>NW_027526385.1:20088182-20525750 GCF_048455015.1 Haemaphysalis longicornis
CCGTTACAAAAGTGACTTCTTGCTTAGTCCGCTCATCAGAAAGATTCTGTTCCCCTGTGGAAGTCTGAAACACCGAGTAAAGTAAATTTTTTTTTGTTTTTCTAGCTGTTACCTCCTGTTACAACTGTACAGCCCTTCTCAGTTGCCACATAGCAACACTGAAGTGGAAACTACACTATACCACTTCCTGTAGGCACCTGGTGCCATCTACTGGTTTACTCCTGTCATTCTTTTGAACAACTGCCTAAAGAACCCTGCTGTTTGACCTCAGTAGCTGAGGGGTAGAATCGCGGGTTTTAGAGCAAACAGCCTCAGCAGTGCAAAATTTTTGCAAGGACCCGTCATTTTTTTTTCTGTATAAAATGTACCCGTAGTTCAATTCGATGCATTGTTTTCACCAATAAGGGTGGTTTGGTATCTTTCAGGTCGGTCTAGGGGCATCGTATCGACACATTTAACTTCCTGCATCGCAGCGGAAGTGCATGGCTTATACCTATCTCGGGAAGGAATATCGTGCCTCATCAAGCGCTAGCCAATACCTGTTCGCAAATATGTCACTCTGCAAGTGTGGGCTATTGCAGCGAGATTCTGTAAAAATCATTTCTGGATGGTGTTTTGGCAAAGTGACTCGAATGCATTTTACTAAAATGAATGCAAAGACAGACGAAGGAAAAGCACCGTCTCAGCACTGCCTTTTCCTTATCCCTATCCCTTGCACCATGTTTTGCTACAATGCAGTTGGTCATCTGAACGATTCGTAGCTGCATTTGACGGGGCAGTGTTTGCGGATAACAATGGGCTATTCGGCTGTCGAATTTTGGTGCAACCTTCTTGCACATTGGTGGTCAAAACCAACGCACTTGTGTTACACCAGGGTTACACAGCATTTCACTGTGTTGCACCAGGGTTACCCTGTGTTGCACCAGGGTTACACTTGGCATTTCACTGTGTTGCACCAGGGTTACACCTGGCTTCCACTGTGTTGCACCAGGGTTACACTGTGTTGCATCAGGGTTACGCTTGGCATTTCACTGTGTTGCACCATGGTTACACTTGGAATTTCGCTGTGTTGCACCATGGTTACACTTGGCATTTCACCCCTTGCAGCCGGGAGAATCCTGAATTCTTCAACCGCAGATTGGCCCTTAGCGATGTAAGTGACGACTCGGAGGACGAACCCGAACCAGGTAAGCGGGTTCGTTAACATTGGGGACTATACCACCCACATTCACAGAGATTGTTTGTGACTGCAAGTTGAAAAATTAAAGCTGTTCCAACCAATGTGAAAGCTGTCGGAAGTGCAGAGCAGTGATTCGCCAGAATGGGGGGTTGCGCAGTTATCCGCTCACTGCTACCACCCATCACGCTCTTCACCACCCTGTCTCACTTCTCTCTCGATGAATATGCAATTTGAATTTACCGCCTTCGCAGTGCTCACGCGTCCCCTGCCTGAAACTGTGCCAGCGGGAGTTCTGTTGTTTCTGTGCTCGCTTTTCCTCCTGCACGTGCCGGCGTTGCACTGCCACTTACTATCGTAAAAAACCAACCCAACGAGCGTTCCTGACTAAATGAACGCGAGCGCTGGTGGTTAATTATGTATATATTGCCTCAAATGTACCTGCAGTTTTTTTTTCCGCTAAACAACGGGAAGATGTACGACAAGCACCAGCGGTTCACGAGTTTCGAACACTCATGACTATATGAACCGCTTGGCTTTCGAAGCCTCTAGGTTACGCCGCGACGACAGCGGCTACAAGGGAATGTCTGCTCTAGTTGGGTCCAGCGAGTGAGCTATGACAAGGCACGGCCCTAAACTGCTCTGCAGTTTAAAAGTTCGGTGTCTAGTGGAGCATTGTATGTTTGTGCATTATCTGACAAGTACAACTTGGGAATTTGCAAAAAAAAATTTCGAATTACAACATTGGTGAGTTTGTGTGTTGCTGTTTCAGCGAAGGGACAGCACGGTGCCCCGTCTCCCTCGCCGAGTCCTCCTCTTCAGAAGAGCTCGCCACCCAGGAGTCATGTGGCGAGGGAGCCTCCGCGGCCTTCTTCCAAGACCCTCCTCGCAACGAAGAGTTCCTCGTCTTCCCTCCACGCCAAGGGTGCTTCTTCGAAGGCGGTCTCTGCGAAGGTGATGTTGCCTGTCCACTCCAGGCATCAGTTCCAACAGCAGCAGCAAAAAAGGTACAACCTCAGGGGCAGCATTAGCTCCTGCGTTAATGGGATCTACCGTATTTACTCGCATAATCCTCGCACTTTTTTTTCGGAAAAGTCAATGCTAAGTTAGGGGTGCGAGAATTATGCGGGGAAAAAAAAATCCGGTGCACAGTGTTGCCAATCTGCCTCCTGCCGATCCCGCTAAATGTAGCGGCCGTTTATTGTATATATAAGCTCAGTGTTGCCAACAGCAGCTATTTCTTTTTATTTTATTATTTACAACGTAAACAGTCTCTCGTCGATCAGCGATCATGAAATTGCCGCCTTTGCTTTCTGGCGCGCGCCCTATCTCGTAGTCGTCATGTGCGTGCCCTACCCCTGCAGTAACGCACATTGAAGTCGGTGACGCCGAAGTGCCTGCCTGCGGCGCGGTTGCCGTGTTCGATCGCGTACTCTATCGCTTTCAATTTGAAAGCGGCACCAAGCACAAAACAAAGAGATCAAAAAGTTCTCAAAATGGCAGCGAGCTATCCACCGTTGACGCGAGTGACGGGACCATGCGGGACCACGACGGCGACACGACAGCGGGCTGCGCGAACGCCGTCTAGTTGCGCGCACAGCGAAACCGGCTCAAAAACAGTGTGAGCAGCGTGTTAGGGAAACGTTGTGTTAGGGCGCAGGCGCCCTAACACGCTGCTAGGGTTGTTAGGGCGCCTGGATGGCCTTGGATACACAGCGCTCTCTGCCGAACGGAGAGGCGGCGGGGGAGGGCGCGCTTTGGAGAGCGCGTGCACCTTGCGGGTTTCGCGAGCAAGCAACTTTCGCCGCTGCAAAGTTGGGGGTGCGAGGATTATGCGAGGAACCAAAAAATCCAAGTTTTGGTGGCTCACATTAGGGGTGCGAGGATTACGCGAGTGCGAGGATTACGCGAGTAAATACGGTATGCTTGAGTTGAAGTAAAAGTTTGTGTGTATGTCACAGTATTTTTTATGGCCTGCTCATCCGCTCGACGGGCTGAGAGGCACATTGAGGAGATAGTGTTGTGTGTGAATGCGTGTTTTCTAAATGCCGTAAATGACTAGAAAAAAACCAGAAGCAAAATTTTGAATTTTTTTTTTAATTTGTTTTCATTTTTTATTATTAAAAATGCATTTTTTGGTGCTTGAATGGAGCTGGGCGAGTTACCAAAGGCTAGTTACAAGGCTGTACCTTGTCTTTGTAATCCCTAAAATTCTTGTACACTTTAGGTGTACAAAAAGGTGCCCTGTGAAAAACTTCAGGTAAGGAATGTCAGATCTTTTGAAACGGAAACACTGGTTCACCCTTGGCTCTTTCTTTCTCGCCGATGCTGTCGCCATGCATCATTTTAAGTCGCGTCAAGTGGCAATTAAAGAATATGCCTGTTTTCGTGCGTATAACCTGCACCAAGAAAGTGAAAATTTCAGTGGCAAAGTAGGGGTGCGGATGATACGCTGGGGTTTTCTCCTTTAGTGCAGCTTCACGGCAGTGCACGTTGTGCCGCGAAGCTCCTACACAGTAACACTGACTAAGCCTTCCGTGGCAGCGATTGCACAAAACATACAAGTACAAGGAAGAAAAAATGAGTACGGGCGCACTCTAACAACGGCATTTTATTAGTGAATTGTGACTTTTGCCTTGCAGTCAGTGTATTCTACTTTCCAAATATACGCTTTTTCTGTCTACATAGTATGTGATGTGTTGCTTGAGCAGTAGCTTTGGTGCAGACTTTCCCGTGTGAAATGTGCGGGCAATATGCGAGGATTTTTTTCTTCTTTTCCGGCGGGCTGAAAGTGGGGGTGCGGATTATACGCAGGGGCGGGTTATACGCGCAGAGATACGGTACCTGTATGTCGAAAATTGCGATTGTGCAACAGGTGTGATTATCGGTGCCGCATGACATTTCGTCCACGTTGTATTGAGTCTTCATGTCTTGCAAGGGTGCGTGTAGAGTTCAGTACAGGGAAAGTAGGTTACTTGAAAGCAGTTTTATTGTCAGGAACAGCGACACAACAGTACAGAAACAGAAAGGAAAACAAGTTTTGCCTTTGCCACATGCGTGGGGGATCAAGTAAAAGATTCGGGTCAATTCCTCTTTTCGAAGAAATTACAAAGGAAGCAGTGCTCTCTTTCTTTAGTAGAGGGTCATTTATGCTCTTTCGCAATGAGCATCAAGATGTGCTTACATACAAGTCTTGCTTCAAACTGGACACACGTCATATTTTGCAATCATCACCATCATCAGCCTGCTTATGTCTACTGCAGGGCCTGTCCATTCCTGTCTTGCTGTACCCTAGTACATTCTTTGCCTCCGAGTTCTCATATTTTGTCCCTCTGTCGAGTTTATGTTCTTCCGCTTCTCCTAGTCCAATCTCTCGGTAGCTACTCTGTCACCCTAATGGTTCACATTTGCCATTTCTCTGCATTATATGCCCAGCCCAAGTTCACTTCTGCCTCCTAAATCAAGCTGTGATGTCTTCCATTCGAGCTTATTTTATATAAGATGCTCATTTCATATTCCTAAGTATTTGCCCCCCATCACACTCCTTTCCGCTTCTCGTTGGGCTGACCCAAGTTTCCCTTCAATGTGCTCAGTTAGGTACAACTTACAGCGTGATTCAACAAGGACGACAGAAAGACGACAAACACAAGCGCTTGTGTTTGTCGCCTTTCTGTCGTCCTTGTTGAATCACTATATTTTACCAAATATGCACCAACTTTCCCAACAGTGTGTTCTACTGGTGCTCAGTAAGGCGTCGACTCACTCCCCCATAAGCCATTAGTTGTAGACCATTCTTTTCAGCGGTTGTCCCAGGCTGCAGAGCTCACCATTTCAACCACTCCCCTCGACTCCCAGCTCTACAGCTTCGAGAGGAAGCACATCGTGCAGATCGGAATTGGAAGCCAAGGCCCCCCGTCCCGCTAACAAGGAGAACACCACTCCGTCGAAGGCGGGCCTTCCCAAGGTGGCCTACGGAGTGTCCAAGAAGGAGCCACGGACCAACGGCCGGAGTCGGGCACCATCTGCACCGTATGGCAGCACGTTCGGGGGGGATAGGCCGGCGGCAGGTGCGGCGGCCACCCAGGGTATCCACGAGGCTCCGCCTGCCGGCCGGCAGCAGTCGTGGTCGGATGCGGTGCGTGCCTCCGCTCCCGCTGCCCAGAAGAGGAGCCTGCTGAGCCTCCTCCGAGATCCCAAGCCCCCGGAGGTGGGTTCAGCTGCCTTTGCTGGCTTGGTAAGGGAGTTCATTGGTGGCGGGAACTGTAAAAAAGCTACTGAAATGCGTGTGATCACAATAATGTAATAACGTATGCTATGTTGTAAAGCATTACAGGTTGCTTTGTTAACATCTGTGTGTTCACACTGTTGCTGTGAAGTGGATCTGTTTGCAAGATGTGTTCATGTATGTCTTCTTCTTTTGCTCCCGGTTTGCGTACTCCATAGGCTTCGTTTTTTTTTTGCTCAGCTGTCATCTTCCACTGTGTTTGTCACTGTGTTATATATTTCTCTTCACTGCATTAGTTGCCACATGACAATATAAATATTTTGCAAATTAAACTGCACGCTTCTACTGTTTAATATGTTAGTGTCCTTCGTTTCCCATTGAAACCTGAGAGTGACCGATTTTTGCTTCCTTAAAATTTATACAAATTAAACTAAACCCACTGACGAACCTGCCATGTCCTTTCATCGTCACCGCTATCAGCATTAACAAATCATGCTGGCAGTGATGACAAGCAAAAGGGATTGGTGTGTGCATACAAACATACATTACAATGAATGAATTCCAATACTTGCTGTCATCTTTGTTGTCGTGAGTTGAAGCTTTATGCGTAGGCCAGATCGTACTCAGTGCAGTGCAAGCACAGCTGATGTGAGAAAAGGTTTGGAATGAACAGTAGAGGGTTTCAGTTGTATCTATGCACAGGCAGGCATGTATGCATGCATGCATGAATTTACCTATGGATGAGTTCCCCCACCAGCTGACAGGATGGCCCATGTTGTTACCAATACTTTTAAAAGAGAAACAATTCGGATTTATTCTTTGCTTTCTTTCAGGAGAACTACTACACGGAAATAAACGGCCGCAAATACCACATGCTGAGCCTCATCGGGAGAGGGGGGTCCTGCAAGGTGGGCTACTATCCCCCACCCTTTTTATTGCATATATTTCTGTAGTTGTTCTTCTTCAGCACTTTCACAGGGCTTACTCCACTCACTTATTTACAAGTCATCCCTTTGGGTTCCCGTGGCAGGTGTTTGTCATGTTTGACAAACGCAAGAACCTGTGCGCCGTGAAGATAGTGAGCATGGCGGATGTGGAGCAGGAGGTGATGAAGATGTTCCTCAACGAGGTCAGCATCCTCAAGGCCCTGCGGAACTGCGAGCGGGTCGTCAAGCTCTACGACTAGTGAGGAATCTGCTTTTCTTGCACTTGTCTCGCATACACGTGTAGTCAGAACATCAATCGTGGGTATATTGAGTCATTGCACATATCGGACCTTCGTCAAGTAATTGCGCGATTTGTACATTTGAAATGATTTATGTCAAACTTGGTCGGGCATGCATTGCATATATTAATGCCTGCAGCTGTGTACAGGGCAAGTTTTTTATCAGTAAGTGGCGCGAGAGACGTTTTATGCATCAATTTCCTATGTGGCAGCTTTCACTCTCCTAGGGCCCAGGCAAGGTGCAAATAGGTTATGAAGTGTGTTCTCTCAAGAATACATAAGGGCTGCTACTTGACAAGGCAGTGGAGTAGCATTCTTCTTTAAAGGGACACTGAAAGATATTAAAAGCTATAAACATGAGATGATTTATTTCTTTCGATCATCAGAACTTAAAGCCACGTAGACCATCAGCCAAGTTTTATTTATGAAGTTTTTTTAGTTATTTAAATTTTTTTCCTCACGAGAAATGTAAATTCAATAATTCTGTTGCTACTTTCTTGCTGAATTGGTCACGTCAACCATGACAACGTGGTGTAACTTATCCTGTACGTAGTCACAGGCTTTCTGGTACATTGAAAAATTCTCGATTCAGTGAATTCAACAACGAGGACAAGGTGCTCGCCCTGGTGATGGAGAAGGGCGACCAGGACCTGGCCAGCGTGCTCGCCTCCATGACCAAGAAGGGTCCGCTGAGCCCCGTCACCGTCAAGTTCTACTGGTCCGAGATGCTGCATGCCGTGTTGGAGATCCACGACAAAGGTTTGCGACGGGCGCTCTGTCAGCACGCTCTGTCGGTACTCTGGCAAAATGAACGAAATCCTCTTTCATATATGGGGCCATGAAAACAATATACAAGTTTTGCTCATACTACTTTGTCTCAATAACAATGATACCGTAATTACCCGATTCTAACGCGCACTTTTTCCCGGAAAAACAGGCCGAAATATCGCATGCGCGTTAGAATCGGATACGAAACCGAAACTGCAGAAACAGCTGAAATTTCGTCCCACCCATCGCCATCTCAAGATGGCGCCAAAGCTTTTAGCAACAATTTTTCGAATCTAGGCGCCTAGAGTTTTCTATCGGCGTTCACACAAATCGACAAATTATTCCACTTGCGCGCTTGATAACAGCAATGGGAGCAGCGGCAACGAAGGTGCGCCGCTGCCACGGCTTACGAGCGGCTTCCACGCGTTCACAACGAGCGGTTCACTGAAGCGTGCGCCTCTGGAGAAGCTCGCGGGATGGGCGTGCGAGGCGTGGGCCACGATCCCATCGACCATGGTTGAACATTCATTCAGAAGTGTGGCACCGCGAACGCGCTTGATGGCACCGAGGACGAGGTGTTGTGGTCAGCGGAAAGCGACAAGGAGCTCTCGGAGAGCGACGAGGAGTGAGATGCGTGAGATTACTTTAGGAAATAAATCCCCCGTTTCTCTCGCATTCGTTTTTTTTTTTTCACAAAGTTCCGTGCGCGCTACAATCGGAGGTGCAAGTTTTTTCGGTTTTTTGCCTGGAAAATCGGGTGCGCGTTAGAATCAGGGGCGCGTTAGAATCGGGTAATTACGGTACCAATTTTTGCAGCGTCATGAACACAAATGCCACATCATTGTTTCAGCAGGAATGGTGTGCCTCTTTTTCTTCACCTGCTAGGCGTGATCCACTCAGATCTGAAGCCGGCCAACTTCCTCTTTGCGGGGGGGAAGCTGAAGCTCATCGACTTTGGCATCGCCGACACCATGCAGGCGGATGTCACGAGCATCTTGAAGGAGAATGCGGTACAGTTTTCCTTTTCCTTTGTGCTTTCTTTGTTTATTTCAGCCACCATTCCGCTGCTAGGCCCGATGCGGAGGGTACATGCAGCCTGTATCATTAATTCACGTGTGCTTTGCGTTAATAATTGAGGTTAGTGCACGACATTCGGGTCAGTTATGTAGAACCTGCGCAATCAGTTTTGCATTTTTCGTACGCTCTGTTTTGTATTGCGATAGGCAACCGCCTCACCAGTAGCTACTGTACCTAAACAATACTTCATGCACAGCCTGTTTAAGTACACTCGAATGTATTTATAGGGACAAACATAACAACCCATCGTATTTGTAATGGTTCACAGGAGGCATTTTTCTACTATAGTGGTTGAGTACAAGGGTAGGATGATGGATATTGAAGCTCCGTTGCTCTAAACTTTCACAGCAGAAATACTGCATTAGGTAGCAGTGAACAAGTCCAATCTGGAGGCGAGCGACGGTGATTTTTGTCCAGGCATGTTCACGACTTGCAACTGGTGCGACCGCGGTAGGCAGCAAACTTGAGTAAGTAACAATAATTCAAAATTACAATAATGAAAAGTAACAACAATGCAAAAGGTGTTTTTTTTGGCACACTTTTTGCAAGCTCAAGCGCTGCGATGCGCAGGATCTCCCGATTGGCGGTCGGTTGAACGACTGAGAACCGTTCAACGACAAAATGGTGCTCTCATGAACCCGTCGCAACATGAACAAATGTCATGGAATACGAACTGGCATGAGTGAATGAGTCGTTTTTCATATTGTCAGATTAGCAGCACCTATTTGCAGGCTACACTGTTCCTTCTATTTGTATTGATAGTGAAACTGCTCTGCTGGGAACCAAACTGAGCTCTACTAACCTGGTGCGCACCTGGGGGCGAGCAAGGTTAGACCCAGGGTTCCACCTTGCGGGCCACGCGAATATTCTTGGTCACGTCTACCCTTATGGAGGCAGTTTTTTGCAGGTCTTGCTACTCTGTAGCAGGGTAAGCAGCCGGGATTCTGGTGCGGTGCCAAAGGCGACACAAAGTCAGAGTCACTTCCTGCATGCTTTGGTGTCGCTAGAAAAAGAGGGGATCGCGAGTAAAGTGAAAAAATTACGCCCACCTCCCCTCGCGGGAACCCTGGTGTGATGCGACGCTGAGGGGGGTTCAAGCGCAAGCGGAGAGCAACCGTCGGATCGAAAGGCCGTCGGAGAGCGGCACACTGGTTATATGCGCAACGCGCCCGAAGGAGAGGAGACCGCGGAGAGAGAGAGTACTGCACATGCGCAGCACCGCGCGCAGCGCCGCCCACCAGCGGAGTGACAGCGCGCTGGGCCGCGCACCCGCACATGTTGAGAGAGAGTGTTCGCTCTCACCTGGGCACGCTCCGGCGCCAGTGCGTCTGCCGCAGCTATGACGCAACACAATCCACTTTAATCCAATCCAAGCTAGGCCAAGCCAATTCAATCAAATCCAATCCAATGCCCCTCGCGAGAGAGTGTTCGCTATCGGAGAGGAGAGGGGGAGAGCGGAGGAGAGTGTGGACGACGATGCCAACGACAACGACGGACGCACGCAGGAAGGACAGGGCCGCCGACAAGAGATGCTCTCAGCGTCGCATCTAAAAGGAACTGAATCCTTTGTTCGGTCTTTTAGGTGTCCAGGTATTTTATGGAATAAATATGCAACTTTGTAGTTGCATGGAGCATGGAGTAAGAGTGCGGTGGTGTCGTGTAATTCAGTTGTCCTGTCAGCAGAAACACATACTAACTGGGGTGTGTTAACAGCTGTCCTTCACTTCGAGTTGTTGGCTAATTCGCTCTCGCGCTACAAACGACCAGCCTCCTCGTTAGCTCGGTTGGTCCTTGAAGAGTACGAATTTTTCTTCAACTGCAAAGTTTCTGAGAAAGCTGTATAGCTTTCCTTTGTAGCCGTATGGTTGCATTGAGGTGGATGTCAAATTTTCCTTCATAACTGGGGATGTCAGAGAAGACGAAGGATGAATTAGATTGCTCCTCTCTGACACCCCGAGTAATCTATTTCTATCTATGTCTTCTATTTCTTCTTCTATTTAAGCAATCTATTTCTTCTTTTGTCTTCCAGATGGGCACACTCAACTTCATGTCCCCGGAGTCCATCCAGTCTACCTCGCTGGAACCTGGAAAGCGCTGCCTCAAGGTCAGTCAAGGTCAAAGTCTTTAGTATCAAAGTATTGCGGGAGTCATCTGGGTCTGTTCTGTGATTTGCACCGTCTTTTCGAGAAATCGTGAATTCGTTTGTTACAAATGAAGACAATTTGAATGCAGTTTCTTTAAGGTTACAGAATAAACCACTGGGCACTGCAGGTTATTTTTGGAGTACCTCTGCAGCAAAGCCCTTCTACGGTAAAATATACTAGAAGCCAGAGAATTTGACCCCGCCGTAACGCTTAGCGAATGCAAGTTTTCAGCAAGTAAAGATCCCCAGGTGGTTAAAATTAATTCATAGCCCTCCACTATAGCATGTCTCGGAGCCCAATTGTAGCCTCGGTGCATTAAACCCCTGATGAAAGTTAAAAAGGAGAAGTTTAGCCAGAAGCGTAGAACAGCATTAGCTTTTTCCCCCCATGAATTTTTATAACTGATATTGTTTCTTGTGCCTTACGTGGCCCTTACCAATAAAAAATTTGGCTACAGAAACATTTCCTTTTATTTTTCTGTAAACCAAACTAAATCAGCTAATGCATCTGACCTTGTTTTCAGGCCGTGTATAGCATGCCAGCAGTCGGTGCCGTGTTGAATATTTGCATTATGCAGGAATATCTTGCCAAAACTATATTTGAAGGCCCTGAATGTTGTATTCTTGTATCGTCCTACCTGTATACCAAGCTACGATATGCATGTTACGATATCGTACAATTGGTGGTACGATACGATATCATTGCTTCAACGTGCAATGGCAATGCCTCACAGATCAGCCGCAAGTCGGACGTGTGGTCGCTGGGCTGCATCCTGTACCACCTGGCATACGGCAAGACGCCCTTCCAGCACATCGCCTCGCTGCCCGAGAAGATGCTGGCGATCACGAGCCACAAGCACGTCATCGACTTCCCCCCGCTGCCCAACCCCCACCTCCGCGACGTCCTCATGGTGCGTGTGCGCGGACACCATTTCTTCGAACAGTTTCCTTTTCAGTGGGACGTATTTATTAAGTCGGAAGACCGAGGTATTTAATCTAACGTGAAGTGAACGTATAGTTGTTGGCATCAGCACAAATAGTACCAACATGGCTGCCACTGTAAAGAAAATGAGCACATTTGGGTTTTTGAACTGGGATTTGAACTCTGGTTGCCAAAGCACCAGCCAGGTGGGCTAACCACTGAACAAACCTCGTACCCTGCCAGAGAAGGGAACAACAATTGGCCTGCAGCAAGAATTGTGGCCACCCTGCCTCTGAGAGTTATTCGCGTCAAAAGACGTAGAAACGAAAGTGAAGAGACGTAAAAATGATGCAGCAGCAAAGCAAAGAGAGAATTGCGGGGCTTTCGTCTTCAACACACGTAAGCAGACTGACATTTTTGTGGAATTTTGCTGACGTAATCTAACTCGCTGATGAGAATAAAGTTATAGCAGAGCGGGAAACCAGTCCCTGTATGGTACCCGGTACACTGGTGCATGCGCGCAGCCAGCTTTGACTCAAGCCTCTGAGCATGTGCAGAGATTCCAATTGCGTCCCGGGTACCATACCGGGACCGGTATTCTGCTCTGCTATAACTCTGATACTGAAGTGCCGCTGAAAAAGTTGTTGAGATCGATAAGTGCAATTACTGAATGAGGCAGGTAATTTTTACGAATTTGGTGGTCGTCTTTACCCAGCGTTTAACGAAAAATGAAAATGTGTACGTTAACTCCACAGCTGCTAAGACTGAGCAGTGCGCACGCCACCCGACTCAACACAACTCACAGGAGAGACCGACGCCTTCTAGATAAAAGGAAGCTTCAGTGTCGCATCCTAGACTTTGTTCTTTTTTTCAGTAATTGACTAATTTCTACAGTCTACATTACTGGAGTGACAATCTCCTCTATTTTTTATGTCTTGGCGATGCAGTGCTGCGGCTTTCTTTTTATCTAGGAGTCATTGGAAAGATGCTACTTGCCCCTCTTATCTATACCTTGCATGTAAGCTACCTGCCCGCCCTTCCGCAGCGCCTGCTTCTAAGTCACCGCTCTGTAAGGATATTGTATGAGTACGATATAACAGGATACGATAATGATACGATACCTTACGATATGGTATTGCTACGAGTGTGGTACAATGAGTGAAAACTGGCAATAAATAACAGTGTGTTATGCTTGGCTGGACTGAACAACCAATCTGTTAGTCTGCCACCATTTTTTTAGGGGAAAAGCTCCTTAGGGGCTGGGGCTGTTGGCGTCTCCTGTCGTCGGCGTCGTAATCGTCGTCTCATCATGTAGTAACAGTACTGAAACCCCGGGAAACTTGTTTATGCCTCAGCTGTAGAGCTTCATGCTTCAAAGACGAGAGACTTTTGCAGCAAAGCTGTACACTTCTACCTCCCAGTGGTTTACCTCCGTTGGCAAAAACGCCAAGGCACTCACCAAGAACATGCTTATACACTGTAACCTTCCCAGGTTTCACGTTAGAGGAGATGGCCCAGGATTTTTTGTCTCCTCCTGCCTGTCTGTCTGACGTTGTCTGGGTCTGTCTGTCTGTCTGTGCGTGTGTGGGAGAGAGAGAGCCACCATGCTTGTAGGCTTTTTGATGTTTTTTTTTTTTTTTTACCACTAAGCATACTTTGAAGGGCTGCGCATTCAACCCTCCTGGAAATAATGCTATTTGCCTATTTCCGTCGCTCGCAGCTCTGCCTACAGCGGGATGCCAAGCAGCGGCCGACCATATCGGAGCTGCTAGAGCACCCGTACCTGGTCGACGGTAAGGCTATCACTCTGTCGTTCATTCCAGTCCGTGGATGTCAGTAGGTCTGGAAGTGAGAAGCTGGCTGTGTCATTTGTGTGTCCGTAAACCGCTTTTCAGTGCTTCTATTTCCTTTCTTCTTTTTTACATCTTCAAATGCCAGTTTTCAAACACCTTGCGTGTCGGTGCGCTGGATTTGCATTACCTTGACCCTTATGTGACTTTTTTTTTCAGTATGTTGCCTTGCTTATGTCTCAGCAATGCTGGACTTCTGTTTTTTACTGGACAAATAATCTCTAAATTTGTTGCAAACATTGACAATGTTCGTTTCTTCCTCTCCATGTCACACCGTGTACGAACCAGAGCAAGTTGGCGAGCTGAGAAGCTTATTGGGGTTACAAGCTGTCAGCAGCACAAGCTGTCAGGCAAGGCTAGGCCGCCACTGGTGTACACTGCCGAGTCAAAATGCCACTCACGGCACTGTAGACGTGTGTACTGGTTAGAATTGCAAACACCTTCTGCACTACTGCTGTCCACTTTGTGTTGGGGGAACGTCCCCTTTCGCTAAGGTTCTACGTTAAGGGGGGATGCTGGTCCTAAAACAACTTCTTTTGATTTTGAAGTAAACTTTTTCCCACTGATTTCGAATGTGCCATTATTTTTCAGCTGGTCAATTAGTTCCCAAGGTAATTCGAGGTAATTAGCCATTTTTTGGTCGAATAATAGACAAAACAGTGTTGGTCATAAAACTGTCATCTTTGTATTTTGCAATACTATAAACCCTGGTGAGTGCAATAAGAGAAGCAGTTTTTTGATGCACCACTTGGAAATAATTTTACAGCTCATTAAACTTTGGTGGCACCACTGGCAAGGAACCATTTCAAATGCCCATTTCAAACACCAAAGTTTAATGAGCTGTAAAATTAGTTCCAAGTGGTTCCTGAAAAAGAACGTGTATGACAGCTGCATCTTACCGGTACTCACCTACGGGGCAGAAACTTGGGGGTTCACCAAGAGGGTTCAACTTAAATTGAGGACCACTCAGCGAGCAATGGCACGGAAGACGATAGGTGTAAAATTAAGCGACAAGAAGAGAGCGGAATAGGTCAGGGAACAAACTCGTGTTAAGGACATATTAGTAGAAATTAAGAAGAAATGGATGTGGGCAGGGCATGTAATGCGAAGGCAAGATAACCGTTGGTCAGTAAGGGCAACAGAGTGGATTCCTAGAGAAGGCAAGCGTGGCGGGGGCGGCAGAAAGTTAGATGTGCAGATGAGATCAAGAAGTTTGCGGGGATAAATTGGAGAGGCCTTTACCCTGCAGTGGGCATTGATATGTTGATGATGATGGCCTTATTTGCTAGAAGCTATCATGCAGTGGCGGTCATTGCTTCCTACAGGAGGCGCAACGGCTGCCCCCACGCATCCAAGGAAGCAGAGCCTGCAGTCGATGTTCAACGAGATTGAGAGCTTGTCACCCGGGAGTGTTCAGAAGTTGACCGAGGTGAGGAGGCCTGCTGCTTTCATCGCTTTAACCCTAGAAATGTCGAAGGGAATAACAATTTTGTTCGGGTAGTTTCGAACCGACACCTGCCGCGGTGGCTCAGTGGCTATGGCTCTGCGCTGCTGAGCCCAAGGACGTGGGTTCGAATCTCGGCCGCCGCGGCTGCTTTTCTGGTGGAGGCGAAAAGCAAAAATGCCCGTGTATACGAGATTTCGGCGCACGTCAAAGATCCCCAGGCGGTTAAAATTAATCCGGAGCCCTCCACTACAGCGCGCATCATCGCCTGCATTGCGTCGGTGCGTCAAACCCTACAATCAATCAGTTAGTTTCAAATCGAAGCAGATATTGCGCTTTTTTTTTCCCCCTGATAAGACATCTGAAATTTTCAATTTCTCAAGTGCGCTAGCCCGTAGCGTACACGCAGCGGGTCAACACTGAAGTGCTGCCCAGCCGCGCGGTTTCTATGTGCATCAATGCATGCTCCACCACCTTCAGTTTATAACTGGCCGTGTAGCTCATGTACTGGCCCATTGTATACCAGGAGCACGAAAAAAGGTTGAAACGCAGCTGAACAACAAAACCATGGTGCGTAATGGCCAGTACGCGGAAGAGCAACATCAGAGGAGTGCGGAGTACATTTAGTGCTTTGTTCACACGCCGCCGTGACCAGCCGGAACAGCAAAAAGCAGGGAAAGAGTGCACAGTATGCTTGGTGCCTTGTTTGCACGCCGCAATGTTTTCATGGCTCCGGGTTTTGTGTTCAGCAGGTGGCGCTCCGCAAGCGCGCAATTTTTAAATTGTGAGCCACGGCATTCACGCTCACGTCTCCGGCTACTGTTAAGAGTTCTTTTTGTTGTAATGCGTTTTTAGCATTTCAACCAAGTTACTTCATATCAAGTTACTGCAATCGTGTACGGCATCAGCAACCATGCTGAGATAAAGACATTCCTGCTGAATTTTTTTATGCAAGGTGACAAAAAACTAAATTCTCAAGAAGAAAAGTGGGGGGAGGGTTCATTACGTGAGTGGGTTTATTATGTGAGTAAATACGGTATGGTTGAGAGAGAGGCCAACAAAGAGCTGCATAATACAGAAGGCTTGCTGAGGGCAGCCATTGCTCATTCAATGGCCAACATCTCTAAGCAGCACCTGATCCATGCACAGAACCGTTTCCAAAGTCAAATCGACTCGCCTATTGCTGCTGATGGTGGATTCACTGATTAGTGACGGAAATAAACCGTAACAGAAGTATTTTGCAAAGTTGGTAAAAATATGTGATTTTAGTGGAGAAATTTTGTCGCACCTGAAGCCAACGCTGTGTTCTTAAATACCTCCGGCATCCAGTACATTAAGGCCCTAGAGCTTTGCTTTAGAATTTTCGTATGCAGCGAAAGTGTAGAATTTTCACGAGTACAAATTTCTGGGCTAATTGGTGTTGCACTGCTGAATATTTTATAGCGCATGTGTACGAGGACAAGAAAAAAGGGACACCACGGAGCATCTGCAGCGAAAGCGTGGCTTCGGGCCCTTTTCATCCATCTTTCCCACCCCTAAAACCTCATTGCATAGCATAGCATACTTATGAATTTACAAAAATCTCATTATTTACTGGTTTATATGGTATTCTATGGGGAATCCGGGTTTATTGGTATTACAAGATTCATATGATGCAAAAGAGTAACCACCACTTCAACTAGTATTACCTGTGAGGGCCTTTTGAGCCACCTGCGTCAGTTCAGTCTTTTCTTGGTGGTTTTTTTCAGTGAACACTACAATAGGCGCTAGTGCATTGGTAACTAATACCTGTGCTACATGAGCGTTTGAAAACACATTTCGGTTGAATGACCTTTTCCATTCAAACTGGAAAGAGTTCCACTCATTTACATGACAATTTTCAAAGGCAGTTGAAATTTCCGTGTTCGCCGACCATGTTTTGGTGTCGCTGCTGCTGCCAAGTTTAATTCTCATAACTTGGCAAAAAATTTAATTTTCGAAGTAAACTAGGCAATAAAAAACACAAATATTAGCAATAAAATTGATGACAGCCTGCAAAAGCACTCAAAACAGGCAGTTTTTCTTTTTTTTTTTTTTGCATCGCTGGTGTTGAGAATACCAAGTTACCTCGTAATCGTAGTTCACGATAGAAACGAAAAACAAGTGAAAAATAATCAAGGTCGTGTACTTCAAAAACCAAGTTTTACTCGTAAAATGTGTCTTTGCAGCATGTGGAAACTGCATCGAAGTGTGCGAGTGTTTGTATTTCAAAGGTTTTTGAGAACTTCAAAGGTGGTTGGTGGTGCTCCTTTGAACTGGCATTTCAATCAAGTGTCTTTGAAAAACGTTGCATAGCAGTTGAAAGGGTGGCATTTCAGTCAAGTGACATTCGGTCCAAAGGCCTTTCAACTTGTAGTTTACTCTAACTTTTAATTCAATTTTTCGTCTGTTGCACTGCAGGTCGTCAAGTCGTTGCGTCAACGCAAGCAGTGAGAAGACATGCAGCATTTCGTGACATCAGCTTCCAGCTTGTATGCTGCCCTCTCCCCCATTTTTTTATTATGCCCACTGTACAGTTTTAAATAATAACCCTGGATTTTACGTATTTTTACGTGCAATTTTACACTTTTTTGACACGTTCTTCAACACAGACCTATCTCGGTATACAAAAAAGGTGCTCAATTTTTGCTACTTCCTATTGCAGAAATGTTGCATCCTCATAATGTGTTTGTGACTTGTAAAATATTGCAATATCTGATGTAAAAACGCGTTACTGTAAGACTTTTAGCCACCTTTGGATGGCGGCCGATTTTAATGTTTTAGTATGCGTTGTATTGTGGGTTTATTGCTCCATTGCAGAGTGTGTTTATACATTTTTAATATTCATGTATGATACAGCAAGTGAATCAATGTAGAAACATGTTGTAGATGTAATGAACAAAAATACTTTTGCGAAACTGTCTGGTTTTTAGAAATCTACGGTTTATGATGCAGGGCTTAACCGTGCTACGAAGGGAAACAAACTTGTGAGCACCAGATTAGCAATTTGCACTTTTCCAGTGGCACCATTAGTGATGAAAATTTCTTCATGCGGTATTTGAACCTCTTTTGCAACAAGTGGACTTGCCTTCCAAAATCGCAGACCAAAAGTTGATGACTTCCTGCTAAAAAATTGTATGATGATTACTATAGGATTACAGTCAAACCTCATTATAATGTAGTAGTATCGGGACATTAATTTAGTTCGTTATATCTGATATTCATTGCGACAGTAGAGTTAAAAATAGGCTCAAACCAACTGGCTCCCACAAAAATTGTTGATACAAAACGAAAAATTTTAAGCTTCGAACCCATTATAAACAAGATGGCCCTTATTTCAAGCTCTATGAATCAGAACATGAGTACAGAAATCACAACAGAACAAAGTTCATTTGACAAAATAAATGGTTTTCTTTTTTTTTTTTAGAACGGATGTGATCTTCATCTGATGGCTTATTCACAGCACTGAGCAGGGTGAAATTTTTCTGTATCCATGAACAAAAGGGCTCTTTCTACTTCTGCAGCTTCGGACTACGGGAGTTTTTCCAAGTAGCTTCTCAGCCTCCTGGTAAAATATTTCTTCGTTATATCTGGTATCGTACGTGGCTCTCACGGTTAGTTTCGTTATATGGAGTCATTGAAATGAAGCGTGACCAACCGAAGTTCGTATTTAGTTCACTATAGCCGGTAATTCGCTATATCAGTGTTCGCTATGATTAGTTTCAACTGTACTCTACTCTCTAATGCGAAATTTGTGCACATCGCGAACTGCAGCAGTCTCGGTCGCGGCGAATATCTGCTGCATATCAGGAAGTGGTCATGTGATTAGCGAATGCACGGCAGTGCACGCTACATTGCCGTTATTGTACAGCGCTTCGCCGCCGCCGAGCAGGTTGTTGCAAGCCGTGTTTGAACCTCCCATGCAAATGTCAAGCAGTTCAGATGAGTGCCAAACGAAGGAGCAACTTCTGGTGAAAGTGCAAGGGGGAGGCAGTGAGACTGAGTCATACGCGCCGGGAGATGACTCCTTAGCAGTACAAGCCGCCCTCCCCCTGGCACTTTTGCCAGACGCTGCTCCTCCGTTTTCTTTCTGCTTGGGGTGCCTGTTTCACTCGCTTGGTTATGCGGACATCTTCGCTTTCGCTGCCACGAAACCAGGCACTAGGCGAAACCAGGCACCAGGTACCAGGCACCAAAGCGCTGCGCGCTAAAACAGAAAATAGAAGAAAATTTGCAGTAACTCTTTAACCCGCAGACCCACAATATTGTGGACCTATGAGAAACTACTGTGATTCAGAAAGAGCACCAGACTTAAGTGTACTCTGCTAAACTTCGCAGAGACATGACACAACTTCTTATCAGTTTTAGGTGTGCAGCCCCTTAGGGGCTGGTGCTGTTGGTGTCTCCTGTCATCATCGTCATCGTCGTCTCATGTAGTCACGGTACTAAAACACCAGGAAACTCGTTTACACCTCGCGCTAGAACGTAACGCGTACTAAAAAAACACCGAGACACTCGTTTATGCCTCGTGCTAGAGAACTTCGTGCTTCAAGGCTCCTGCTTTGCCTGCGGCTTAATTGCTGCAACGTGGGAGCCCGCTTGCGCCACCAAGTCCGCCGGGCGTCCCCCACCTGCACCGACTGTGCAGAGCCTGCGACACAGAGCACTTACCGCCAGCATGACACCGTGAGGGCAGAACTCCGGGCCGCACTCCAGCGACTCGGTGCCCGAAGCCACAAGCTGGAAGACTTCCTGTTCCCCACGGGACTGGACGCCATCCGATGGGAGGTCTTCCAGCACCTACTCAACTTCCAGGTTGTGACAGGACTAGCGCTGCGTTTGTAGCCGTCGAGTCATGGACGAAGCGAACGCGACATAGACTGTCCCCCACTCTCCGACTGCTCTTCTCTTCCCCCCTCTCTCTTCCTATCCTTTAAAACCCCACTTCCCTTCCCTGGACTGGGTTGTATGAGGATGAACTCCCCGTTGAGTCCAACCATATCCCCAGTTCTTTTCTCTTCCCTCTTTTAATAAATCACCACCACCCCACGTTCTCTGCGCAGTGTGACGTCACTGCTCCTCGCGCATGCACAGCGCAGCTCTCCAAGAGCCACGCGAAACTGCTCAACCTCGGCTAGTGTAGCGCACACTACCACAACACCCATTTCATCTCCGGCTGCATGGTGCGGTGAGCCGCATCAAATTGGTGTATTTCGGTTTTGTGGGCCCGATGTGTCCCTACTACCCCGTAAAACAGAACGCATGAGTTAAGAGGTGCCAAAGTGCCGCATACTATGAATTATAGCGTCATTTATGGTATCAATTTCGGTTTCGGCTGCTGAGAGCCCGGGAACAAGCGCAGGGGCTCTACGGCGCCCATGACGTCACATTTCCTGTTCAAGCCAGCAGGCAACCTTTCACGACGCCGCTTCCCTCCTATCTCAAATAAAGATTAGTTCCGCCACATTCAGCAGATCTGAAACTACCTAGAGTTGCAGATGGCGGGACGAAATGGCAAAAGACACCACAACCCACCAAAATGTTAACTTTATATGCGTGTCGCTCGCTGAGAGGAAGGGACAGACCCATGCAGGGCACAGACCACTCCGGGATTAGACCGGCAGGACGTACACTTCTACGCCACACCCCTCCACTGGCGGTACTTACCATATTTGCACAATTCTAACGCGCACGCTTTTTCGCTAAAAGTAGTCTTCAAATTAGTGTGCGCGTTACAATCGTCCACAAACCTGAAATCGGCTTCAAAGCGTCAAGTGGCATCGCCATAGACACAAAACCCTCCCAAAATCCAACTCAATACAATCTAAGACAATCCATTGATGACACGCGAGCAAATTTTGCCGTAATTATCTTCCGTTGGGCATACCTTATCAAGCTGTTGCAAATATTTACTTCGAAGTTAATTTTTAGACTAAATCTTTTTCAGATTTTCATTAGTAAACTTACCTGCGCGTTACAATCAAGGGCGCGTCACAAAGCCGGGCGTTTTCGGGTCTCAGAACTGCGGCAACAATATCCAATTAAAATTGCTTCCAAGCGACGTCAGACGCCCATAATCGTAGGAAGGCAACTTGGAAGCTTTATGAAGCGACCCATCTAACTTTTTAAAAATCGAACGTTGGTTTCAGTGCTCCTTCAATGCTGACTTGACTTATAATTAGAGTCTGTCCTAGTCTTGATAGCAGCGCAAAGATAACGAGGGTGCTTAAAACTTTCAAACGGTGTGAATGCGACAACCCAGTTGGATTTGCTGTTCAACTGCAAATAAACTGTTTCTGCTGTTCATTTGCTGTTCAACTGCAATTGCGCACCTCAAGCGGAAAGTGCAGCCGCAAAGTTGAACTTTCTGTTGAGCTTTACGACTGCGCCCATCACCATTTGACCAGCCCCCAGAACAGCACCCCCCCCCCCCCCCCCCCCCCCCCCCCCCCCCAAATGAAGCTCGTTCCGCTCGCTTGCCATCGCCAGGAGCCTCCTGCTGTGCCGCGGCGGTACCTTCACCTATCAAGGTGGCCCGTATTACACCTGCGGCAGCGGCCTGCCGTCCCTTGGCGCCGCTCTTTCCCTTTCCCGGCACGCGCTGCGTTGCCCTTTCGCAGAGCCCCGCTCCGACCCTCCTCCCGCACTGCTGTTTTCCCTGCCGGGCGCACTATCCCCGTCTGGCGCTCGCTTCGACCACAACTTCAACTTTTTTTGCACCACTGATTTTGTGTACCTTTCAACGCGCATGTTAGACACAGATATTTGAGGCTTTCGCCTGAAAATGCTGTGAGTGAATGAAGCCCACGTAGTTGGGGAGCTGTGAGCGTTGTCCCAGATGAAAAAAAATATTTTGTCTAGCTGGATTATTGAAGCAGAAATTTCTTCTAGCTAGAAATAGGCAGAATTTCTGATCAGAAATTCAGTTTCTAGCTCAATTCTAGCTGCATATTTTTTCCCACTGGCAGGTGTCAGTCCAGCTGGAAGAAAAAACCTGCAAGCTGGGAATAATCGCCTCTAGCTAGGCTAAGACTTTCTAGTTAGAAGCTGTCGATTCAAACTAGAATATGTCTATAAATCTAGTCAGAAATTAAGGTGGAAAAGGCGTCATGTACAGCTTAGAAACTCATTCCCTCGCCCGAAGACCCCGTAAAGATGGGGTTCGTAGCAGCGCAGCGACCCTCGTCAAGAGTAACTGACCGGTTATGCGAAACGGCACCGATCGACATCTCGTCCGTCGACCACGTCCTCGTGGAAATGGTTTCCGCGAAAAATAGGGTCGCGGGTAGACTGTTCGTGCTAAACGTAATATCCACCCGTGCAAGAACCACAGATTCGCGAACCAGCTTAATTACGGCATTAAAGGAGCAGTGACACCAATTTTCGGCGTAAATATTATTGCACAGTACGCTTCCTTCACTCAACAGAATACCCTGGCTAAAATATGAGCGGCCTGCGACGCGAAGAACATAGTTCAATTGGATCTCATTTATCGCGCCGACAGAGCAGCCCGCGGAGCGGCACTCAGCAAATGGACATCAGCGTGACATCACCCCGTGAAGCCAAAAGAAGTGACGCGCCAGCGCTCGTCAAAAACTCGTGACGTCCCTTCACGCGCGCGGCCGCACGGGAGGCGAACGGGCGCAACACCCTCTCAAGCGGGCGCCGGTGACGTCCGCACAAAGCGGTGAGGTCAGACCGGGATTTTGTCATATGCGCCGTTCGGGATCAATGGAAGCGCGGGAATTTGAAACAAACGATTTTCAGGCCGTTCAGTGTAATTAACTATCGCGCGCTGAAGTATTTGAAGTGCTGTTTCAAGTTCGCCAGACCATTAAGTATCGATAAAATCAATAAAAGTGTCACAAAATTTTCGTGTCAGTGCTCCAATTTAAACGTAGCGAAAGCGCTGGTCATCGTGGGTGACTGCATTTCGCACCACAAGCGAGAGACAGTGAAGGGAAGGCGCCTCCGGCTGGAGGCCCAGCACGAGGATTTTACCCTAGACCCCGCGCACGCCACAAGTGCGACACTTTGTGAAATTGGAGGCTGCGTGGCCTCATTTTAGAGATAACGTGGGAATTAACCGTTTCATAGTTGCAGAAGGGTATGCTGAAGGGTACGTATCAAGTATTAGTATTGGTACGTAGTATTACTCCAAGAAAAAAATAGCAGTGGCTTAGCTCGGCTGTGACAGGACATACGTAGCGTGAGCTAAGGTTCGGCTGGTTGTTCTTAGGTTTCCTGGTTGTCTAGGATTAGCTGATTATCATGCTTACTGCTGCTTAAACGATTTCTAGTCCAGTCACTGCTCCTCGCGCATGCGCAGCACGGCTCTCCAGGAGCCACGCGAATTAAACGGCTATCAAGCGGTTCTGGCGCACCGTCAGACTTAGCTACTGCGCAACGTAGGCGCACAGCTGGGCACGCGCCGGCGCCAGTGCGTCTGCCACGGCTATGACGTCACTACTCTGGAATGCGCAGACCGGCGAATGTGCAGACCCAATTCTCTACACACCCGTTATAGTGCCTAGAATATACTCTAGGCACTATACACCCGTACTCCAATTGGATTGAGTTTTTGTTTCAATCCAATTTAATCCAAGCCAATCCAATCCAATGCTTCTCGCGCTTGCGCAGCACGGCTACAGTGGCTAGAAGTACCACGGCTAAGGTGGCTAGAATTCTAGCCACCTTAGCACGGCCCAATTCGAGGTCCACGCGAAACTGCTCAACCTCGGCCGGTACATAGCTTGCGCTGCAAAACATCGCAGACAACAGGAATAGGCGACAAAACAATTCACAGACTTCAGTGTGGAACAGGAGTTCCACATGTGAATTGTGTTCTCTTGCCTAGTGCCGTCGTATGCGCCGTTTTTCTTGGAGCACTTCATAGTTGCCACTTAGCTCACGCCAGGCGCGGCCAAGCCGATACGGGGACAAACCCGATCAAGGTCAACGGAATGGTACAAATTCGGGAAGATCAGAGCGGTCGAACACGAATGGCATGAAGGCGAAGACAAAACAGACGATATAGCGACATCGATGGAGTCGTGGGTCGGGCTGTCACACACGTGCGTAAAGCAATTAAGCGACCAAAATAATACCCGAAGAACCCGAACTCAAACAATACCGGTGCCAAACTCCTATACAAATGTGGAAAGCGAAGCGGGGCTTGCAGAGACTAATCAAACTAAATCGTGATCTACGCGTAGACGGTCACAGCGCGCATCGGTAAACCAACTCGGCAAATCGAATCGGTAAACGACGCGAAGCAGCTCATTTACTAAAATTGGCACAGCACGTGCGACGGCATGGACCCGGGCCTCGCGAAAACCTGGAGCTTCCTCAGTATTCTTAGTCGATTCGGGTAACAGGAGTAACCACCAAAAGGCAAAAGTGAAGCGAAATCGTACACAACTACTCGGCATCGGCCGACGACTTCGAAATTAAAGATGTACAGATACATCGGGGCTTCGTGCAGAACGCTTGACTACTTATTCACAGTATGCATCCCACTTTGCACTCCGGTCGTCGACACGCCCGTAGCCAAGCCCAAGAACAAATCTACGGAAGCAATCCTAATGTTTTGTACACAGATGCCAGCCCTTACTCCAATCCGTCCCATCACTTAGCCATAGCAACCACTATAGGGACAAGATCATCACCTGCGCCTCAATCAAGACCCCATCTATCTGGGCCGCGGAAGAATTCGCTGTGGCCCCCCAGGTAGCACAAAAGAGCTTAAGGACGTCTACTATCAGGGTTTTTGAGGACGAAAGAAACGGCTTTTAAACATCCCAGACAATCCGATAACGCTTTCGCGGCGTTTTAGAGAGGTCTTAAATCACGTCTAATGTCCAGCGGGTATTACTATTTCTAGACAACTTATTTACCCGCTTTAAAACGTGTTTGGAAATCGGTCTAAAAGTGGGATTTTGGAAGAGCTGTACAAGTCCGTCAATGTGGCTTTGCAATCGGCATTTTAGATGGTTTAAAGACGTCTTAAAAATTACGGTCTAGAAAAGGGCTTTGGAAAGACGGTAAGAATCCGTTTCTTGGGATATTTAGAGCCGCATTTTATGCGGATAAAATACGGCTGCATAAACCCGCTCCCTTACTACCCCCCCTCCCCCGGAGTGGGTCTAGGCGTGAATGCGGCCATTTTGCTGCACGCATTCGCAATAAAAAGGCCTTTTGGTTTTAGAAAACATTTTATTTGAGACCAAGCAACGGGGGAAAGTACTCAGCACAAAAATACCATTACCATTCAAAACACACAATTCAGTGGAAAAATCTTCCTTGCACGTGCCAGAAGCATCATTATACAAAAACACCACATTGGTTATTTTAACGGGAGAATTCAGTGCAAATAAAACATTGAACAAAAAAGATCAATTCAAGAAACTTGTACCAGCATGTCCACAAATTTCCACACTTTCTTATTTTTAAAGCAAGAATGGAGCGCACACAAAACATTGAAAACAAAACGAAAAGAATCAACTTGTACAATCAGGTCCACAACTCTGCGCATTTTCTTATGAATATTTGGAGGCAAGAATTCAGCACAAATAAAACATTGTACAAAAAAGGGTACATGCAAGAAACTTGCACTATAACGTCCACAACTTTGTACATTTGCGTATGGTTATTTGAAAGCAAGAATGCAACACAAATAAAGCACTGACAAAAAACGGTCAATCCCAAAAAATTTTACCATCAAGTTCACAACTTTATACATTTGCTTTTCACGCTTAAACAATAAAATGCAAGGACAACTGGTTCTGCAAAAAATGACAATCACTTAGGAAAGTGAAACAATTAAACTGAGTTTATTTAAAAGATCACATTGTAAAGATCGTGTACAAGAAAATAGGCAGAATTCCAATGCTCACCTGGCGCCAGCAACGTTAAAAACTTTTAAACAAATAAAAAGCCATGTGTAGCCTTTTTCTCCTTGGAATAAGCACTATAAGCACTGGTTAAACCCCCTTCTAAAAAATGACTACTGCAAATAGCACTTGCTAACACAGCATAAAACGAACATTTACTGGTCTGGATAACACAAACTGAAACAGTGCCGAAAAGCGCACGCAATGAAAAGGTAAATGAGTAACTGGACAAGTCGAATACGGATGACAGCCACTGCAGCTAAACAAATGAGCTTCATTCATGTGCACTGGCTACCACCTTGGGTTACCCCGAATAATAAGGGCAGGAAAAAAGACTGCCCACTTGCGTTAGAGCAAACAGCAGTGTAGTCAGTTTTCCCTGCCCCGTCATTTAACGTTACACTGTCAACGAGGTTGGTACAATTCACTTACTTGCTGTGCCAAATACCCGTACGTCGTGCTTTTTGAATGAAGGGTCCAGTCGGTCAAGTTGAGTAATTGCTTTTTTTAGCCGTGTTGTACTATAGGCGACCGGCCAAAAGCAAATCTTGCCCCATACCCATGAAGAATGTACCGCCTCCACTTCATCAGTCTTCAGGAACCGCAGAACTGTAAAAGCTGCAAACAGGCACGTTGCATTAGTGCACTTCCAACACGGAAGACTTAAAGCTTTGCACATTTAAGTAAACTGGCGTTTATTGAAATTTGAGCAGGAAGTAACCTCCAGTTGTGAAATTAAAGAAGTCAAAAGCGCACACATGAGAACAATGATGAAAGCTTTTTAGCAGCTGTAAATAGACAGAACGAAAATGAAAAATTCAACGCTCGCATGCATGGAAGAAATAATGTTTCGAGCTGATATATTTTATAAATCGCTTAAAATATTCGAGAATAACAATCCCAAGAAATGTTCGCACTATTTTAATTTAATGCTGCCCAACGATCGAGCCTTGTCGCGAACCGGGTTTTGACGTAATTACAACGCTTACCACGTCAATCATCGGGCTGGGACGGCATGTCCCCATGTCGACGTCGGGTTTTCAGTTCTGAGACAAAGCAGGTCGTGGTTGGAACCTGCGTACGCAACACCCGGCAATGCATGGATTTGAATTGTTGCAAAAAAAAAAGAATAAACAGGCGCAAATAAAAGCGCAGTTCCGCTTGGAGCAGAGAGACACGCACGTTGTAGACGGTTTGCTGAGCTTTATCGGCATCAAAACACGGACACCTGAAGCGCTACGGGGCGCTAAAGGCCGCGTGCGTTCACCCACGATGCCCACGACGCCTTGCCGTGCAGGCACTACGTCACGTGGTACGACATAATTCTCTCATAAGGAGTGAAACGAACCCCGACCAATGATTCCAAGATAGAGCACAAGTTGTCGCTCAAGTAAACCAAAACACTTAACAAATGTTACAATGCGAACAGTATATTCGAGGTGCATGCAGTTGCTTACCCAAACGCTTCCTGCTTATAACTAGCCACGGCATTTCAATTTCAATACTTCACAACAGCGCGAAACTGCACACGTCAAAACAACGTAACGGCGCTTGTGGATGGAAATAAAATAAAGCTCTCCTTCGCAATCGCTATCACAAATATATCAGAAACATTTACGGTTCATAGCACGGCGGTCACATCGGGCGGAACAGATACTGAAGTACGGACCCGGCACAAACTGCAAATACTTACAAAAATCCTCCCGGTTCTCTGCGCGTACTATGAAAGCGATGCACAAAGAGGCTCCACCACAGCGTCGGCGTCGCAGAACTGGCAGTACAGCGCTGGCGCTGCCGCCAACTCTGGCCTTTGGCGCCAAAACTGATTACTCTCTAACCAGAGCGCGCCCAGACCATAGCCTCTTCCTCCATGATAGCCTCCATACCATGGAGGAAAGAAAAGCTCAGGAGAGGCCCTGACGTCACACCCAGCGCAGCCGGAAACGCCATTTCTGTAAGTCGAATGGCGGACTATTGGCCCTCCATGCCATTGGCGGACTCTTTTTGCCTCTCTCTCTCGGTGCACCCTCTCCGCCTCCTCCGTCCTGTATCGCCTCCCTTGTCGTCTGCATCTGCCAGCGCCGAGCCGGAGGAAATCAGCTGATAGGCAGGTAGAAGGCCGTTTTGCAGCGCGTGACCGTGAACCTAAACGCGCGGTTACACTGTTACACGTCTTCAGTGTGGCCGCAGCAGGTTTGCGAAGTGGCTCGCTCTAACAATGCCGCAATGCTCGGTGCCAGGCTGCAAGTCGCGATCGGTACCCAAGGAATTGGGCGTCACTTTTCACCGGTTAGTGCATCATTCCGCTGACTAGTATTCCTGTACATTGGTCTGCATTCATCCTTTGTTTGCAAATCGCCGCCGTTTATAGGTTCCCAAGCGATGGAGAACGCCGCAAACAGTGGGCGAACGCTGTGCGGCTACCGGACTGGAAAGTGCCCAAGTTTGCGTTGCAGTTTCACTGGCAATCCCAGAGATGACTTGTCAATTAAACGGCCGTTCTATATAGATAGGTAAGCAGCACTTCATGCAGATTTCAAGCTAAAAAATTGTGGAATATTTTTACCGTTGTTCGCGTGCCTTCGATAGAATTTTTTTGCGAAGGAGGAGGATGAGGAGGAGGAGGCGGCAAAACGTTTTATTGAGCAAAAAAAAGGAGAGGGTGGGTGGCGTCAATAAACTTTTTTCGCCAAGTTTCAACTTGTCTCAGTGTCAATAAATTCAAGGTGATATCAGTTGAAAACGTTCATACACCAACCTCGCAGTCTGAAGCGTTGAAAAGCGAAATCCAGAGCGAGACCACAAAAAGATCCAGATCCAGCACTCTTCCAGTCAACAGACGGACACCTGCTAAGGTAATAGGGAGATGGAATTATATCAACTGGGAATCTACCTTGTAACAATTGCAAAGGCACTGCCGCGCATTGCCGGCCTAGCAAACTACATGCAGCGGCGATAACCAAAAAATTGAGTTGCGAATCGTTCGGTTGCAAGTCGCCTACGTACTGCACACCATGTATCACTTCCCGAAAATCTACCTGACGGGTGTCTGCGCGTACGACGGGACGGCGCGTTCACGATATCTGCACTTCAATAGGCGCGTCGTGATCGCGACCGGAGCAAAAGCTTGACGCGGTACAAGGTGCACTTCCAAGTAGAAATTAAATGACATATTCACATCGGCGCAGCTGTCGTAACTCGCTGCATCCTTTTCGAGTTCCGCAAGACCACAGCGCAGCAAAGCGAAGCGGCAATCTTCGCAATCGGACGACAAGGCAGGCGCTGCCTTTCCTCCATGACTGGCGGACGGCGGGCGGGACGTTGCTAGGACGCCGTTGCTAACGCGACTTTCAATGGCCGCCGAAAGCACGTGACTTCCTCCACACTTTTGCCAATGCACGGGGATAGCTGAGGGCCTCTCCTAAGCTTTTTTTTCCTCCATGCTCCATACGCATGCGGACGGCGGAGGAGGCAGAGGCGGAGAGCAAAGCTTTTACGTGAATTCTCTCCCACCGCCTTCTCAGTCACACGAGGCTATGAAAAATGGCGCGTTAAGGCACTATACCCTCGACAAAAGTATTGGCATGGGATTTTACGGACGGCTACAAGAAAGCCAGAGGAACAACTGCTTAAAGCAGTTGAAAAAATACGTTTTAAAGACGCAGTTTTCGGAGGGATCTTATCCTTGTAATTATTGACTTCTAGAAGCCGTCTTCTCCTGTCTAAAATCCCTTTCTGACGTTTAATCCATGAATACGACGTTTTCTAGACATTCTGTGCTACCTGGGCCTCGCCATCACTCAAACACCCGCAACGATTCTAATTACAGACTGTCAAGCCGTCTGTCGCAGCTTTTTATCAGGTTACGTGGCCTCAACTACGTGGAACCTCCTGGCTCAACACGCCCCCAACAGGAAGATCGACATGGACCCCGGGACACTCCTCACTAACGGGCAATAATTTTGCCCATAGACAAGCCTGCGAACTCTCCTCCCAGGCCTCTGAGGCAAGTCTCGTTCCCCTGCTCACATTTCAAGACAGCACCCAACATTACCGCACATCAAGACAACATTTTCCCCCACCTCACCCGCATCTTACTAAAACAGAAGAAGTAATACTCCGGAGGCTTCAAACAAACACCTCCTCACCCAACTTGGCTACATCGGATGTACCCCACCCAATACTCTGCCACATGTAAATTTTGCCCTAACCCATGTAGCATCATACACATGATCTTGGGGTGCGCACACAACCCAGCCCTCCCTCCTTTACCCACTTCCCTTCCCCTTCCTGAGTTGTGGGAGAACCTGACGACCAGCGCCGGCTTGGATGCACAGCAACTCCTGGTGTCCAGGGCTGAGGCAGCAAGGTCGTCCCATGGTCTCCTGGACTGAGGAGCCACTCCCACATCACCAGGCTCACAATAAAGTTTTTCCTCCTCCTCCTCCTCATCGCGCAGAAGTGCGGGCAGCCGTACACTGCCTGTGCACCCAGGGGGCGGTCCGGGTAGCCAACAAAACGCTTCGAAATCTAGACGATGATTCGATCGTAGCCCTGACCGACCCGTTCCACAAACGCGTGTTGAGGAGGGGGCAAAATACTCATCCAGAGGGCGACCCTGAAATTCGTGATAATTCCTAAACAGGGCAAGAAATTGCAACTCAGAAATTTTAGGCCTATTTCTCTCACCTTGTGCGCGGGCGAGTTGCTGGAACGCGTGGTTCTTGATATATTAAACAGGTAAATGCACGACGAGGGGCTTTTTCCCCATTGAAAGATTGCCTTGAGACCCAAGCTGTCACCTGGGACTGGGGCTGACACATCAATGATAAACGGCGAGAGGGCTGCTCCCCGCTGGACCAAAGCGTTCCACAACATGAGGCACAAAATGGTGCTAGAAAACCTAGGAAAATCAGGCGTAAGTTGCAGGACCTAGGATTACGTAAAATACTTTTTATCGGACTGGTCGGCAACCTTGTTTTTCGGGGTCAACCTAGCTCCTTGGGCGGGATAGTCGAGTCGTAGACGTTGGAGCTGGGTAGCAGCGGCACACCGCAAGGCTCGGAACTTTCGCCTTTCTTTATCAACAGTGACATGCTCGGCCTAGACGGCTTAAATTGCAATTTATGCGTACGACTCCACTCGGTTGCGAGCGGTAGCAGAACTGAGTACGTGCACAACGCGGTTGGGGGTCTAATCAACTGAATCGACGTCGACCTCATCATCGTGGACGCGTACTTGTTACACCGGTCGGGCTGGGCGAAGGACAGACTCTCCCATTGGGGTGGGATCGATGATTAGAACTTGTGGAGGCTCCCAAGTGGCAGCTGATTTTATGGCACCTGCTCCAAACCATCCCCTTCCCCGACCTCGTGGCTTGAAGCCGCTGTTACCCGAGATTCTATACGGGCAAAACTGGATTTCGAGCATATGGTTTGGTCGTGCCCACTTAAAAAGACTATACGAGAAGAAAGGACACTGTTTAATAAAAATAACCAAGGAGCATTGCGAGAACGCCGTGGTTAGCTCAAACCGTGACGTTGAAATCCGGCTCGTCCGGATGGCTGCAGACGTCAGCGGTCTACAAGGGCTGCTGGCCGTCGCTAAAGGAAAAAAGAAGACAGAAGACAACGATTTATCGTGAAACCGCAATAGCAGCGGCACGTGCCCTAAGAGTGTGATAATGCACAGAGGGGAGGAGGTGTTTGTTCATTGTTTTTTTTTTGGGTGCGTGTGTATGAGAGAGAGTGGGCAGTATAAATCTGTGATTTCTTCTTAATAATTTTTTTTTGAAAGTGCGCTCTGTCTCGTGTCATCTCTCTCCTGTCTTCGTTAGTTTTTTGCGCAATTGAAGTACAGCATCTTCTTAATTTCTACTAATATGACCTTAACACGCGTTTGTTTCCTGACCCACTCCGCTCTCTTATTGTCCCTTAATGTTACACCTATCATTTTCCGCTCCATTGCCCGCAGAGTCGTTCTCAATTTAAGTTGAACCTGCTTAGTGAGCTTCCAAGTTTCTACCCCATGGGTGAGTACCGGTAAGAACTTTCTCCTTTAGGGACAATGGTAGGCTGCTATTCATTATCTGAGAATGTCTGCCGTATGCACCCCACCCCATTCTGATCCTTCTAATTATCTCTGCCTCATGGTTGGGATCTGGGGTCACAACTTGGCCTAAGTAGATATATTCGCTTACCACTTCCACTGCCTCGCCACCTATCTCAAACTGCTGTGCTGTCCCGAGGTTATTGATCATTACTTTAGTTTTCTGCATATTAATTTTCAGGCCCACGGTTCTACTCTGTTCGCCCAGTGCGGAAAGCATGCTTTGCAATTCGTCCCCCGAGTTACTTAGCAAGGCAACGTCATCAGCAAATCTGAGGTTACTGAGGTATTCTCCATTAACCCTTACTCCCACCTGTTCCCAATCCAACGTTCTGAATACTTCTTGTAAGCATGCTGTGAATAACATTGGAGAGATTGTGTCTCCTTGTCTGACGCCCTTCCTTATAGGTATTTTACTGCTCTCCCTATGGAGGATGATGGTAGCTGTGGACCCATTGTAGATATCCTCTAGTATTCTTACATAATGCTCATCTACTCCCTGGTTCCGTAATGCCTGAATGACTGCTAGGGTTTCGACCGAGTCAAATGCTTTCTCATAATCTATGAAGGCTATATATAGGGGTTCAGTATACTCAGCGCACTTCTCTATCACCTGATTGATTGTGTGAGTATGGTCCATTGTTGAATAACCTTTACGGAACCCGGCTTGTTCTTTAGGTTGACTGAAATCTAAGGTTACAGAAATTCTGTTAGCGATTACCTTGGTAAGTACCTTGTAGACGACTGACAGTAAGCTGATCGGCCTGTAATTTTTCAAGTGCTTCATGTCGCCTTTCTTATGGATTAGGATGATGTTCGCGTTCTTCCAAGATTCCGGTACCATTGCGGTCATTAGTCATTGCGTATACAGGTTTGCCAGTTTTTCAAGTACAATTTCTCCGCCATCCTTCAAGACGTCTGCTGTTATCTGGTCCTCACCAGGTGCTTTGCCCCCTTTCATTTCTTTCAAAGCCTTCCTTACTTCTTCGGTCGTTACTGTTGGGATGTCTATCTCCTCTGAGCTACTGTCTCGTTCGGCATTATCCTGGATGTCCCGGCTACTGTACAGATCCCTGTAGAACTCCTCGGCCACTGTGACTATTTTATCCCTATTTGTGATGACATTGCCTTGCTTATCTTTAAGTGCATACATCTGATTTTTCTCCACGCCAAGACGCCTCTTCACAGCTTTCAGGCTACCTCCGTTCTTTACAGCATATACGATAAATAATAAATAAATAACAACATGTAAGTAATAACGAATGTAAGTAAATAAATAACGACAAGTATGACTTCTCCTTTGCGGCCATACTCCGCATGCCCGACAGTCTCTTGAAGAAAGCTTACACACGCCCGCGCAAACACGTACGTGGAAACACTGAGATGGAGAGAAAGAGAGACGGAGAAAGTCAGAAGATATGTCTTCCTTTCTTTCCGTGCCGTTTGATAACCCTGGACGTATTTTTAAGGCCGCTTGTAGGAGGGGAACCGGATGAGAAACATGACGGCCTCGTAGATTGCCGCCAGAGGACTTTGTCAACTTCCTGCCAATAATGAGAAGTTTGAGAAGTCGTCAACTTTTCGCCGTCGCTCACACTCATTGCAAGACCCGCAAGACCCGCAAGACCCGCAAGACTCGTGTGTGATCGTAACCGCCGCCAACTTTGTCTAAAAGAAAACCAAAAGTCTTCGGAACCTGCGCATCTATCTTCAGCATGGTCTACCTGGCGCTCGTCTTGGCCCTCGTCTTCCTGGGCTCTCACACGCTGGACGCCCAGACGCCGACTCCTTCTGAGAACGTCACCGCCCCAGGGATGATGCCAACTATTGAAGTCAAAGACGTAGGCGTCATTAATGGTAAGCTAAGAGCCTTCTGTGGGGCTTAATTACGTCAACAAATTGCTATATATACGTTCGGGTCATGTTCACATGGACGCATTCTGTTTCTATCGTGCGCCAATTCTTAATTGACCTCCGCGATTTCAGTTGCTTCACTGCAAACTGCGTGGAAAAGTAGGAGAATGTGTGGTACGTCTTATATCGTCGGAACGCTGTCTCGCTGACCACTTGGCAGCAACTTGACGGAAGCATCAGCCACTGTTTACAGCGTTACGCCAACCACATACCCTTCTTCTGGATGGGTTAAGGGGGGGATGCTAATTACAAAGACATCTAATTTACAATTAGAATTCACAATTTGATACACACAGATTCAAGCTGAAGTAGCAACAACTGTGAATTCCTCGTAGTATCGTCGAAAAAGCATACTGAGTTCAACCAGACAGTTGTGTCATCTTGATTTCTTCTTACAAGTCGTTAATTATTATCCCCTGTCAGCTCTATCGTGTTGCATTGGTGCGCTCAGCGCAGGGCTCCAACGTACCAAGCCGTTGAAAGCGCCATTACGCAGCACAATAGTGTTGGAAAATCGGGGTAGGAGCATCTGTTTGCCTCTACTCTGCGTTGACGCACCGGCTCACATTAACTTGAATGATGACAGTTTTTGCCAAAGCATCGCTGCACTGGGTTGTATGCAGGTGAGCTCCCTGCCGAGCTCAAAATATCCCCAGTGAATTTCCTTTCCTTTTCCCGTCGCAAACCACAACCACCACCAGTAGTGTACCTCATTGAACCCCAACTCTTCACAACTCTTCGGTCCTGGTGTCTGCACCGCCTACAAAGGGCCGGCGGGATTTTGAGTTGCGTCCGTTCAAAAATTTCCCGCATTTCCCCGAGGGGAAGAATGTGAAAGTGCGAATGCACGAGTTGAATTTGCGCGGTTCGGTAATGTTCGCGAAAGAGAGATCACACACACACACACACACACAACTACAAAGAAAGAAAGATGCATTTATTCACAGACACCTGTTTGTGTTGTCGTTGTACTTGATTGCTAGAGCGGATCTCAGCTTTGAAATTTCGTGTCAGTACTCCTTTAAGCAGGTGCATTAGCCCTTCTCACGTCCGATTCTTGGCCAATCCCCCACGTGGGTATGTGCCATGTCAGCGGCCAGGCAGCGCGCACCCATCTCCCCCCGTTGCCAAGGAAGACGAGGAGATTCCTGGCCAATCCCCCACGTGGGTATGTGCCATGTCAGCGGCCAGGCTGCGCGCGCCCATCTCCACGTGCGCGGACATCGCCGGTGGACGCAGGTTCAGGGTCGCTTAAGAAGTGCATTCGCACTTAAAAATGTCCATTCCGCGTACACTTCAGTCATGACGTAGTTGCAGCACTTGCAAAGCCGCTGACCAATGAGAGGCACAGAAACCGGCGCCCCGCCTTCCCCATGCAGCTTTACATCCGAGTAGTTTGCTTCCAGCCCAATAGGGGCTCACGCGAATTGGCATTTTGAAACGAACATGCAATGAACAAAGCTGGGAATTGCGCCCAACGTGGCACTTTAAATTGTGCCTTGCTATAGTTATAGTTCTATCGTGGCAAAGAAAATCGCAAAGTACAGGAAAGTAAGAGTGCTACTTTGACGCCTCGTTTTGTCAGCCGCTCGCTGAATGCTCGAACGTATATATGCCAGGTTGCTTGAAACCCCTTCATGTTGGGCTTGCTGACGCTTACCACGGTTGCCTCCATTTCGGCAGACTTTTGCTACTGTACATTTGCGGGGCTTTCATTGAAGACTAACGTGAAACAGCGAAACGGTGGTGGCCTGACTGACATACCTAACCGTATATCATCTGCGCCCCCTATAGGAAGCAGGGCTAATAGTGGAGTCAGCCCTTCTGCTCATAGTTTTTTGCACCCTAAAGAAGCCCTTTTTATTCTCAAGTTCAACAGTGAGGTTTTTGTGCGCCTACGCTTCGACAACGAGAGGCGCACCGTGTTTAATTGTGGCCTGTAGGGATTAGTTTAGGCCACAACGGAACACTGACGTTCGCCGAAGTCTCAACCCAGGGGCGTTTAGTTTTCCGTCTGCGCCATAAATACAGCTGCCAAAAATCGAACCACATTGTTACGGGACTCAGGTGGACAATGCTGCGCAGCGCCTTGGACCACGAACGATGACGACGATGATGAAGTCCCTGCCGCACACCAAAAGTCTTCATTTCTGAATATTTTTCTTATTTTCTTCTCCCTCCTCCTCATTCTTCTTCTCCTCCCTCCTTCTCCTTCTCCCCCCCCCCTCCTCCTCCTCCTCCTCCTCCTCCTCCTCCTCCTTCTTCTTCTTATTTATTTATTTATCTATTTATTCGCCATCCTTGTGTCAATAAAGTTTCATTTATTTATTTATTTATTTCCCCTTTTTGTTTTATTTTTAATATTGACTAATTTTCAAACTCCATTCCTCAAACGCAAGAAGACAAAAAAGCTTCCAAATTTTTCTAATTTTCCTTGAGTAATGCACCTAGGCAGTAATCTCTTTCGTTTTAACGACTGATGTTTGGCCGATCCCCTGATTGGGTATGCGCCAATAATTATTAGGAATAACAACAACAACATCCTAGGCGAGTTCTGTTATGGCCGCTATATTTGTAAATACAGTAGACTCTCGATAAACGGAACTTCAAGGGACCGAAAAAAATAGTTGTTTAACAAGAGTTCCGTTTACTGAGACATGTGTGAAAGTGCAAATTTATGTGCGTACTCACTTTTAATACCATTTAATGGAACTCTAAGCACTAGAAGGAGAACGTAGCTGATAGTGATTCAGAAAGCAAGAAAACTACGAGATCTTTAGGCACAGCATTCACAAAGTTGATTTGGCAACTATGAGTCGCTGGGGACTACAAAATGCAGCAATTTTTTTTTTTTGAGCCCTTGCAACTGCATCTTCACGGAGGCTAGAGACCTCAACTTTGCGAGTGCTTACGAGCCACCGAATTTAGAAGACGGCAACGCGGTAAAGAAGCGCGAATAGCACCACGATGTTACGAACGATGTTGCAGGAGCTGAGCCCTGTAACTTCGGCATCTTGAATCGACACCGAACGACTGGAACAAGAACTGCGATGACGCTAAGGAGACGATACTTCCGAGACTAACAAGGTTAAAAAAAAAAACCTGGAGGAAAAAAAAAGAAAACAAAAAGTAAACAGCCGGAACCGCAAACAGCTGATTCTCATGCCAATGATTTTCGCAAGAAGTTCCATTTCTGGTTCCGTTTACACGGTGACGCGGAAATTTTAGTTCCGATTACCGAGAGTTTTTTTTTACGTTATCTGAAAAGAAAACCAACCAACTTACAGGCTGCTGTTCGTTTAAGCGGCAGTTCCGTTTAAGCGATTTCCGTTTATCGAGATTCTACTGTAATGCAAATAGATCGCTTCACCCCATCGCATCGTTCGTCTGAATTACGTCCTGCCGCCGCGTCACAATAATTTTGACTCACTCCACGTCGAATTCGCAGGTAAATGCATATACGGTGGATTGGCCATGGAGCCGACCACTCTGAACCTGATGAAGGAGCCTTGCGAGGCGTGGACTTGCGACGCCGAGAACTACACAGTCACCGTCCAGAGGTTTGTGGGTCATATTAGTGTCACTAAATAATAAAACTTATCTAGTGGCTTCTATAGGTCATATTACCGTATACGCGCTGTTTTCTCCAGAGTAACACGTACCAACTAGGACATCAGCAAACAGTGTACTCGTACGCTCAGACGCTTTGCAATGCACTTAATGAACATGTGGCGTCGTGACAAGATTCAAACGAATAAATTCTTAGGGCGAATAGGGAAAAATGCCAATAAATCGAATAAAGAAAGCAATCATTCAATAACCCGTTTATTTCTGGTGCCTCTATACAGATGCGGAGATTTCAAAGTGCCAAGCCACTGCGATCTCGAGTCGACGCTTGAACCCTTCCCGAGTTGCTGCCCCGTTCTTGTCTGCGAAGGAATTTGAAGACATCCAGGCGAGCCGACATGACGACTCCGTCTTCAAAGAGCGAAGTTGGGCTGTAATAATAATAATAAAAAAACGGAAGCACACGCAAGGGTTGTGGCTTTTCCTTTTAAACCGCCTTGTATTGAATAAATTTTCTGTCTTCCACAAACTCTATAAACCCTTTCAACTTATTCGTCTTGGGAGCCGCTAGCGTCACTATGTAAGCTACTCTTAAGAGTACCGCCACTTCGTGCACCCGTAAGCGTCTGGGGGCCATTTTGTTTGAGGCTTGCAGTGTTGCCATCTCTCCCAACGAAACCCTGGAAAGAGGGCTCCACTCACTTCTCTAGCCCCACCTTCCCCTTCCCTCCTCCCCTTTCCCATCAATAAAATTTACTGACTGACTGACTGACTGACTGAAACCGCCGCCGGTTGTGACGGGCAGAGTGTGACCAGCCGCTCTAGCGTTCGCGCAACAGAGAGAGAGAGAGAGAGAGAGAGAGAGGGCGAGGCGCCCAGAAACAAAATGGCTGTGCCCATATGTAAGCAAATATCACGTGGTGGCGAGCGACCAATGAAAATCCTGGCAGCACATAACAATGAAAGAAAAGAGTGCCGATACTCTAAAATCCTTTATTTAGTGATGCTAGGAGTCGCCATTTCACCATTTGGCTCCACTAGCCCCGATTTACCTGGCGCAGTCGACAGGATGATAACCCTGCGCATATGCGCAGCACAGTCCATAACATTCCAAAATGTTATATATCAAGGCTTAAAGAAGGAAAAAGGTCTGTAGACGTACATTTTCTCAAAGGACCTTATGAACTGTTGATTGCTATTTCTTGCAGGGATACTCACGTTTCAACCACCCCGTGTCAACGGGGGCATCCGGTTGTTCGATCGGTAGTACCCACCACCACTCTACCAGTCACAAAAAAAGGAAGAAAAAGAAGAGGGGAGGAATACCACCATTAATATTCAATGAATGATGGTTTAACCAACGGACAAGCGCGCGAGTTTAACAATTTACTAGTCAGACTATCGTGTTCCATTTGAAGTGACTGTGATCAGACTATGGTTCTAAACCAACGATGTGACTGCGTCGTACAGGGTGTTCTGGCGCCGTAAGCGTTGGTAGAAACCTCTCTCGAGGAGGCAGAGGAGGCCACCATCGCGCTTGCCATGGTCCACTCACCTACTATCACGATTGTGAGTGATTCAAACATCAAGGATCTCACCTACTGCCCTTGCCATTCTCTCCTTTCCCCCCGACCCCCAACGGATGCCATGACTATTATCTGGACACCCGCACATGCTGGTCTCCCCGTAAATGAGGCAGCCGACACCAGTTGGCCACTCGGCAGACACAATCGCCGGATTCACCTCCCAGCTCTCGCGACCGCCTCGTCACCTTTCGTGACGTTACGTCACACTACCGTCTCGAACGACTCTTCAACCCCCTGCCCATCGCTCTAGATCGCGACATCCAGAGGTCTTGTTGCGTCAGCTCGCACATTTCACACCCCTGTCTTCAGGCACTTCGCCCACCCTGCCGTCTACACTCCCTCCCGTCTCTTCTGCCCTGACAGAGTTGACGTGAACAGCATCCCTAAATAAGCTACGCGTAAGAGTACCGCGACTTCGTTCATCTGGAAGCGTCTGGGGGCCATTTTGTTTCTGACTTGCAGTGTTGCCATCTCTCCCAACGAAACCACCGCCGGTTGTGACGGGCAGAGTGTGACCGGCCGCTCTAGCGTCCGCGCAGCAGATAGAGAGAGAGGAGAGGCGTCCAGAAACAAAATTGCTGCGCCCATATGTAAACAAACATCACGTGGTGCCGACCGACCAATGAAAATCCTGGCGGCACATAACAACGAGAGAAAAGAGTGCCGATACTCACGCTAACCGGAACCACACAATGCGGGGATGCCCCAGACGCCGCCCCCCCTCCCCCCCCCCCCCTTAAATTCCTCCAAATAACTATACGCTTGAGCCGTGGGAAGCTGCCATGCGTCGCAAGGGGCACCTTCTCTAAAAAGATAAGGCAATACTCGTGTCGAGGATAAGGGAATACTCGTGTGGAACCTTCTCTAAAAGATAGGGGAATACTCGTGTCGAACTGAGGCTTTTAAACATTCATTCTACCCACGTACCATCCGCGAATGGAATACACTGCCGGCTGAAATTGTAGAGCGCGATCGTGTGCAATCATTTATTTCCGCAATCATGAAACACAAACAGTCCGACACTCCCCCTGTATCTGTGTCGCGTTTGGTTGCGCCTGCTTGAGTGCTTTCCTTGTCCAGTGGTTTCCAGTTTATTCTAAATAATTTCGCTTTGCTTCTTCCACTTGTTGCTTTACAGCGTGCTCTGCATGTTCATTGGATGTTGCGCAGAGTGAACAAGCAGTCACCTTTGAGGTTCCCCGTTCCTACATTCTTTATTGCTTGAATGTGAACATCTTCGACAGAACTCTGTCTGTTTCGGGTTAAAACTTAAGAGGCAAATACACCAACCAAGGGCGTTTATTCAAAGCGGTCCCAACGTTTCGGAGCCAACTCGGCTCCTTCATCAGGGGTGACTAGGTACGACAAGAAGCAGCGGTTATATAGGTTTTTTTTTTATTATTCTCCCGTGTGAGCAGATTTGTTCGTTCGCTTGTTATACGCGCGTTACCTTGCATAGTTGTCTAGAACTACTCGTACTCCACATTTTTGTATAGACTATGCTTGTCCGCTCCTGCCTAGGGCTTCGTAAGTGAAGCTGGCAGTATCCTGTAAATAAGTAAATAAATAAAGGTTATCTCTCTCTCACAACGCCTACACCCAAGACAAAGTCTTGTACTGGGCGGAGAAAGTGGCAACGTGTATAGTCTGTTTCCACCCCCGACCTGGCTGCATTTTCTCTACCGGTCAATAAAGATGTTCTGTCCACCACCACCACCAAAGTCACGCCAGGATTCATGGCGTGCCATATCGTGGCTGATTGTAGAACTGCAAGATTGTGACAATGATGTTCTAAAACTGAGTTGCTGTAACGACACGTGCCCACGTGGGGGAATGGCCAAAAATGTCTGCCTCGAAAAGGCTAAAACGTTTGCACGTATAAATGTGAATAATTACGATAAAAACGTGACGGAGAAGCATGAATGCCCGTCCGCAAAGCAAAAAATAACGAACCTTAAAGGAAAAAGAAGTTACAATTACATCGTAATAATAGTTCTGGTCATAATTTGCCGACTTTCTGGGAGCGCGCACAATAAAGTCTTGCCGTCAAGCGTGTGTACAATGGTCTGTATAAACAGGTAGCAGCGCAGTTCAAATTTACCGCTCTTCCACAATTCTTGCTCTTTGTCATCGCGATCAAATAATTATTAGAAAAGGCTGACAATTACTACACTCCTTAATGAGACATTCATGCGCAGCGCGGACTGCAGTGGTGGTTGTGGTGGTTTGCGGGACAGGAAAAGGAAAGGAAATGCACTGGAGATATTTTGAGCTCGGCAGGGAGCTCACCTGCATACAACCCACCGCAGGGGAAGGGAAGTAGAGTGGGAGTGATAGGATAAAGTAGAGAGAGAGAGAGAGAGAGAGAGAGAGAGAGAGAGAGAGAGAGAGAGAGAGAGAGAGAGAGAGAGAGAGAGAGAGAGAGAGAGAGCTGTCAGTCCTAGAAAGCTGTCAGTCCGGGCACAGCAGTCAATCACTGCACCCCGGGCTACAGCCGCTGCGTGAGGCCGGTCGTCTCCACCGATGTCAAACAACGGCGCCAAAGTGCAGCGCACCAAAACGAAGGCACACTCACCCCGAGAGGTTTCACGTGGCAGTAGCACTTTTCTCCGTCACACAGGGTTAACCCAGGGCCTGGAGCACAGGTCTCTTGACAGGACTCAACGGTGCACTTCGCGTCCGCCGAAGACACCAGTAGCGAGAAGATCACAACCATCGAGAGAGCAGCGACAACCACAGCGTTTCGGCCGCAGCACCGGAAGGCCGCACTCTGCTTCACCATGATTACTTCGGGTTTTCGACCTGACGGAGCAAGGCGTGCAAGGGTTGAAGACAAGATTTAGTTACCGCAGCAAAACCTAGGTGGGGAATTGAGGCATTTTCTTTCAAAATGAGTGAAACATAGCGTCACTAAATGAGTTACACTGAAGAGTACCCCACTTCGTGCACTCGGAAGCGTCTGGGGGCCATTTTGTTTCTGGCGTGCAGTGTTGCCATCTCTCCCAACGAAAAGAGTCTTGGGAAGCGGCATTGTCCAGCTCGGACCTCTCCAGTCAGCGAGAACTGCTGGAAAGAGCCAAGCCAGGGGCTTTCGCCACCGGAGTCCGGGAAATAGGATTCCACCCTCAACTCCACCCCTCCCCTTCTACCTTTGTTGCAAATAGAGTTTACTACTACTACTACTACAGAAACCGCCGCCGGTTGTGACGGGAAGAGTTCGACCGGCCGGCCTAACGTCCGCGCAGCAGAGAGAGAGAAAGGAAAGGCGCCCTGAAACAAAATGGCTGCGCCCATACGTAAACAAACATCACGTGTTGCCGACCGACCAATGAAAATCCTGGCGGCGCATAACAATGAGAGAAAAGAGTGCCGATACTGTAAAACCCTTTATTTACTGACGCTAGTCAAACCCTCCCAAATGAAATTTTATAAAACAGCAGAAATTTGTTAGGGGACCTTAACGCAACACTGTCAAAGCTACTTCGTGATATGTTTTACATGTCAAATAAGGGGAGTTCCCGGCCACGAGCAATTAAAAATGAATTAATAATTAAAAGCAATAATTTTAATTATGAATTTAGTAATATCTTAAAAAATTAATTAATCTCGCCTGAAAGTCCCACCTGTCATGCAGAGACTCGCAAGGAAGCTGCCATGTTGGTTACAAGGCGCCAAACCAAAAGCACGCTTCCATCGGGAAAATGGGTTTTGCTCATTTTGATCCCTTGCACAACAGGTTCTGGCTCATTTCGCCGGGCGTTATCTCGCCTATTTTGTTGCACCTGTCTTCTAGGAGAAAGTTGCCGAGTTTTTCTTGTCACTACAGTTTTACAGTAGTCTCTCGATAAACGGAACTTCAAGGGACCGAGAAAATTAGTTCCATCTAGCACGAGTTCCGTTTACTGAGAGATTCATTGATTGATTGATTGCGCGCCGACGCAACGCAGGCGATGAGGTGCGCCGTGGTGGAGGGCTCCGGATTAATTTTGACCACCTGGGGATCTTTATAACGTGCGCCGAAATCTCGTACACACGGGCGTTTTTGCTTTTCGCCTCCACCAGAAAAGCAGCCGCCGTGGCCGGGAATCGGACCCGCGTCCTCGTGCTCAGCAGCACAACGCCTTAGCCTCTGAGCCACCGCGGCGGGTGCAAAAGTGAAAAGGGCAGAAGTGAAAATTTATGTGCGTACACACTCTTAAAGGCATTTCATGCGACTCTAAGCAATGGAAGGTGAACGTAGCTGATAGTTTTTCAGAAAGCGAGAAAACTACAAGAGGTTTAGGCACAACATTCATGAATATTATTTGGCAACAATTAGTCACTGTGTCCTAAAAGTGCATTAAAATGCATCAAAGAGCCGCTTTCGAAGTCAAGAATGATGCCCTTTCTTTTCTAACGTGAGCGCATGGTGTACATGCTTCAGGCCTCGACCTAGCGAGTGCTTACAAGCCACATAATTCAGAAAACGGGAACGCGGTAATGAAGCATGATTAGCAAGCACTACGATGGCACAAACGAGGCGGCATTAGCTAAGTTCTGTAACCTCGGCGACTTGAATCGAGACTGAACGACTTGAACAGGAACTCTGATGTTGCATGCGTGGCGCTAACACGGCTGACTACTAACGAGACGAGGCTTACGAGGCCAACAAGGCTGAAAAAAGAAAACAAAAAGTAAACAACGGGAACCAGAAAAAGCTGATGCTATTGGCCATGGGTTTGACAGGTTCAATTTTCAGTTCCGTTTACGCGGTGAGGCGGAAATTTTAGTTCCGGTTACCGACAGTTTTTTTGCTTTATCTGTTTACAAAACCAACCAACCTTCAAGCTACAGTTCTGTTTAAGCGGCAATTCCATTTGAGCGATTTCCATTTATCTAGATTTTACTGCATATGATTTAGTTTCGGTTTCTGGGCTTGGATCACTTCGAAAAAGAGAAAAGAAACAAACAAACAAACAAAAAAACTTCTGAATCAGTATCTTTTATTTGAGCAGCTCTGAACAGTTGCTGGGGGGTCCAGAACTGATTTCCCAATAGAAATTTTATGCGCAAAATAAAATACGGAGCTGCTTTGGAGAAGTTCCGAGCGGTCCAAAATGACAAATAAAAAAGACCTCATAATTTGTGTTGATCCATAACTAGCAGGGATGCTTAACTCATTTAAGCATACATCGTTTACGACCTGGACTTGCAGGGTTTGACCGCGATTTATATTGTCTAGCTGCTTGACGTGATAGGTTGCTTGTTTTATATTAGGTAATTGTCCTGGTGGTATTGGTTACTGCACGTTAAAGTAAACCCGTCCTCTCGTACAGTGAACCCGTACACGCGGCAACGAAGCATGCTGGGGAACCTCTCAAGACAGAGGAAGAAAAATACATAATAATGAAGACGCCGATCACAGGAGAAAATAAAAAAAAAAATGACGCTTCGGCCCCCTGAACGGGAGCCTTGTTCACACCTCCGTTCATGACGGTTCATGACGCTTTCTTCAGTTCGGGGGGCCAAAGCGTGTTTTTTATTATTCATAATGAATTGCGCTAAGTATTTAGACGAATAGGACGCTAACAGGACTGGGACGAGGCGCACACTTGGAACTGTTTAGTTAAAAGACGACAGAAACGGGGGACTAAATATACACACGAGAGCGACACTCTGCTCTTGCGCAGTAAAACCGATAAAACATAAAACCAAAAACTGAAGATGTCAGAGTGGTTTTCTCTGCACCATCAAAGCTAAAAGGCATGTGCGGGAAAGTGAACGGGAGACAGGAAGGCAAAGAAGAATGTGGCGTGAAACACAGGCAAAATTACACCACCTTCCCGTAGGGGAACTTTGAGTAGTATGCGAAGCAGCCATGGGGTCGACTGAAATTCCCATTAGTTTTCAGTTCGTCGTTTCCGTTGATGTTCAGCTTTGCGTGCCTTCGTTGTATGTATCAGTAGCTTCTTGACGTAGTTCGAATGAGTGAAGGACGTAAGGCGCGTTCGTAGCATATGATCCCGTCGCGGTATGTAGCGCAGTGGGAAGAGCGCCACGTACCTCCCGTTGCGGCCAGAGAGTCGTGTGATCGAAACCGGGCGCCGCCTAACTATTTCTTTTTATAGTGGACTGTGCTGACGTCAGCCCAGATGTTGACGGGGCTGAAGAGACGCGCATGCGCAGTAGAGTGCGGACGGCGGACAACGACAGCAAGGGAGGGAGGGACACAGCCCCGAGCATGAGATGCTTCGCATCTAAAATTTACTGATTGTCAGAAGCATGTAGTATACAAAATACCGCTGGCGTGTGAGAAAGCTTATATCGGACAAAGCGGAAGGTGCGTCAATGAACGCCTTAGAGAACACTGATATGCAAGTCAGCAAGCACAGGCAGCGAGAAATCTGTCACTCCATCGCAAAACTTGCAAGCCGTGCGAGTTCACACCGCAGTTTCAGGACACGCACATTCTGGGAGACGCTTAAGACAGGATAACACGCGAGATCATTGAAGCATATCACATAATCACAGAAGAGGAAGAGTGCGTTAGCACTGCGTCAGTTCTGCTTACTGGTGAGGAACGAAAATTCATTCAGAGTGAGCCACCATGATAAGAAAGATGTTGCAAGCAGAAAGGTGTTGCAATCAGACACTCCCACATTTTCCTGCCAGTGTTCTTGTGTTTCGCGGTCGTCTAAGCAGATCTGTTTCTGCACCTTAATGTTTTGGTTTTAGGTTTTATGGGTTTTACTGCGCAAGCCTGCAACGAGTGTCGCTCTTGTGTGTATATTTAGGTGTCCCCCGTTTCTGTCGTCTTTTTAACTGAACAGTTGCAAGTTTGCACCTGGTCCCAGCCCTGTTAGCGTCCTATTCGTCGGTACACTTAGCGCAATTCAGTATGAAGCATTACCAACTAGCCCCATTCTACGTCCTTTTGTTCTTTATTATGTTTTTTAAGGCCATTCCAGACCAGACGGGCGTCCGTCGAAGCCTCGATTTCACCGAGGAAGAAACACGGCAGTGTGGTGCCAGTGGGCATAAGGTCGCCCCCGCAATAAGCCTTTACTTGTGACCAACATATTCCTATACCAGCCCGAACGCCAGAATACAGTTCTGGTTCATATATGGAACCCATGCCGGGAATTACAGTTACACGACCGGATCTTTAGCTCCAAATCTGTCATCCTAATGCGTTGCGGACAGCTGGTACAAGTCACGTTCGAAGACCAGTGGTGCTTTAACCATGCCATCGTTCGCTGCGATGATCGGAATGCTAATGGTTCGACGGTCGGAAACACTTCCCTTGAAGAGAAGACAGCATCACTTTCTCGCGTTGCAGCACTAGTAAGCGCTTCAATGAAATTATCGCTAATTTTAAGGATATTGACGGTAGGCTTTTCCACCTCAAATTTTCAACGGCTCGCCATTAACTATCTGGTCTCATCATCATCATCACCAGCCTATTTACGCCCACTGCAGGGAAAAGAGGCCTCTTCCATTAATCTTCAATCATCCCGATCCTGTAACTGCGACCAATTTATCCCCGCAAACTTCTTGACCTCATCTGCCCATCTAACTATCTGCCACCCCCTGCCACGCTTGCCTTCTCTAGAGATATACTCTGTTACCCTTAATGACCAACGGTTATCTTGCCTGCTCATTACATGCCCTGCCCACGTACACTTCCTCTTCTTAATAATTTGCACTAATGTGTCCTTAATACGCGTTTGCTCCCTGACCCACTCCGCTCTCTTCTTGCATCTTACCGGTGACACCTATCATCTTCCGTTCCATTGCGCGCTGAGTCGTCCTCAACTTAAGTTGAACCCTCTCAGTGAGCCCCCAAGTTTCTGCCCCGTAGGTGAGTACCGGTAAGATGCAGCTGTCATTCACTTTCTTCTTCAGGGACAATGGTAAGGTGCCCCATGAACATGCCAATTATCTGGTCTCAAGTGTCAGTAAACATTAGTTTGAAGTCAGGGGTCGTGTTTGTCAGTTTATTAGTTCCCTGGGTTGTTCGTTTGATCTAATATGTCAACATATTATTATAATCTGCATAGAAGGTTTTCACGAGGTAGCTTTTCTGAACCCAAAATGTCTCCCATAAACTTAAAGGGACCCTGCAACACTTTGGTAAGCGCTTTCACTTTTTCCTTCGCGTCTGGAAACACTGCGAAAGCTATTGTTATCGCCAGCACGGAGCGGCACTGCGTGATTTGCTCGTCGCACCAGATATGCCTTCCATTTCTTTTTGTGGCTTTTTAAAAGTTGCTATCGAAAAGCGTTAATTGCTGCAACTGAAGGAACATCGGCCAACATCCGCTTCATGGCCTTAGTGACGTAACTCGAGCCGTCGAAGAACGCCAAGACCGCAAAAGAAAAAAAAAATATTTTGAGCGAGTTTCCAAGTTATCTGATGGGCATAGAGCAGTAATTTTTGGCTGAGGTACTTCGCGAACCCCTAATCTAAGTAGTGGGTTTGTTAGGTGACTACGTTCTGCAAGCACTTAAGATTTCAAAAAATGTTGAAAAAAGTGTTGCAGGGTCCCTTTAATAACCGCTACTTTACACGACTAATTTTTAATCGCTGTTATAGAAGCGTGCAGATAGCTACTCACCAGGATTTCCAGTCTGTGACAGTTTCGGCAACAGCACCGTCTTAAATCTCACCTGTTGGTGGATCATCTGCGCGTTTCGTGACGGAAGTGAAGGAGGGCTTTCGCATTGGTTGAAAAGCCTTTAGAAATTGAGGCTCTGTTCCACTCACTCCGTTTCGGCCCTGGAAAAGACTCGCAAAGTGTGTGTGGAAAAGATCCGCTTTACGCACACCTGTGCTATTGCTTTGTGAGGCGCAACTCTTTTTACCGATATCGAAAGGTATCGGTGTAGTAATTGGCCTCCTGAAAGCTCTGCGTCGTCAAGCTATTCATTGTCGTCTCTACCTCGACTTATAAGCTGTGGTGCCACTATAGAAACTAAGAGGGCTGCGTCAGCTGCATAGTACAGAATAGTTCAGAATTTCAATGCGATCCCCTACCGGTTGCACTATAGAAAAGGAAGTTGATGGCGATCTGAATTAAGAGTTGTCCTCGAGGCGTTCAGGATGAAACAAAAAGAATTCCTGCTAAAATACCCTTTTGAGAAATTTCTCAGAACTTGAGCACGCACACGCACGTGCACACGCACGCACGCATGCAAGCACGCACGCATCTACAGGGCGAGCAAAATGAAGTCGACAGTTTTTTTTTTAAATTTGGCGTTTAGATTTATGCGAAGACCACCTCTATACATTGAGGCTACGCGCCCAGGGGGACACGGAATAAGGTGGTAATTATTGATGTCGCTGGCCTTATTTTTCTAAAATTGAATATTTAACTTTTTAGTTGCTGCAGTAAGCAGGCATGTTTGTATCGAAACGCTTGACGCAATCGTGTTTCTGCGCAGTTTCGGTTCGCAGAAGTCGTCTAGCGCATCCGTACTTCGAGATATCGAACTGCGAAATTTAATTGCCGTTCGCATGATTACGCATGCTAGACAGCGAAGTCCAGCGCAAGGCTCCGCCCTTTTTCTGACGTACCTGCTGTGTACGCTGTTCAGGGGGACCACGAGGTGGAGGCATAGGCAAAAGTGATAACTGGCACCCTTTAAGTCTTGGCTGGCGTTATCGCAATCTGCAGTACTTGGAACACAGAACAAAAGGGAGGAGCTTCGCGTCGGCCTTCGCTGTGTAGCATGCGTATTCATGCGAACGGCGATGAAACTTCGCAGTTCGAGATCTCAGAGTACGGATGCGCTAGAAGGATTGTACCAAATGAAACTGCGTAGAAACACGATTGCGTGCAACTTTTCAATACGAACATGCCAGCTTACTGCAGCCAATAAAAAGTTAGTTATTAAATTTTAGTTAATTAATCCACCGACATCAATAATTACCCTTTGATTATGTGTCCCCCTTGGCGCATAGCCCCAATGTAGGGGTGGTCTTCACGTAAATCTGAGCTCCTAATTTCAAAAGAAACCTGTCGACTTAATTTTGATCACCCTCTTTATCACACACGCCGGGTGTCTCACGTCTAGGTCAATGAAGGCGAAATACAAGTCAGGTTCACTGAACGACTCTTTTGACCCTGTAATACCCGTGCCACACGTACACGAAAAAAACCCGCCCACATCTTCCCACGGGGGGAACTCGAGTAAATGCGTCGCAGAGTGGTGGGGGTATCGCGTGAATGTTGCGTAACTGGGTATGGTTTGGGAATGCTTAATTGTTATTTCGTCTTTATTATTCTTATTTATTGAATGAAGGAGAAGCGAAGGCAAGGAGTGTAAAGTTAAAGTCTTTATTGCTTGGTGCCGTCAAGCAAAGCGTCAAGTCAAGCGAAAGCCAAGCAAAGACGCCCTTGACTGAATTCCGAACGCGTTCGAGGGAGAAGAGTACGGGGGAGAGACGCGCATGCGCACACTTCCGTACACAAGCGCGCGAACTTTCCACGCACCCACCACGCCGTTATCACGTGTACACGCCCTGCCGCCGTTACTGTTGAGCGCGACGCAGCGCACGGGTAGCTACGACGCATGCGCGCACAGACGCGCTCCCCCCGCACCACCGCAGCTGTTGTTAAGAGCGACGGAGCGCACGGGGTACACGCGCTCCTCCCGCACCGCCGCACCTGTTGTTGAGAGCGAGGAGGGTACGGGGGAGAGACGCGCACCTGCGCCTCGACGCGACGCGCATGCGCAGTGAGCGTGTGGACGGCGCCGACAACATCGACGAGTGACATCGCGAGCCTAAGAAATGCTCCGCATTTAAAATAGCATTAAGTGTCTAAATTCCTTAAGATACCGAATGACATTAATTGGGCACCCGTGCTACAGGTGAAAACGCAGAGGCATTAAATGTGTTAGAGATGATGGTGACTATGACCAAAAAGAAAAAAAAAATCATTCATGTGTTACAAGTCTTTAACGTAGAGAAAAACGCCTTACAAGGGTTAAAAATGTTTTTCGTGAAAGAAAACGTCATGAGAAATAACGTTTTCTTAAAAATGGTGGAACCTGTTTCTAAAAGTGGCTTCAGCAGCGGTCGTCGCCAGCCAGCAGTAGCCAAATCCGAAAAATTTAGCATGGTGGGTGACACAGTGCTTTGCTTTTGCCGCTGTTTTAGTGAACTTCGCCTTCTTCGAAACTTCGCCACCAAGAGTGCACAAAAGATTGTCTTATCTCGAAGTTCAGCTCGTTTTCCGTGTCAGCACTCTGGTGCTGAGAGTTTCGTTGGCCATTTGGTGCTCATCGAGTTCGAGAGAAAGCAGATTTAAGGCGTTCGTGAAGGTGAATGAGTTGTGCGGAACTCCTTAAACCAAAAATGATATTACAGCGAACGACATTAGATTTTTGCGTGTAGCAGCGGATTAATAGCATTGTAACTTAAGGCATTAAGCCCTTGATGCCATTTTTCGTGTACGAATGGCACGGGTATAACACTGATGCCAGTTCTAACGCGGGTACCAAACTAAACTCGACAGTAGTGAAAACAGTTTGTTTACTTATTTATTTATTTATTATACCTCCAAAACCCCAGGGCGGGGTGTTATATGAGGGGTGGGCATTTCATACAGGGTTTCTGCGATGTGCGAAGAAATATATATATATATATATATATATATATATATATATATACACAGTAAGGAAATGAGGGGCTCGTTGAGGAAATACAGAAAGATAGGTCAGCAGTCTACAATGCCGAAGGAGGCATAGGGGTGTGGTTAGGCTCTTTTCTTTTTTACTACGGTTAATGAAATAAACATTTTTTATTAATATACAGAAGAACGAAAGAAAGAAAAACACGCGCCCGGAGTGGGGACCGAACCCACGCCTTTCGATTACATGTCGAATGCCTTACCAATTCGGCTATCTGGGCGACTGTGTTCTCCTTCACTTTCTGGGCTATTTATATTTACTAGAAGTGTATCTGACACTTGAGGGTGGTAGCCAGCGCCACTCTGACTACACGGGGAGAAGGGGACCTTCTTTTTCAACCCCCGGGGCGTGACTCACGTGATTCAAGGTTCGTATTAATCGACCAGATTTAGGGGAAGTCCCCTAGGTGGAGTACGCTCGTTGAGGAGTCACGCCCCGGGGGTTGAAAAAGAAGGTCCCCTTCTCCCCGTGTAGTCAGAGTGGCGCTGGCTACCACCCTCAAGTGTCAGATACACTTCTAGTAAATATAAATAGCCCAGAAAGTGAAGGAGAACACAGTCGCCCAGATAGCCGAATTGGTAAGGCATTCGACATGTAATCGAAAGGCGTGGGTTCGGTCCCCACTCTGGGCGCGTGTTTTTCTTTCTTTCTTTCTTCTGTATATTAATAAAAAATGTTTATTTCATTAATCGTAGTAAAAAAGAAAAGAGCCTAACCACACCTCTATGCCTCCTTCGGCATTGTAGACTGCTGACCTATCTTTCTGTATTTCCTCAACGAGCCCCTCATTTCCTTACTATATTATTCTGCGAAAGCCTAGCGAGGGTCTCGGTTCAGGCAGCCTTGATGCCTAGGTAGCATAAGAGGGCTTCCCGCCAGTTACCCGCTCATGACAGGCTGTAGACGTTGGAGTCACGCCCCGGGGGTTGAAAAAGAAGGTCCCCTTCTCCCCGTGTAGTCAGAGTGGCGCTGGCTACCACCCTCAAGTGTCAGATACACTTCTAGTAAATATAAATAGCCCAGAAAGTGAAGGAGAACACAGTCGCCCAGATAGCCGAATTGGTAAGGCATTCGACATGTAATCGAAAGGCGTGGGTTCGGTCCCCACTCTGGGCGCGTGTTTTTCTTTCTTTCTTTCTTCTGTATATTAATTAAAAATGTTTATTTCATTAACCGTAGTAAAAAAGAAAAGAGCCTAACCACACCCCTATGCCTCCTTCGGCATTGTAGACTGCTGACCTATCTTTCTGTATTTCCTCAACGAGCCCCTCATTTCCTTACTATATTATTCTGCGAAAGCCTAGCGAGGGTCTCGGTTCAGGCAGCCTTGATGCCTAGGTAGCATAAGAGGGCTTCCCGCCAGTTACCCGCTCATGACAGGCTGTAGACGTTGGAGTCACGCCCCGGGGGTTGAAAAAGAAGGTCCCCTTCTCCCCGTGTAGTCAGAGTGGCGCTGGCTACCACCCTCAAGTGTCAGGTACACTTCTAGTAAATATAAATAGCCCAGAAAGTGAAGGAGAACACAGTCGCCCAGATAGCCGAATTGGTAAGGCATTCGACATGTAATCGAAAGGCGTGGGTTCGGTCCCCACTCTGGGCGCGTGTTTTTCTTTCTTTCTTTCTTCTGTATATTAATAAAAAATGTTTATTTCATTAACCGTAGTAAAAAAGAAAAGAGCCTAACCACACCCCTATGCCTCCTTCGGCATTGTAGACTGCTGACCTATCTTTCTGTATATATATATATATATATCAGAAATGTAACAAGCAGGATCATTATGGAAACATATTGCGACTAGGCGGCAGACCTGTATACACTGAAGCCGCTGTATTTCATGTATGAAAGACCCGTAAAGCGGATTCTTTAGGGCAGCTGTCGCTACACCCTTTTGCCCCAGCTCTTCGTGAAGAGACGGACGAATACAGGGCGAGACTGTTTCGTGAATGGGGACCGCCCCATCTGCAAGCGTGTTCGAGTTCGAACGTACTTGTGAAATATAAGAAACTGGTTCCCTTGTCAACGTGGGTGTATTTAGCTTGAGTCCAGGGAGAGCTGTCCGAAAAAAATATCCGTCGACTTCACCGCTGGATCTCTTCGATGTCATCTCCGTGTGGCCGTGCGAACAGAAACAAGAAAGCTTTTGCATAGCGAATTACTTTCGAGATGTTCGTAGCCGTCACGTTAGTTCGGACTGCCTGGTCTTATGTTCGCACCATTCAAGGTTCGTATTAATCGACCAGATTTAGGGGAAGTCCCCTAGGTGGAGTACGCATCTGCGAAGGAAAATTTTACGCCCACTTAGATGCAGCCATACGGCTACAAGAGAAAGCTGTACAGCTTTCTCAAACTTAAAGGTTCGTAATTAAGGTTCGTGTGTGATCATATTTTATTGTTTATTTTTTATGTGTTCATATTTTGGTTTGGTCATGTTCATTTTTATAGTGCATTTGGCAATTTTCGCTGAGTTCTATTTCTACGTCCTGATAAATAAAGTTCTGTTGAAGTCAGCACCCACGTCTTGCTTTCATTCTCCCCTGTTTGTCTTTAGCATGCCATACGAACGAATGTAATTTCGTATCCTATATTTAAAGGCATAATGAATTCCAAATAAAAACGTGGTTCATCCTAACATTACCAGACCCGGAAATCAATCATACAGGTTTCAATGCAAACTTTAATTAAACTAGATAATGAGAAGAGATAAAAATGTACCTCATGACCACATTTTTACGATGATGTCACTGCGACTAGTTAGCGTTATTGAGGGTGCGTGCGTGCGTGCGTGAGTGTGTGTGCGTGTGTGTGTGCGTGCGTGTGTACGTGTGTATGTGTGCGTGTGCGTGTGTGCGTGCGTGCGTGTGTGTGTGTCTGTGTGTGTGTGTGTCTGTGTGTGTGGGTTTGCTTTGCGCATCGACGAAAATAATCTTACGGCAAAAAGTAGCGAATAATCTTACGGTGTGCTTCGATGGGAACGCGAGGTGCCATTTTGACGAATGTCGACGTGCAAAGCGAACAGATAGTTTATACAAGTACAGACGAACGTCGTTATGGCAAAGTAGTATACAGGCAGTAAATTAGTTCGTTATACCCGATATTCGTTATAGCAGTAGAGGTAAAAATCGGCTATAACAAATCGACAATCTGGCTCGCGAAAAAATACTTGATACAAATATGCATTTTTTAGGCTTCCAACCCACTACAAACAAGGTAACCCTTACCTTTCTCCTTGTTTCATTTTAAGCTGAATGAGCCGGAATATGATTACGTGAAATTACAACAGAACAAAGTTCACTTGACAAAACAGGCCTGCGTCGTTATTTTTTTTTTTTTTCGTCGAAAGATGTGATCTTTGTCTGGAGGCTATTCACAGCACTGAACAGGATGGAGTTTTCCACAGTGTCCGCGAACAAAAGTGCCTTTTTACCTGTGCACTTTCAGATGCCGGAGGGTTTTCCCAAGTAACTTCTCAGCCTCCTGGTCAAATATTCCTTCGTTATATCTGATATCGCGTGCGGCTCTCATGGTTTCAGTTTCGTTTTAAAAAAGTGAGTGTCATTGAAATAAAGCGTGACCAACCAAAGATCGTATTTAGTTCGCTATAGCCGATAATTCGCTATACCAGTGTTCGTTATAACGAGGTTAAACTGTAGTGTGTCTCTGGATCACTTTTAAGTAAAGAAGTCGACAGCAAAAAAGCCCTCTTTTCAAGAGGCATTCGCTCCCCGCCGAGCACTGCGTGCTCGCGCAAGAACACGCCAACTAGCTGTCGTCATTTTGGGAAGCGCTAGTAAACCTTCTGAAATAAGAGGACGTTTATTGAGGCTGGGGTTTCGAGAAGAATGTTGTCTGCCACCTGAAATGCAGCCCCGCTCGGCAACAATGGCACTACCAACTGCGCTAAGCAGGGTTAGGTCCTGGTCCAGGGTCCTGGTTAGCTCAGTTGGTGCCTGCCCCAGATAAGCGGTTGTCTCGGGTTGGAATCCTGGACCAGGACAAATTTTTCTTCAACTGCGAAGTTTCTGAGGAAGCTGTATAGCTTTTCTTTGTAGCCGTACGGCTGCATTTCGTGTGGATAACAAATTTTTCCTCGCAGAAGGTTATACCCCTGTCAAACGTGCCTATTTAAGTGCACTTACACAGCGTGCACTCGGCTAAAATGTCATTTGGGAGCAGCTAAACGGCAAGCGCGAGTGACACTTTACAAGGAACGCACTTTAAGCTGAGTGTGGTCCCCCAACACAGCCGGCCCAACTCTCGGATGGGCATGCTACTCAGTACGTACGAGAGCCACATCGAGTTGCCGCAGCGGCCACGCCTGGAGCCACCACCCCCAGGCACGGGGCAGGCTCTACGCATTGTCACCACATTGCCGGGGGTCCGTAGTAAGAGGTCGACTCCACCCCAGGCCGTCCACCAAGAGGTGGCTGCCCTGCTGCAGGGCGACGCTGCCGGACATCTGCAAGTGTACACGGATGGATCTGTACAACAGCCGATGGGCAGAGCCGGAGCCGCCTGCACGGCCCTAGAACTCGGCACCAGCCAGGTGTGCAGCCTGCCCTTCCCTGCCTCATCCACCCACGCAGAGCTGGCTGGACTCCACTTGGCTGCAGATCTTCTTCTCAAGCAGGGCACCCAGGCCCGGGGGGCCATCATCCTGACTGACTCACGGTCTGCCCTCCTCCGTCTGCGTGCCGCCGACCAGCCAGCCAGCTCTAGCGGCTACGAGGAGCGGTCGCTGGCGGCCAAGCTTCATGCGGTGGAAGCGCAGGGGTGTCCACTGCGACTTCACTGGCTGCCATCGCACGTGAACATCACGGGCAACGAGGTTGCAGACGCCTTGGCCAAAGGTGCTGCTCGCCAGGCAGGGGTTCCAGCCTCCCGGGATGTGGTGTCATTTGACGCTGCAAGGACTATCCTGGCACGAGTGGTGGAGGCCATGCATCCAGATGCCCGAGTAGTCAGTGGCCAGGCCCCACGGGTCTTGCCCGGACGCATTAGCAGAGACGCCCGGTCGCTCCTTCTTCGCCTGCGGCTCAATTGCTGCAACGTGGGAGCGCGCTTGCACCACCAAGGCCGCCGAGCATCCCCCACCTGCGCTGACTGCCCAGAGCCCGAGACGCTAGAGCACTTGCTGTGCTCTTGCCCGCAGCACGACACCGCAAGGGCACAACTTCGGGCCGAACTCCAGCGACTCGGTGCCCCAAGCCACAAGCTAGAAGACTTCCTGTTCCCTACGGGACCGGACGCCATCCGAGGGGAGGTCTTTCAGCACCTAGTCAACTTCCTGGTTACAACAGGACTAGCGCTGCGTTTGTAGCCATCGAGTCATGGACTAAACGAACGCGATATAGACTATCTCCCACTCTCCTACCGCTCTTCTCTTTCCCCTTCTCTCTTCCTATCCTTTGAAGCCCCAATCCCCTTCCCTGGACTGGGTCGTATCAGGGTGAACTTCCCGTTGAGTTCAACAATATCCCCAGGCCTTTTCTCTTCCCTCCTTTGTTAATAAATCACCACCACCACCCACACTTTACCGGGGCCAGCTCGCCGAGTGAGTAATCTCGTGAGCAGAAGTCCGAAAATCGGAAAAATTAACATAAAATCGCGAGCGTTTAGATGGTAATAAGTAACGTTAAAAGTTAATTGCATATATATATATATATATATATATATATATATATATATATATATATATATATATATATATATATATATATATATACATATATATATATATATATATATTGCTTATTTACTTTTACAAAAATTGAAGCAGCGACAAAAAATAAGAACCTCTCTCTTAACAACGTGCCAGCTCCGCCTGGTGGGTGTTTTACTCCATGGCAGCCGTTCTCGTAGGTGGTTTCTTGTGGCCCTGTGATTGTGTTCATGCTTCAGCCTATTTCTGTTGTATTCAATGCTTTCAGGTAATTTCCTCCAAACAATAATGCTGCTGTCATTAGCTGCGCAGTGAATAGCAGTGAAGTGAATAGCAGTGAAGACTGGTGTTCAGTCGCCGTCCCGACCCTGTTTTTTGTGGCCTTATGCGAGGCGCCGATTGCGATTTTAAACAATGCAAACACAACGAAATGTTTACATTATTCCTCACGTGATAAAGAGGGGGAATTTCAAGTAATTTTGCGCAATATTTACGCCGGCTATCGTCACTGACATCACGGCCAAGGGCAGTTTATTTCGTCGTTTAGTAGCGCGCAGCCTAAGTGTCACTTAAGAAGTCCGAGTACACTCGGCGGAAGTGCACTTAAATAGGCACGTTTGAGAGGGGTATTACTCCACCTTGGAAATTTCCCCTAAATTGGTCGATTGACTGGCTGGAGTCCGTGCGAAGGAGTTTCCTGCACTCACCGCTGGTGTGTGGGCCAGTGCGTTCGCGTGTTTCCTTTCGCTTTGCGAGTACAGCTGTTGTAGGGTGAGCTACATTGGGCGAGGTTGAGCAGTTTAGTGTGGCTCCTGGAGAGCTGTGCTGCGCTTGCGCGAGGAGCAGGGACGTCTCACAGCGCACAGCTGGCGCGCCGGAGCTGCCGCCACCGTGACTGGATTGGATTGGATTAAATTTGGTTGTATTATATTGGATTGGATTGTAAGTCGTTTTAGCAGCAGTAAGCATGATAATCAGCTAATCCTAGACAACCAGGAAACCTAAGAATAACCAGCTGAACCTTAGCTCACGCTACGTACATCCTGGCATAGCCGAGCTAAGCCACTCCTAATTTTTCGTAGGCAGCCGCAAAAGAGCAGAAAAGAAAATATGTGATATTACACCATGTTCTGACTTGAATGAGGTAACTATGGGCCCTTTATTCAGTAGCAGGTGTTACAAACGTAATGAAATAGTATCTCAATGGCATTGCTGTTTGTTTCAATTTAAATAATTATCAATGAGCCTTGAGTTGATAAAAGCTCTATTTTAACAGGTTGTCGCAGGCAATACAGTTAAGAATCGCTAAAGGACAGAAAAAATCACGTTACATGCCAGGTGCTTTGTTTAGCCAATCTACAATTGCTGAAGAACCTCATTAAAGCAAGTGAGGAAGCTTGCCACAACTCTTTTTTTTTGAGACGCAATTTCGTCATGCGAATTTAATTCATCAATATTCGATCGTGATTGTGTACGTCTGTAAACTTTCTCTTCCACCGTAAGATCTACAAGTAAGCGTGCCCACCTGAAAATGAATGTAGATCAGGGGCGGTATTCTCGTAACTGTCCCTTTTGAAAACGTCCCTTTGGAGTCCCTTTTATCGTGACGTACTTCCAGTTAAGCAGTGGGCGTTGGCAGTAGGTTTGTTGCGCATGCGTTACGTCACTTCCGGTTGTTTGCTTTTAGCCAATCAGGGCTCGCCAAAAGGAACACTTTTGAAAGGGACGCAAAAGGGACAAAACTCGAGAATACCGCCCCTGGAGTGGTAAAAATTCACGGATAACGCGGGTGCTTGCTTACCGGAACGTTGAGTCCCCAGAACAGGCTCGCATCAAAGGGTCACAATTTCTTCCTCTTGCATTGTGCGTTACAAAAAGGAAGTTAGTGCGTGGCGGATCGCGATTGCTTTAAAATGGAAGCCTACTTTCTGGGATGAGTATATTATTTTTTTAATGGTATTTATTATTAGCAAACAGCTCTCCCGATATACATTGGCGCTACAATTCGTGGGCACGGGTTAGCAAAAGAAGGACCTTTGTAGTTTTAGGGCTCTTGTAAACTATTCCCAAATGAATCATATGAAACACTTGTTTGGGATGTGAGGTAAGTTCAACAATATTAAAAAATGAGACATATATATCGCCGAGTCACTTGTATGCTGAAAGTTGACGAATTTATTCCTAGTAACGACAGGCGTTCATTGTAGCCTTTGCAGGAGCTTACAAGAAAACGAATACGCTCGTCAAAGTGCTCCACATAAAAACTATTCGGCGGTGGCGTTCCGCTCGTAACTATTAACAGTTCTCGAATGCGGCGCATTGTATGGGTAGGAAAGAATTGCGCAGCTGCCCCATGCACATTTCGAAACGCATTTCGCGGAAGTGCTCGACTTCTCCAAGGAAGCGGTTTGGCGGGAAATACGAACCGTTGTGAAAGTGAATACGTTCTGCGGCTCTAAAAATAGCAGCGTTCCTTATTTTTTTATGCCAGGGAAAAGCCGGTATCCAGGATAACGCAGAAGCACAGGGATTTTGCATGAAGGCAGTGGAATTGGATATAAAATAATGTCATTCCGGTGACTAATACTGTTGGACATTAGTGATTATTATCTGCCCGTCGTTCAAAATGCATGTTCCGCTATAGCTTCGATCCTGACCTTCGCCAACGCGTCGTTTCTACTTCGTAGCTCCTGGCTAGCTGAACCCAAACTTATCTTACTGCACCTTTTCGCGTCTAGGCTTCATGATGGAATCAGGTTACAAAGGTTCATTTTGCCGCATAGTCTGCTTTTTTCTCTAGTGCACGGGTGACGACGACTAGGTACACGTTCTTCAAAATTAAGCTCCCAGACTGCAAGATATTCGGTTAGTCCCTTTAACACATAGCTCTTACAAGGAAAAGGTACAAACCATTGAAGGTATAGAGAAAAAAAAGAATGCAAGCTAATTATGATCGTTTAGGATTAAAACACTTAAGCAAGCTTGCAGTTGGATCACGTTAAGCAACAGCAGCCAGAAACATGCGTACAAACAGCAAAGCAGGACCAGTTGTGATGATTATTACATATTGTAAATTGACCCAGATTGTACACTTATTTGCCCTTGTGAATCAGTGCAAAGCAATACGAGCAAACAGGCAAACATCACCGAGGGGACAATAAAAGTGAAACATGCTGTGCCCATTCAGTCATTAAGAATGGTATTCCCACTTGGCATGGAAAATCCATCTGACCTGTGGAAAAGGATATACGTGGAATAAGGCGCTTGGAATAAGGACGTCGTAAGCATAGCCAATATTAATAAATAGGGTTATTACTCGCTGAAAGGAATTGGTAAGAAAAAACAATGTCAGAGAGGTTGTATTTAAACACATACGCGCGCACACGCACACAATTGCGCGCGCAGGATGTCAAGGCAAGATTAACCCTTACGACGAAGAAGGAGCGGTCCGTTTGTGTTCTTCCCCTGCTCGTTGTTTTCGCCTGAACTCGTGTTTTTCGGCTGGGTTTTCACCTCCAGTGACCTGTAACGACGCTGTACCATCTCTGGCCCCTCCACGGTCCGACGGCAAGCAAAAGGATGACCCTTCGGGGTTTCCCTCTGCATCGGATCCCGCCCACCGGCCGCTAGGCCTAACCACTCTGTCTCTGAGTCACTGGCGGGTGCGACGCCGCGCACCTATGTCACGAATGTCGGAAAAGCTCTGCGTAGCGCTATCCACTCAACCTGGGACGACGGTCGCTGCATCTGACATCGCTTCAAGCCCGGCACTGGATGACCCGCTGCCAATGGAGGTAACGCTACCGTCCCCGCTACCCCCGGCCGACCCCTCTACTTTACCAAAGCGGCCATCAGACAAAGGTGCGGCCCAGGTTACGACTGAGGTTTCCCCCTCGCCGGCGGCCAAACGGGTGTGTTCATCTGTCGCAAACACATCCCTGCAAGGGACCGATGGACGGAATACAGCACCGACAGCTACTTCATCCCGTACAGCCACCGCCACTTCCCAGGGCCCTAAAACCAATGGGCAGAGTTCCTCGGTGTACAAAGTTGCCATCAAACCTCGAGAGCGATTCAACATCCTCTCTCTTCCGACAAAGACACTGAAGCAGACGCTCGACGGATGCTTAGGAACAGCCGGATTTGCTGGCTACGCATACCACAACCGAACCAACACAGTATCTGTCTGGGTGTCGTCTCTTGAGGCTGTCCAGCGACTGTGCGCACTGGATCATATTCTTCTGTCGGCAGAAAAACAGCTACCTATACAAGCGTACCTGCTGTCCGGTACTGACATCCGACGCTATGTTGTTTCGGGAGTAGACCCCGGAGAGAATCCCGAAGACCTGCGGGCCAGTATCCGGTGCTCCACGCACCAGGTTCTTCTTGTCCGATACATGGGAGCTGGCCGCACGTGTCTCGTAACCCTTCGAGGCCCGTTAGAGCCGCCGGATCGTCTTTTCTACAACGGCTGCGTTCTTCGCCCACGTCCATACAAGGCCGGAGTGGTGCATTGTTATCAATGCTTCCGTCAGGGACACATGAGCAAGTCGTGCCCATTCCCTGTCACAGAATTACCAGTGACAACGGCCTCGGAACCACCGGCTTCTACGGCATCAGAGGCACTGGCTACGTCATCGTCCGTCTCACCGCAAGTTAAGTTTCGATGTGGTCTGTGTCGGACGGATGAACATGACATCACGGACAAAAAGTGCCCTACTAAGTGCAAAGCTACTCGCGCTAAGCGACGCGCGTTCCGACGCCAGTCCAAGCCCAACGATATTCCTCTGTCCAACCGTTTCGGCTGTTTGGCAGAGGAGAGCGAAGAAGTAGCAGAAGAAGACGCTCTGGAGCCTTTGGATTTCTACCAGCCATCGTACCGGGATGTGCTCCGCGGGTCCCGGCGACAGAAGAAACAGCACAGTCAAACAGTGCAATTGTCACCGGTTACGGAAGAGCTAGGGGAGATAGACCAGCAGTTGGCTTTGCTGCAATCTGAGGTGACTAAGCTCACACAGCGCCGTGCCCGCTTAATTCATCGACCGCCCCGTCAGCCTCCACCGAAACAAGACCGGTCGAGTCAGCCCCGTTTCGCCCCATCAAGCATGACCCCACCAAAGCCTGTCCCTTCTGCTTTCACACACCATGAGCTTCTACAGTTTGTGGTGCAGCAGCTGCAGAACTTGGTGTCCGTGTTAGCAGCCCAACTAGGTTAAGTCTCATTTCACTATGCCTGTGCCACAATATATAGTCCAATGGAACTGTCGCGGCCTCACAGCAAAGATTGGAGAGCTTCGGGAACGTGTTCGCCTAGGCAAACTGCGAGCTTGGGCTTTCCTACTACAAGAGACAAACTCTCTACCTCGCCTACCAAATTTTACGGCTTACGCTACGCCATCCATACATGACCGGCGCTGTGGCTCCAATGGAACTCCGCCAGGCAAAGCCGCCATCTACGTGCTCACGGCTTATCCGCAGACTCAGATCCCCCTAGACATGTGGTGTACGGAATGGCAAGAAGTGGTTGCAGTGAAAGTTCAACTGCCCAAGTCAGCAATAATCTTGGTGTCATGTTATGTACGCCCACACAGCGGACGTGCGCCTCGTCTAAGATTGGGCTGGTTAACATCTCTACGGCATTCCCACGCTGCCTGCCCAATACTTGTGGCCGGGGACTTTAATGCCCCTCATTGCTACTGGGGTTATGCTACCTCAAGTGCACGCGGACGGGTGCTACTTGACTACTTCAGCGATGCGCACTTCACCCTGCTTAACGATATCTCATGTCCTACGCGCCGATGTACTCATCCACGGATGCCACCCTACTCGCCCGACTTAACCTGGTGGCTTGGAAATGATACGGTCTCCTGGCACCGAGAGGCCGACTGCTGGGGCAGTGATCACCATCCCATCATGCTTGGCATTGTCCCAACCATGACGCGTCGCTTACGACGACGCTGCACTGTAACAAACTGGGATGTGTTCCGGGGCAACATCAACACAATGCTCACGGTGCCAAGTCCGGACCCCATCACTCTCGTTAAGGAAGCCCTTCGAAGCGCCTGTGAGGACACATGGGTAGAGGAATCCCGTCCGAAGCCTGACCTTCGACTCTTACAGCTATGGGCCCAGCGCAAACAAGCTGAAGTGGCTGCCTCCCGAGATTCCTCGTCTGTGGAGGCCCGAATACGCTTACAACGTCTGACTGCGGCTGCCAGGCGTCATGAGAAGCGTCTGTCAAGGCAGCGATGGCTGAGCTGGTGTGAATCGCTCGGCCCATCGGCGACTACGTCATCCATCTGGCGCACCTTTCGTGCGATGGAAAGTGGAGGCCGCACTCCAGATGCGGCAGCCAGTGCATGTTTGGCATCGGACAAGGATCCTGCTCAATTTGCCGCCGATGTTGCCCGCGCCTTGTTTCCTGCCTTTGACATTCTTCCAGCCAGCAACCCGTGCCCGTTTCCTGTGCCGAGTCACGTCGGTTCCTCTCCTCCTGACGACGCCGTGCGTGGAATTCAATCGCCTTTCACCATAGCCGAGTTCCTTGCTGCGATTGATCACGCCAAACATCGAACCGCTCCAGGGCCAGATGGCCTTACGTACGAGGTGTATAAGAACCTCGACGATCCAGCCCTCAGCAAGCTCCTTGACTCCGTTAACGAGGTCTGGCTCTCTGGTAACATACCAGAATCTTGGCTCCTCGCTGATATCGTCCCGATACCGAAGCCTGGTAAGCCACCCGATCAGCTCCCTAATTTGCGTCCAATAGCCTTGACGTGCACCCTGTGCAAACTGTTGGAGCGCATGCTGGCAACCCGGCTTCAATGGTGGATGGACACTTTCCGGTGGTATCACCCGGCGCAGATCGGGTTTAGGCCCCGTCTGGGTACCGAGGATGGGCTTGACCACTTCTCGTCAATGGTGTTACTGGGCGGCCGATCACACAAAGTGCGCACAGTGCTTGCCATGGACATAAAAAAGGCATACGACAACGTTAGCCACGGAGCCATCTTGGAAATTCTCCAAGGCCTTCTTCTCCCGGGCAAGGTTTGCTATTTCCTCCGGAACTTCCTCACCAAAAGATCCTTTTCGGTTCGCATTGGCGGGACGAGTTACGGTCACTTTACGCCTGTCCGCGGAGTGCCTCAGGGATCGGTAATCTCGCCCTTCCTTTTTAATGTTATTATGTTACCACTGGCCTGGCATCTCGGCTCTATGCCTGACATGCACTTTCTGATGTACGCGGATGACATCACAGTGTGGACTGTACACCCAGACCTGACTCGGCAAACCGCGTGCCTCCAACAAGCCTTGTCTGACACGCAGAAATGGTGCGAATATGCTGGACTGACACTCTCCGTCGAAAAGACAGCTATTCTGCCTGTGGCCAGTGCTTGGGGCCGTCGCCGACTGGCGATGTCTCCAATCGCATTGCAACTCTGCGGGCGACCCGTACGCACTGCCACCTCACTTCGCGTGCTTGGATTAGAAATTTATGCGTCTGGGTCAGCGTCTATGTGGATACGTTCAGCTCGCCAAAAAGCGGGACAGATGCTCCACCTCATCCGACGCATCTCACAGAAGTCTGGTGGCTCCTGTTCCAAAATGGCCCGTCTACTGGTGCGGTCTGTACTCCAGCCTCGGCTTGTTTACCAGGCACAATTCCAACACCTGAACCAGGCGGAGTGGGCTCGACTTGAGGCAGTTAACCGAGCCGCAATGCGTGCAATTACCTGCCTCCCTAGGATAACACCGATCCCGGCTCTTCAGGCTGAAGCTCAAGTCAACACCTTGGATGAGCTTGTCCATCAGCGTCGGTCCGCCCGCATGCATAAACTCACCTTTGTTGCTGAGGCAGCGGCGTTAGGAAATTACATGGGTCGTTCACTACCCACATCTCCAGCCTGCGTCGTTACCAGGCCACCTTGGCTATACCACCAGGTGACCGACAACAGGCCACTAACGCGACTTCACAATCGATGCAACGGACATACTGATACGCTTTTCGCGGTCGCGCAAGAACTGGCGGCTGAGTCTCAACCCCAGGTGGTGCAGGCATTTGTGGACGCTGGGGCCAAGGACTACGTGGTGACGACAACACTACAATGTCCTTCCCATCCAGAGGCCTGTCAAACGTGCTTCTACGAAACACACCGCACCCTGCCGTCTATGCTGGCTGAGCTTACGGCCATCCGGGACGGCTTGCAAGCACTAACTCCTGCTCTTCATCAAGCCCCTGGAGGTACTACTTTACAAATTTATACAGACTCCACGGTGGCCATACGTGATTTACGTCGAGTGAATAACAACTCGGCTATCTCGAGGGACATTCACGACATACTGGATACGTACCCCTGCCCTCTGCGGCTCTCGTGGGTCCGGCGAAATACGCTTCCCGCTCACATTGCGGCGGATGGTGCCTGCCACACTGCATTTGTTCCACGCCCATTGCCTTTACTGACATTAGATACCCCAGGACAGTTTTTACAAAAGAAAGAAGATCTTCGTCGCGCCACACGAGCTCTAATTCCACCGTGTGGAACGGACCTCCCTAGCCGACTCGCTCGCTGGGAGGAGGTCTTGCTGCGAAGACTTCGTGTTGGTGTAGCCCTCTCTCCCGCTGTTACCCGGGAGTGGCCACCACGCTACCATGCCCCGTTCGACCAGAGCTGCCCCTTTTGCACAGCTCCTGCCCAAGTTGCCGACACAGAACATTTGCTGTGGACGTGCCCTTCATTGCAAGCGGCCAGAACACGACACCTTCGAGGCACAGGCCTCCACCCTGGCAGACCACCTGACCTACATCGGTGGATATGGGGACCCCACCACCGCTCCCTCCTTGCGTTTGTTCGCGAAACGGGAGTTAACCTATACTTGTAGCATAGTATTTATGCCAACGGGCATACTGTCGCAAAAAAAAAAAAAAAAAAAAAAATTAACCCCCGTTACCCCTCACTAGTTCCAATGAGAGGCTTAATTTCCCGCTAAGCGCTGATAGGTTTCAAATCAGCTACAGCGGCTGCATTTCCCACGCGTCTGTACCAGCCCGCATAGACTGTATTAAAAAGTGAAACCTATTTTTTTTGCCTGTTATTCAGAAAATGGTCAATAAACATAAGGTGTAGCCCCAAGTTGCAATTAAAAGGTTACTTCCAGAGCAATAAAATAAGACAGAACTAAAGCTTCGAATACAAGTGCCTTTTCCGGTTTGAATAACGTACACATGGTATTGCCTTGTGTAGAATGAAGATCGTGCTCAGGTAGTGTGTCTATGCTTGACGTGTTTTCTTTGTCTTCGTAACATAAACGAAAACAGAAAAGAAACGCTGGCAGGGTGAATAAGGACGTCGTTTATTAACACGCTGGAATTGATTACGAAACCCAGTGCCTTAGACTGAGTTACTTCACAGACCTGCACGTATAAGTCTTAAGTATTGCGTAACGTCTTGGCCACGCCATCTACGTGATGTACAAACAATATGGTCACGAAGCCAAAGACGACGCAGTTGTCTTGAAGAAAAAACAAGTTTATTGGAGCGAACTTGGGCTCCTCTAACAACTCAAAGAATGGAGGCGGCGAAGCAGCAGTCAACAAAGTGACGTGCGCAGGCGAGTGTCGGTAAATAGAATGCCGCGGTGTCTGTTCTGCGGGCACTTATCTTTCCGCGCGGGTGTTTCTCGAACCGTGGAATTACATCGAGAACACTGTAGATAAGAGAAGACTATTCTAGGCTAGTGGCTTCAGGGCGAAACATTCTCCCTATCAAATGAGATAATCCGTGCGGCATAAGAAAGAAAAAATAGAACATGCGCTTCACTCAGGACACAGATAATACAGACCGGTACAGCCGGGAGGTAAAAGCAAAAAAACATAAACAAATCCAATGCATGGTTCACGGCAATATGTGCGGACGTACATGAGCAAAGACGTTCGTTTTTTCTCATAACAGGAGCGATGGAACATATTCATTAGCCCTTTCATCGGTGGCGTGATCGCGCCACCGATGAACTCATTCTGACGCGAACGCGCCAATGTCACATATTTATACCATGAATTTTGTTGTCATTGCCACAAACAGATTTCACCGTCTAAATAAAAACATGTCTGAAGACGTGTCAATCAAACACCGTCTGGGAACATAGGAGCAACGTCGAACAGAAAAGAACATTTTGACTCCGACATGCACACATGCCGTAACGGCAAGAAAGTGTGCGCACTGACTGCAGTTACTGCTGGCATTTATATAGGAACGGTGAAGCCCTGAGAGCGCCACAGAAGGCGACGGCGTGGGCTGATTTCATCGTTCCTTGCCACACGAGAAACAAGAATCTTAAAAAAAGCTACTTTTGCCGAGGCATCAATGCAGAGTAAGGGTGATCGAAATATGCCCACAAACGTGCACGTCACTTCGCCACAGCGTTCAAAAGACCGCCGCGCGATTCACGACAACGGAGCCATTGAGTTCGTCTCGCTTTGCCTGTTGGTCTTTTTAAAGTGACGCGCAATCGACAGCGTTTGAAACGGGAACAAGGCGTAGCCTGGAGACAACCATTTTATAGACACACCCTTCTGCTCCGTTCAGTCGCTTTTTCTTTCACTGAATGTTCGTTTCTTGCTAGGGGCGTTTTACGAGGATTCTCGAAGTCGACGACAGGGCGGGTGGCAGCAGAGACGTCGTCAGCCCTGTACGCGCCGGAACATTTTACAGCCGCTCGCACAAGAGTTAGATACCTTCTGGTGCTGAAAAAAAAAACGTGTGTTTGTGTTTCGACGCGATACGAGTGTGCAAGAGCGCGGTTCACAAATTCGAGTCACGGCCACAGGTCAAGTGAAGTTTAAATCGCCGAAGGCCAGCCGAATGTTTGACCCTGTCAGTGATTGACCGCAACATAGGCTAACAGAATTGCGGTAAGTTATTTTTCTAATCTAGTTGCAAAGGAAGTTGCAAGCTGACAGCCGAATCTCGATACCGGGAAAAGTAGAATCCCTTACCCAACGCAACCTGGGAGAGCAACGCATCAGTGGGGCACTATGTTACCCAAGAAGATAGCTCGTAAATAATGTTGGGTGGTTTCAAACTTTTCGTTATTTATGGTGGCACTTCTATATCAATGCCGTTCAAAGCACTTTCGGAGAGGTATTGACAGACGTCGTATGACGGGAATGAGGCATGGCAATGTACGTTTGTAATGAAGTCAGATATTTTGGTGAAGTTCGTTATTGAGCCGCTTCTTGCTGTTCGATAAAAGAAAATGGTACCAAGATTGTGTACAGGAAGCATGTTTTGTTGTTATGATAACAGATTTCGCAGGAGTACCTATCCTGTTCCCAAGAAATAGCCTGCGTCGAAATATTCCAGAAACGTAGGAAGATACACGTACCGCCTACTCCTGCTCATCGCATATCATAAAAGACAGCGTTATCGTCTATGTGCGTAGCCAAGCCAGAGAGTGAGAGGGAGAGGACTAGTTTTCAGCCCATGTCCAAAAGACTGGTTGTCATAGGCAGGGTTGGAAAGACCTGTCGAGTCCCGGCGTGTTTCTGGTGCGGGTTCCTAATGTGGTCCAATAAAGCCCTTCAAGACCTTTTAGGGGTAGTAACCATGCATCCCAGCTATCGGAAAACACTCTGTTGCAGGAATTTGTTTGGGGGAAGATCTCGGGTGTCTTGTATGTTAGACAGGAGTCAGAAAGACGCTGTTTTCAAGGCGGAAATGGACTAAAGTGAGTGTTAGGTGCGATCTCAACGCTGACCAACTGCTGTTTACGGCGCTTTTTTCTGCAGTACAAATAAATAAAATAGTGAAGTTACCTTTTGTTGAAGCAGAAAAAAAATCTCCACACAAGTTCTCAAAAACTCTCTACAGAAGTACTCCGAGGGAAAGTCTATTGGGTGCTATCAGGAGAAACAAGCACCTGTCAGCGCCGCATGGCCGCTCCGCAGCTGTGTTTCTCAGCGTAAATGAGATACTCGGGAAATAAACTAGGTCTTAGAGGGCAAAAAGAAAAAAAAAGGGAGTCAGAGAAAAGAAGGTCTGTCTCGTCTGTGCAACACCTGTTCACCTGTCACGTACGCTTGGCGACACAACCTCTCCATCCGTTTGCACGCGAAAAAGAGGTATTCAAGAAGCAACAAGCGCTACAATTACAACCGGAGAAGGGTAGGGACAAGTAACACGGCTTGTTTGACTAAAATGTAAAAAAGCTGCTTTTTTTGAGACACGAAAGGGAAATACACGTTTATGAGCGCTACTTTTGCGCGAATGACAAAACGGGCATCAAAGTCGCAATGGTGATGCTAGAACGAGATGCTGAGTTTGCCGGCTCGTTTTTGCCGGAATAGTTTCTTGTTATGTATGCGTAATATGTTTTACTTATTCATTTACAGCATGCCAATTGCCGCTATGGCACGTGGACTACAAGATACTAAAGAAAGCATCATCATCATCGTCGTCAACAACAGCAGCTTATTTAGGTTTACTGAGGGATGAAGTCAAATAAAATTCATTAAAGACGTTAAAAACGAAAACAAAAAAAATGAATCCGCGCATTCGGTTAGAAATACTTACAGTGTACAAAATGTCGATCGCATCGATGTACAAGTTTCATTCCGTCAGTCCACAAAAACTTACCAAGAAATGTTAAGATTCTACTATTTCGCGTATTGACCACGCACTGCTGATTATTGGTTGCATATACAATTCTTGGCGCATAGTCGGTTGTTGATTCATTGGCATTGGCGCCACTGAGTTGGTTGCCATACGGGAGGCGATTCGTTTAGTCTCCCGTGAATCACCTCAAGCTTGGACCCAGTTTTGTGATTCCAAGCCAGCACTCCAGGTCCTCAACAGAGTTATGAGGCAAGGACCTTATTATGCCCTTGCTGCGGGTACTCGAATTATGCTCATTGGCACTGCAACAAGGACATGTCCTCACCATTCAGTGGGTACCAGGCCATTGCGGGCTAGCTGGTAACGACTGGGCTGACCAGGAGGCAAAGAAGGTTTCTGCAAATGCAGATGTTGTACGTCTGCCCTTCGCAAGGACGGACACGACCGCCCTTCTGTTTACCATTCTCCGCCACGCCTCGGCGAATCACTGGTCCCACCCTGACAATCGTCATAGAAGATTACACCGCCTGGACCCCGACTGCAAGTTTCGGTTACCTCCTGGTATTCAGCGAAACTACGCCACGCTGTTTCACCGACTACGGCTTGGCGTAGCCTTTACCAGTCACTACAAGCACCTCATTGGCTTTACGAGTGACCCCGACTGTGAGACATGCCATGTACCAGAGACTATTTCGCATGTTCTCTGCCACTGTCCACGCTATGCGCAACCTCGAGAACAATTAGTGAGAACATTGGCCCGTTTGGACTGTCGTGTGGTGTCGGAGGAAGTGCTGCTGGGACCTTGGCCAGACGCGAAGCGTTCCTACAGTGCATTTAAAGCTGTGCTGACATTTCTGTGCAGCAGCGGCCTCTCAGAGATATTGTAGTTGAGGCCCGTCCGGCTTAACTTTAACACATACACCGTATCGGTATAGGCATCTTCTATACATAGCCCTTCATTTATTTCTCCGCCATCTTCATCTCTCTCGTCCTCTATCCACACTCTTTCCTCCACTCTCCCTTCCCACACACAGAATAGCTGGCCAGATATACTACCGTCAGGCCGACCTTTCTGTGTTTATTTCATTTCAATAAAATTCCTCTCTCTCCCTGGCGGTATAGAGATCACAGACCACGACTGGGAATAAAGGGTATTAACGAATTATGGTTAGATTTCTATTCATCATCATCATCATAAGCAGCCCATTACGTGCACTGCAGGACAAAGGCCTCTCCCACTGACCTCCACCCGCTTTTGTCCTGCGCTTCCCAATTCAATTCTTTGCCTCGGAATTTTTTTGTTTCTTCTCTCCACCAAATTTATTGCCTTTCTTTTCTTCTAGTCCAACCCCTCGGTATTCATACTGCTACCCTCGTGATCCCGGTCCACCTGCTTTCGGTTCGTCTCACCACATGACCAGCCCAAGTCAACGTCTTCTTCTTAATTTGGACTATGATAACTTCTATTCGAGTTTTCTTCCTGATACAGGATGCTCATTTTCTGTACCTAAGTGTTACTCTCATCATTATTCGCTCCATGACCCGCTGGGCTGACCTGAGTTTTCTTTCTTTTCGTTTTGTACAGAGCCAAGTTTCCGCTCCATATGTCATTTATCACCGGCAACACGCATTGGTTGCATATTATTATTTTCATTGATAGAAGCTTCTTACTTTTAAATTTTTGGGGAGTACTTGCCGAGTGCACCCCAGCCGTTACTATACTTGGAAACAAGTTAAGAACGGCAATAGCTCATGTACGGTGTCACTCCGCCGAAGCGACGGACCCGGATGTCAACGCGCACGCGTGCGTTTTGAAAGGAGGTTGCTTTGAACGCATGATATCGTATGCTCTTTCTCACGTAGTTTGTTTGTCGTCGCTGCAGTAGTTTATAAGCGTATTAAGTGCGAAAAATCACGCAAACGGCTCGTGACATGCTCAAAATATTCCCAGCAACGCACTACTTGCGCCGCGCGGAGCAATACCCGGCTGCGGTGATGAGGCATAGCGGCAACTTCTTGCCGTTCTTGAGTTGTAACAGATTATAATTCTGCGCCGGATTTCTTTCTCGTGGTCGGGATCAGCCCTGGCCATCTGGCCAAGGTAATTATATTCTTCAACTTGTTCTACCGTTACATTACCTATGCTGAAGAGGAAGCATTCAGAATGTTCATTGAATATTAGTTTATATTTACTCACATTTATTTTCAGCCCCACAGCGACTATTTCTAGCTGTAGCTTTCAATCATGTTTTGTAGTTGTTCTTCAGATTAACTTTGCAGGACTCTGTCGCCCGCAAACCTAAAATTGTTAAAGTATTCCCTGTTTTTCCATAATCCTGAGTTTCCCCAATCAAGCTTACTGAATACCCCCTCCAGACATGCTGTGAATAATTTTGGTGAGATGGTGTCTCCCTGTCGCACTCTCTTTCGGATCGGAAAATTTTCGCTTTGCTCATGGAGACTTATCCTGCTCGTACATCTGTTGTATGTGCCGTCTAGGAGTCTTTGTAGGTATCCTCTATTCCGTTGTCCTTTAACGTTATCAACACTGCCACGGTGTCTATTGAATCAAGCACCTTTTCATACGCTATAAATGTCATGCAAAGGGCTTTAGTGTATTTTGCAAATTTTTATATTATTTGATTGACCGCATTGGTGTAGTTGATTGTTAAGTATCCTTTCCTAAGCCCAGCCTGCTCTCTGGTTGTTGGGAATCTAGGCTGTAACTTAAGCGTTTAACTATTAATTTAGTTAACAGCTTGTATACAATCGAGAGCAGGCTAATGGGGCTATAGTTTTAAGGATCTTTTCTATCTCCCTTCTTGTGAGTAAAAATTATGTCGGTGTTTTTTCCGGGCATGGGAACTTTTCGAGCCTTTATGTATTCTGAGAACAGTGCAGCGAGGTTTTCCAGTACAATATCTCCTTTTTTTCGTTAAAAGTTCCGTGGTTATGCCATCGTCCCTTGCATTCCTCTTTTCATACCCTTGAGAGACTTTTCTACTTCCTCTTTAGTTTCTAGTGGGACATCGTAAGAAACGCTTGCACGCTCAGTAGCTCCTTCCGGTCGCTGCATAGAGCCAGGTGGAGAAGAGTCCTGCTACTTTTATTATCTTCTCCATGCTGTGCACAATGTTACCCTGCTCGTATAGGAGTACGTAAATTCTGTGTTTGCCAATAGCTAGCCTCCTCTTAGTCGCCCTCAATCTTCCTCTTATTTCCACCGTTTCCTCGATGACAGCCAAGACGTATGCATGAATGTCTTGTTTTACTTCTGTTAATCAATTTTTACCACTCTGGTAATTCAATTTGATCCGCCGTACTCGACACTTTCACGTTCTTACGTTTTGCAATAAGTTCGTTTTCTGAGTTAGTTTTTTTTCTGAGTTAGTTTGCCGGTTTGTTTCATACAGGCTACTTCTCGCACAGTTGCCGGTGATTCTGTAACTGGCGTTGTTAGGTTGTCTTTTCTACTATACTCTATCCATGTTCGCCTGTTTTAGAAGCGCGAGTTTCTATTGAGGGGATTTTTAAATTCTTTCGTCTTGGTTCTGACTGAATCCATGCTGGGTTTCTTACCTTTCACGAGTTTTCTTCTTTCTCTTTTGAGATTCATGCTTACTTTGCACCTAAGCATCCTACGGTCGCTGCTCCAAATCTTGCCTATAGCAACCTCTACGTCCTGCACAGCACCTGGGTTGCCACGTACAATTAAGTGAATTTCCCTTTTTATTGTACTATTGAAACTTTTCCATATCCATTTCCTATTATTTCGCTTGTAGAAGAATGTGTTCATTATCCTCGCCTTATTTTTCGCCAGAAAACCAACCAGTGTAACTCCTCGACTGATGCGAGTGCCTATTCCAGAGTTTCCCACTGACCTTTCTCCTACCGTTTTTCACCTACTTTTGTGTCAAAGACTCCTAACACAATCGTGAATTGGGTTGTTCCCTTATTCACTGCTGGCTCGACGTCTTCGCAGAAACAATCTACGGCCTCCTCATCGTACCCAGGTGTTGGTGCGTAGGCTTGTGCTATCTTTAACGTGTATCACTTGTTTAGCTTGATCACAGCAACTCCGACCCCTTCGTTAATACTGAAGAATTATTCCGTGTTCCCTGCTCTTTCTCAGTGGATCAAAAATGCTACTTCGTGCTTTTCTTGAGGTCCTCGGTAGCACAGAATATGGCAGCGACTTAGCTCCATGGAGCCTTCTCCTGTTCTTTTAAAGTCACTTAGCGTTATTACACCCCTCTTAATGTAAATCCCCAGAGCTTTTCTAATAGTACAGCCAGACTTCCCTCGCTAGAGGTAGTTCGCGCATTAAAAGTTGCCAGGTCCAATTCCCCAAGGCAGCTTGTCCGGACCCAGAGATTCTCAGCCCTCTCTGCTGTATCGCTGGCCTGTCTGCCGCTGTGGTGAAGCGCTCTACACCTGCTGGGGAATGAGGCCCGAGTTTTGGATTGGTCACTTATGAAGGGGTTGGGCCAACTAGGGCCAGGCTGGCCAGATCATTCTCTGGTGAGGGGTTGCTGTTTTGTGTCCCAAAAAGCTTTCCTAGCATGGTCGCTCCTATCTAGTTCAGTCTCTCAGGTACCGTGGATGATTGTTACATCCGGAACAGGCAGCACTCCGTACCTGGGATGTTCTCATATGGTATTATAATATAGGGTTTCGGCCTTCGCGCAATGTAGCAGAGTGACCGTAAAAAGTAAATATATACTTAGATACGTCTATGTTTAATATTTGCGTAGAAGGTAATACATAAACGTTCATCATACCTGCTCCGCTCATCTGTTAAGCTTACAGTATGCGGAAACTGCAAGGTGTTACTGCTATAATCATTACCCTTGTATTTGTTATGAATAATTCTTGCGGCCTTTTTGTACATTTTTTCGGAGTATACATCGAATGTGGACACCATAAGTAGCTGTATAATAAACGGCAGCTTTATAATGAACGCCTTATAGATTATAGCACTTGCTGACATGGGTATCAGTCAAAATTATGCCCTAAAAAGAAATAGTTTTGGTGTGGCCGACGAGGAATATCTCCTACGTGCTCGCTCCTTTGTGTAAATTAAGCCTATAATTTATGTGCTTGTACCTCGGTCAGAATTTGGCCTGATGTTTTGAGTTTCTTTTTTCACTCATGATCGTCATTTATGCTGATTGTTGAAAGCGGATATGCACATCGTAGAATTTGGCGTCTAAGATGCCAAAAGGAGAAACTACGGGCATTTTTGAAATTTTATAGCTCGTACTGGAAGATACCTTCAAGGTTTTCGACACAGAGAAAAAGAGGTTAGCTCATTCTAGTAACTCTCTACTGATCAAAGCAAAAAGACGAGAGAAATGTTCACTGTCTACGGAAATACGTTCTACACTTTTCACACCTGTAAGGGTATAACTGCGTTTGCGCACGGGTCGCAAGTTGCGGTGTGAATAGCGGTATAGGCCATCGCACAATTGTTTTTTTTTACTGCTTTAGTCTACAATAGAGAAGCATGCTTTCATTTGTTCTTACTTTGTCGTTTTTCATGTACGAATACTCTTGGTTTGATAAATGAGCGATTTTGCGCACCTCAACATGGTAGAGCACTAACCTGTGGTGCAAAGAAGTTTTTGTTTTGTTTCTTGTGAAGCTCAGATTTTATTGAGTGAATTCGTCTTATCTCTTAGTACGATGGAGCAACCAGTGCAAAACTTAAGCCGTTTTTGGTCCGCGCAATGCAAATATAGTTTACACCTGTAATGCTGGTAATGCTATGCATAACAGAAACTAATGAAAATCCCCATTGCTTTTTCAAGTGTAATTAAACGTGTTTACAAGCGTTTCCATTTTCACACCAGTTCAATTAATCTAAGCGTAAATATTTTAGCCCGCATTTTTTTGTAATATACTATACTCAATTATCGACACTTTGCCCTAAAGATAACTGGCCAGTTAACCAGATTCTACTCAAGTTATTTTGGAATGGGACAATTATTGCTGGAGCTTGCGTTAATCGTAACGAGCTGATTGCATGCCACGCCATTGGTTTGTTGTCTCCAATCGTCCTCAGTACATCCCTACGGTATATGCACGTAGTACTGATGCAGCCAAACCTTTCATGAGAGGGGTGCTTTGCTAAATTGCAGGAAGGGTGGAGTTCAAGCCGTCATACCAGGCGTGCCAATGCGAAGGCAGGGTCCAATTAAAAATTCTACTGCCCTTTCTCGCTACACGACGGCTGCTTACCCATATTGATCACCATTACCTTACGTTCACTTTATAGGAAAGGCCTTTTTAGCTCTTGAAATCTCGAAGCAAATTTCGGTGGCCTGTAATTTTTAATTTTACTGAAAACGTGATTGCGCGGATGAAACTTTACCGCATTTCAGGTTCCATCATTGAGAAGGGTAAACGTAACACCGGCGTTCTCAAATGCTTTTTTGTAATAACATCTGTTTGTGTTTGCTTTCACTCCTGAAAAATAAGGCATAAACTGTTCATTAGCACAAAGACCAATTGTTGAAGTCCACGTACTTATCAGTGGAGTACAGTTATGACATCGGCGTTCTCAACGCATTTTCCTTGCGCAGGATGATGCCAAAAGCCCTGCGAGAGCCACTGCCTGAGTGATCCCCAGAAATAAGCCACTGGCAGTCAGCGTGATAGTAAACGGCGCAACTAAAGGCAGCGGCTGCAATGAATTCTGCAAATCTTCTGGCTCTTCTGGTCACACCCATCGCCATTTCGCTTCACGAATGCGTCGCCGAGGAGTTGCACTACTCTAACTACCGTCCCTGCGATCTGTCGACCTGCAGCTTCGTTTGCGAATTCGCGGGCGCTCATCGATGGAGCTGTGAACGCGAAGGCTGTCTGTGCACATTTCTGTACCAAGAGGGCGAATTCTTCAGCGGAAGCGACCTCCTGCGAGGCGACCTCTTGCCCGGAGACGAGGACAATATATGGCGCCGCAAAGGACGAAAACCCGCTAAGAAGAAGCGCCCCAAATCTAAAGGAAGAAACATGGAGAAGGTTACGGCGTTAGGCAGGGCGCCCATGTCCCGACTTCTCAAGGAAGAAGACAGAGACGTCTTAAAGTCCAAGGTTAAGGGTAGTAAAAGCGACAAAGCTGAATTTCCGTTCGTCGTGAAGGGTCGACGGCGTTCACTGTCCGTCAAAGAGGTCATGGACCAGATAAAACAACACAAAGGGTCCTATCCTTTGGAGAAAATCAACCAGTTCATCCTCACAGGCGGCCGTAGATAAGGCGCTGTGGGGGATCAGCGTGCTGCATTTAAGGATGAGAAATGCAATAAAGCAAGACGAATTTATTGTAGCTACAAAAAATGAAATAACAAAAATTAAGCAATAAAGATTCACTGTTGTGAGTCCGAAACGCTGGTCTGTCTACGTTTTTCATTTAGGGACTGATTTTCAGCGAATGAGTTTACAGCAATAAATAAGCTACTAAAACATGCAGCTAATATACCCGCATGCAGACTCTCTTGCTCTGAAAGTTTAACCGGAGCTCACATTTTATGGACTATTTTGTTTCGAAAAAGCGCAGGTGGTAGCCAACGTTTATAGATACTGGATGTTCTGCTTTCGAACAAAAATCTGTTTTTGCTTACGGGCCAAAACTTTCGCGAAACAAGTTGTTGCTAGAGTGTGCTAATGAAGAAAAAATATATTGTGTTGCCCACGTAGCCGACCGCAGGTCTATATGCGGTAGCAAAAGCAGCGGAAATTGTTATTCAGAAGAAGACTGGCAAATCCAACTTTCTTGTAAAGTTTTAGCGTAAATAAGCCCCAACCATTGGCGGATCCAGGGAGGGGGGTTGGATGTAATGACGCCCCTTAATTTTGGAAATGATACCCTCAATACGATGACCGTTCTGGTTGTAGAAAAAGTCTAGCTGAGGATTTTTTTCTATTTCTTGTATATTTGGTTATCAAAAACTTCAGTGAATAAAAAATCTACTATCCTCCTCCTCATCATCACTATCATCATCATCACTGATAGAAGATGAACACCTCCCTCCCAGAAAAACCCTGGATCCGCCCCTGGCCCAGCCCACCCTCCACAATTTTTAAAGAAGTGCTCGCTTTGGAATCGACCCCGCATGGCTACTGGTCAGATGAAATTAGTCTAAGACTGCTGAAGAAGGGATGGTTGCACGGTACTTCAAAGAATGCCTGCCACCCGGCCGGCTCCTTGACGGAGAGCAAAAGAGCATTTTCGATCCGTTGAAATGTCAGCCTTTCTAACAAGGCGAACTTCTAAATATCCTACGTCGCATAATGAAAAGAGAAGTTTTAAGGTCACTTACCCCCTGCACCAAGTAATCACTATATTGCAGATGCTAGCGATATATTTGTGGTTGTGGGAAAGACACTGAACTTTTCCAGGACATCTAACACCCATTTGGATATCGCTATGTGTATTGGTTAAAGGAGACCAGTTAGTTTTGGACACTTCAGTGCTCCTCGAGTTCATTTAGAATGAAAAAAAAAAAAAACTAGAGAGAATGCGCGATATATCACCGGCGGGGGGGGGGGGGGAGGGGGGGGGGTCATCATCTGTAGACTATTTTTAGTGTAGGACACAAAACGAGAAACAGACGCCAAACGTGAAAAAATAAAGAAGTTCGGCCGTGTTTGAAAATTGCGCCTTTACATGCGTGCGTTACTTGCACAGCACACGCCGCGATACTTTTGGATTGGCAGCGCCCATTCTGGGAACTAGAACACAGGATAACGTGCAGCATTATTCTGTGCGCCAGACCACGACTTAATTTTCAGCTTTATTCTGTGGACCATACTTTCGTGCAGTTGAGCCTTATTCATCTAAACCAACCTAGAAGATAATAAACAACCCTTACTTGCAAGCAGATGTCCGTAGAATCGACTTCATCATGGGAACAAGTTAAGCGCCAGGCACAACTGGAGGAAGTAAAACAGACAGGAAAGGGGCGCTCCTTTCCTGTCTGTTTTACTTCCTCCAGTTGTGCCTGGCGCTTAACTTGTTCCCATGATGAAGTACCAACTACCTCGCATCGACACATTAATTCAGTTCATTGACTTTAGAGAACGTGTTACCGTAAAAAGAATTCAGGAATGCTTGCACTCACGTGGAAGACTTGAATGGCGAAGATGTTGTCGGTGAGCATTGCCGGACACATAGTCAAGCTTCAGTATCCTTGTTCATTTGAGGTGCTAGTAATCGTCTTAATATGCATCGAATAGGTAGTTGTCTTCTTCGCGGCGAGTGGTGGATGCTACGTCATCCTCAGCATTGTAGACGACTTCCACTACCTCAACTAGCGAAGGTTGCACTAAGTCGCACAAGGCTTGAACCATAGCGAAGCTCCAGGATTTCTTTATATGTGAGCACTGAAGGACCCAACACCACGCATTTGTACAAGTTTGAAATTGTTAATTTACATGTTGCGTCATTGCTTTGCACTGAGCTAGTAGTAGTCATCGTCATATGCATCGATATCGTCGTCGTCTTCATGCCAAGAATTACATTCGCGGTACCGCTTGACGACAGCGCTGGAGCTTTTTTATGTTTTTGCTGAAGCCACTGCGCGAGCTGGGGAATAGGCGGTCGCCGCGAAGCACGCGCTTACAAGCGCTCGTCATGTTCTCGCTCCTCGCAGGTTTTGCCAGTTCTTTTTTTGTGCTAAAGCCACTGCGTCTGTTGGGAATGCTCGGTGGTCGCCGCGAGGCGCACGCTCACGAGCAATCCGCATTGTGAAGAACTTCTTGCTGGGCTAGTTGGTGAATAGATGCCATGATTTGAAGCGCAACAAAAACACACGGATGAAAAACAGTGTAGACGAGACAGGCGCCTGTCTCGTCTACACTGTTCTTTGTCCGTGTGTTTTTGTTGCGCTTCAAATCATGGCATCCGCATTGTCCTGGTATTTTTGCTGCAACGGCGAACTTACGGCTTGTACCATAGCTCTGCTATTAAAAATCTGTTTGAAAATGAAAAAAGTTTCGAACTACTACGGCTCGAACAAAGGCCATCAGCGTCAATACCCGAGGCCCTACCGCTGTGCCAAGGAAACCGACGAGCAGATCTATTTTAGCAGTAACTCAAACCAGAACATCACCCTGTGGTCTTGTCCAGAGAATAAAGCTAAACATTATTTTGTGGTCTGGCCCACAGAATAGGCAATGCGTTTTTGATTCAGAACACCTTACCGACCATCGAATATTCACTTGTGGGGGTTGTTTTTCTCGCCCAAGCGATGCTCTAAGATCGAGCGATTACGATGTCTGCTCCTATCATATCAAGACGTTTCCCCATATTGCAGCGCTCTTGATTTACAAAACAATAGAGAGTTTTATCTGACCGTTTTTGACGCTCCGCTATGCTGCCGACGTCCCGCTCAGCACCACCGGAGCGCCAGCAGCCGAAAGGCTTTTAGCTAAGCGATAACCGTATCTTCCTCGACGGGGAATGATTCGTGTGACTCGTCGTTTTGCGTGCGCTTGTAAAACAAAACTTCATCCTAAAGGAAACATAGGAATTTGTATTTGGTCGCCCAAACAAAGCAAAATACCGTGTTTCTTGGCCTCATTTAACCTTTTTTTGAATAATGTAGTCGGTGACATGGTATAATGTTTCTAAATAACAATAAAGAAGCCGTTAAACTTTGGAACAGCCAAGCCAAGGCTGCCTTTCTAGGCGCTGCATAGAAGCAGCCCCGCGCTTCGGTCGACGTTTTTTGCTTCCCTTCTAAACATCTTTGAGGTCTGTGGCACCATTGCCTATTCGGAAGAGCTTTCGCGGCTTCGTCGCTCGTGTTTCAACTCAAGAAACGAAGTTCGCCGTAGCGCGCTGGCATCGCGGGGGCAGCCATGTTAAAATTCCGTACGGTAGCGTAAGCTGCCGCGATGGTCCGCTAAGAGGCCCTGGTTAGCGGAGCGGGGCCCCGCTCCGGTATCTTCGGTAGCGCGCTAGCGCGCCACGCATGCGCAATGGCGCTCCCGCTTGCTATCGGAGCGGAGCGGACCGTCAGAAACGGTCAGCTAAAACTCTCTAATACCGAAGACAATTATCATTGGATTGTGTACAGCCGCCTCTTGGATGCCGGAGTTTTAATTCCTTCTGTGCATTTTCTTTCCTCACAATCTTCTGTTTTTTAAAGTCCGTTCCCTCTTAAGTAAGTTCCTGCATGTGCACCGGTGATACTGGCTGTAAATATGTAAGATATCCACAGAGGGGTATGCGCCTAGCACTCATTTTTGGTTTAAGATGCCCTGGTGAAGCACCGGAATGGACATGTGTCGTGTGCGACAGCCTGAGTCTCCGGGAGTAAATGCATGTGTTGTTGGCGTTGTTTTTTTCAGTTTCAGAGAGATCTATAAGCACCGATGATTATTTGGACTCTTCTCGGTGGCCGAGTAAACCTGGTACCCGTTTTAGATCGGAGGGGACTTAGAGCTATCCCCAAAGCTTTCAAACTAACAAAGAAAATTTATTGTTCGCCAGTAAGCTCAGCAGTGCATGCGGTGGGTCACAGGAGAGGGAGAGAGAAAGACTTTATTGACCGCTCTGTAGTCTAAGGGGATGTAGTAGCCCCAGCTTGTCCCGGGTGGTCACTTCGGTAGCTCTGTTGACCAGGGCGGCTTGCACCCCTGATTCTGAGCTTCCCAGAACCTCTTATCACTGCTGTTCACAGGAAATCTGAGAAAAACGGGTGACGAACAAACACCAACCTATTGGCAACGGACACATTGCGATGTATACATGGTGACGGGCAGACACTCCCAGCACGTCTGGGAGAAAAAGTACCATTGCAGATAAATATAGTGACGGCAGCTGTAGCTCAATAACTGGTATGAATGGCAAAGATGCTTGCTGTTCGCTAGTTCAATGGGAGAACACATGTTATTTGTCTAGCGACGTGGGGTTCAACAGAACAAACTCGTTTTTGATTTACTCATTGCCCGTATAAATTTGTTCGCGTGGTTCCTAACTATACACAAGGACAACGAAGTGCTTATCTTTATCGTGTGACTTACGAGCAATTCACTTTCAAACCTAGAAGTTGCTATGGCTTCCACCCTTGTGAAATTTACTTGTATAACTGACCCTTGAACGTCGTCGAGTGTGCAAAGCAAGCGTTTTCATACAATAAGCAAAGCAAAACATTTTCACAGCGAAGCTGCTTAGCAAATCGCTATTTTTCTTGTGCGCAGTTACCAAATTGCAGTAAATGTCGAGTGCACGGGAGCGGGTGCCTCGCGGCTACCACCTGGTAGTCACAAAACAAAGAAAATGCCGAGCGCCCTTGTGAGCGCCCAGCGTCCCCGGCGCATGTTTGTCAAGCCAAGCATACCCACTTAGGAAGATTAGCAAAGGTTGGCCAAAAAAGAAAAACTCAAGTGGCAGTGCTTGCTCGGAACGAGAAAGACTCCAACGATCACCGTAATCGTAGAACATTTGCTTACAACGAGAAAGACACGTCATATATCCCAATCGAAAAAGACCACAGAAAAAATTCCTGTAGTTTTGTCGTATTTTCGCGTGTCGTACTGACGTCTTGTCGTACTCTTATCATGTCGGAATTCTGATGTTCTGCGATGTGTCCTGTTCCTGTGCTGATTTTGATGTTCCGTCGTGCCGAATTCCTGTCTTGTCGTGAACCTGATGTTCCATCAGTAGTTGCTTAACATGGTTTGATTGTTAATTCCCATTGTGAAGAGTAGCGTAAATGGAAGTTCTGTTGTGACTACAGGAATGCTTGTCGTCGAGAAAATTTACTTTGTCGTTACGACAGAAATGTGTGTCGTAACAACAGATGGCTTTGTCGTAACAACAGAACTTCTGTTGTCACAGCAAAGTTTGGTTGTCGTACGACAGGAATTCTTGTTTTCGGTATTCGTGTTGTGATTTTAGACTGGGTAGCGTATGCCCCTACAAGGTGAGGGGCACTTTCAAAAAATGAGAAGCTCGCACTTATACAGTAAAAGATCGTTAATTCGAACTCGAAGAGGACCACAAAATTGTTCGAACTAGGCGGAGTTCGAATTAACGGGCGGGCGCTACAATGAATGGACATCGCGCCACACTGCGCGGGCAGAACGCAAAGACGACACCTCTGGACTCCTTATCGCGAATTGGGCGCTACTACAAATTTGTGACAGCTTATTTCGTAAATAATGTTCATGGAGCTCGAGCAGCGCCTGCTGCCAAAGCGAAATCAGCTGTCGCAGCAGCGTAGCGAGTGCGCTACATTGTTGCTTTTATGTTTCGCTGTTCTGCATTTTTAGTAACTTTGGTTTTTTTTTTGGATTTACAACACATTGTAATCACTCTGGGCTGACTTCTTCTGCGAGGAGCGATGGAAACGGGGGATCCCAGTTTGAATTAACCGTTCTGGATACCAACGCATTAGGATTGTAGGGAGTTTTCCCCCATTGTAATATACAGGGCTGTGCCGGGTCTAGGGCGTCACTTCGAATTAATTGTAAGTTTAAATTAACGAGCTTTTACCGTAGCAGCAATGATGGAGCAAAAGGTCATTGCGGCAGCGAAGAAAAAGCTAATCGGCTGCAATCGTGGACTTAAACCGTCGTAATGGTCATGAAGGTTGCGTACAGCTTCGCTGCCTTCAAGTATTCCGCGTTAGTGTGAGCTTGCTTCATTTTTGGGGGGCGTTTAAACCTACTTGGACTCTTTAATGGTGAAAACGTGGCAATGTTTATCAAGTACTTTTTTTACCGCTACATTGCATTTGCGTCTCTTCCTTTACTGTCACTCCTTCGTGTTCAGGTGCAAATTACTTTGACACCCTTGTTTACGGCGACAGGCGTGTTTGCGCCTGTTTCTTCGCCTTAGTTTCTCCGCCTTCCGTTGCGAAATACTTCAACAGGCAGACTGGTTACCCACGGCACAGATTCCTTATAATTTTGTGCGGTTGGGATGCACCTGTTTTACTCACGTGCTGTTACGTTCACTTGTCACGCGCCACGCACTGGTTTAATTTTCCTTCCACCGCTGGCAACATGTTGATAAAGCGCAGTGGTGACAACCTGATCTTCTACCATAGAGACCTGAGTTCAAATTTCATATAAACCATACGAAACCAAATCCTTTTAAGAAAAAAAGGGTTCATGAAGACAAAACGCAAGTTTGGTTCATTCCAAGGATTGCCTCGTTAGAATAACACTGACACGAATTTTACCGTCAACTTCGCCCTAATAAGTTATAGCCTGTATATTTACTGGCCAGGCACGCATGCAGGCAACCATGTGAGTGCGCCGCCACTGGTTACTTCGAGCTCCGCTGGATGGCGGTACTTGTCCGTGCTAAGCACATGACGTGTGTTGGGCGTTCCAAACTCTACCCTACCGAACGCTAAGCAATGCCTCGACTGCAATGGGAGTGCGATTAATGACATCTTTCTTGACACCACCGCTGAGAACCGGGTCAAAAGAACAGCTGTGCTGTTGGCTAAGATCGGCAAAAGCACATGCAAGTTAGGTGGTGCTTATAAGCTTGTGAACGAGCTATTTGCCGTTATTGTTTTTATCGCGGTAAAAATGGTAGGATAGACAATCAAACTACGAAAGTACACGTAGTCATAGATCACTCTTGCCTGTTGCTGTTGGTGCTGCACGAACTAAGATTCTGCACAGCAGTCCGGCGCTTTGGGGTTGTTTCACACGACCGATTGGTGTCAGCGACATTGCCTTGCGTGACCCTATTTGTCGAGCATACCCCATGGTTGACGAAACGATGACTACCTACCGCAACAAAAACAAGTCAGATGAAATGCAGTAAGAAAGAAAGAAAAGGCAGACAGTGACCCTGGGCAGTGTTGTGGCGCAACTAGGAGGACTGATGGTAAACAAGGCGTTTCGCAGTTAGCTGCAGACGAAACAGCGCACCAACGTTCGCTTGAACATCTGCCCTGGATTCGTCATCGCGGACGTCAGGAAACACACGATTTAGCGGGATAATTAAAATTTTGGCTTTAATTGTTTAATTTCTCTGTGAATAAAGCATCGTTTGCTGCTGTACAGGCGGTGGGGGCACTATAAAACATTACATATTTCAAATAAAACAAACTTTGATGTTGTCTTCATGGCTCCTTTTAGCCTTAGATCTCTGTTTCATGGAACGTGTTGCGAAGTGTAGAAAATCGGGAGAGCAAATAAAAAAATTCAGCGCCCTTGCACTCTCAAGAAGGACGACCAGAAAATTAGGACAGCCAGAAAAAAAATCAGTGCCCTTTTATTCTGTGAATCTGGGCGCAAGAAAACACGAAACAACACGTTTGTTCGTAATTTGCGATTGAAAGTACTTTTTAGCTAACTAGTTGAATGAAACTTAGAAGGGCTTTAGTTTTATTCCAGCGGGAGAACATGTGACTCTCCGTTTACCTGCCACGTCGTGGGCATGCATCTTACTGCCTGCGTAACGCACCAACCTAAACCACTCGACTATAGAGGGCAGCAGGAAGTTGGCATGTGGTCAAGAGACGAACACGATGCAATCTTCGTGAAATCGGTGAGCGCGCGTCGCCTGGCTGCACATGCACGTCCCCCCCCCCCCCCCCCCCTTCCCCGCTACCCCTCGTGCACGCATAAAGGGGAAACCGGGGAAGTTCGCGTGCTTAGGCGTGAAAGACACTTGCCACAATGCCACACGGGAGCCTTTCAAGAAGAAAAACAGCACCTCCTTGGTGCGAAAAATTTATCCACGCACGCTAGATGTGGAAACCGAGATGTTGTTACGGGTTAACTATAACAATATCTGGGTAGCAATAACAGTAACTAAGGAACAATAACCGTAACAATTTACACGTAGCTTCGCTTTAAAATGGGATGTTATGTCTCGAAGCATCGCTAAGACAATACATACTCCAGGGAGATTCTTCTCTACGTTTCTTTCGTGAGGGATTTAGGATACTGCTCCTCAGCCGAATGCCTTTTATTCTGCTGGGGCTTTCGATGTGGATGAAAATAAGCTCCTCCCTTCAGACTTCCGTGTTTCTTTTGCCTCGCGGCTCGGCAGTTTCGATTTTCAGTACTGGCAGTACAAACATGCAAGTAGGACTTTTATAAAATTCTTTGTCTTATGGAGGCTTGATATATTCACCGCGAGAGTACTAAGGAGCTCGTGGAGAACGAAAGCCACCGCCTAGCGCTGGACGCGAAAATCACTGTTGATCGACGTGCTCAGGGCGAATGGAAGGCCCGTGGAAGAGCGGAAAGTTCCCACCAGTCGCGAGGTCATTCGGGTGGTGGCTGTGACCAGTCGGTCACGATGACGTCAGGATCACAGCCCCAACCGATCACAGCCCCACAGGATCCCAGCCCCACATCCCTACCAGCGCCACAGCACCACCCGCGAGGGGAGAGCACGTTTTCGGTGGATGCAGTTCCATCTGCATGTGCGGGGCGCTCTTCAGAGTCGTCGTTTTTACGAGTACGGATGGCACATCTACGACCGGTTTTGTTCGTCTACCACATGATACTCTCGAAAGCGAAGTGTAATGGTGCCTTGAAAACAAAGTATAACTTTGTTCCAACCGAAAAAGCTAGCCGTTTGTACCTCACTGCTTTCAGGCCACGAAAGAGGCTCTTTCACTGAAAACAAAACGCTGAAAATGGCAAAAAGGGTTTCAAATTTCCCGCTACTTGCGGTGACGCAATATGGACAGGAGTGACGTGATGTGAGGCAGCACTAAAACATAATTATCAGTGTGTTAACTTGTTGCTAGCGTTCAAGTGGTATGATAAAACGGAACCAGAGGCCCCTCTACAACCGCGTGCTGTCATGTTTATTGTGGCTTTGGTTGGCGGCAGCCAATCGTGCAAACCAGTTTCTGTGACGTCATATAGACGTTGCCAGAAAGCGGCCGAGGAGCCGCCACTGCTTAATTTGTTTCCCTCAATATCTACAATGTTCATTTGAAGTGCTTTGACACAATCAAATATGATATGAAATAGTTATTATGATCGTCATTCAATTCGTCCTTGAGGCGAAAAGGGCTGCCGATGACTTATGTCACCTGCGAGCAGCTTACAAAGTATAAATGGCTATTCATCATCATCATCATAATAATAATTTATTGTACCCTTAAGGCCCCTTGCGGTGTATTACATAAGGGCAGGGCGAGTACCACATTCCCCAATGGGTGATGGTCGATGGTACAGGCATACACGCGAGGCAGGTTCATAATGAAATTGCAGCAACATATGCAATATAAGAGCAAACAAAACCTGCACACACCAAAAGACGCCCGAAGAGCGTTTAGCGAGTGCTTGCTCTCCTCACAAACAAAAAGCAGCGGTAGTCGTATCACGTTTTGTTCCAAACACAAAACTGCTTGTATAGTATAAGCAGCAAAAGTCCTATAAGTAGAATGGAGGGTCACTCAACAGCTGTTTGTGCTGAACAGCTGATAAAGAGGCGAGGAAAATGAGTTTTTAGAGTGCCATATTTTTTTTTCATTGTTGGGCAGTACGAATGCCACGTAGCCCTCAAAGACTTCCGCTGGGACTAAAAGCAGGCTGCAACCGACTGTAACACGGCGAGTACGTACGTCAATTCCCAGTCGTTTTTTTTACGTAGTAAGGGGTGGAAAATGGCCTGAGGCGTACCCACGTTATGCAAAAAAAATTCTCGTGCAAAGAAGATGCATGCTGCGTTGGAGGCAAAAATGAAAGGGGGCACCAGCCGTTGCCCAATTCTGAGATGGCTGTTGAAGGTGCCAGCGACTTAGGAAAGGTGAAGGACGAGTGGTTGAAGAGCAATCGCGATGATGGTGGCAGTTTTAGGAGTACAATGAATGCACGTGTTCATTTTTTCTCAAATTTGTGGCTGGTTATAGGAACTCATAGCAGTGTATGGCCTCAAATAGACTCGAATCGAAGCGCCTTCCGCTCCGACCATATCTCCCTCGGGCATGGGGGCACTGTGATAGAATCCCTGTCAGTGACATTACCAGCGACGGATAATGGTGCCGCCGCAGCCGATATTGATGCATTTGTTTACAGAATTCGGGAATTTGTACATATACGCAACCACGATTTAAAGTCATCCTGCCATTGATCGCCCCATTGAAAAAGAATGCTGACGAGAAGTATGAGTCTACCTACGTCAAGACCCATCGTCACCATCACCACAATGATGGTTCATTGTAATGACTGAAATTAATTGACATCTTCATCGCCACTACCATCGGCAGATATTTCGGCAGCCGTCACCGAAAGAAATGGGTGCCTGCAGGTCACGTGATTTCTGTAGTGTTTGCGCTGTATTTTAAAGACAATCATCTTTCTTGGGCTACTTAAACGCAGAAATTTTGGTCTGCCTGTATGTCTGTCTGTCTGTCTGTCTGTCTGTCCGTCTGTGACTCGATTCAGCCACCCGGCCAAAGTGAACCAAAAGCTGCGCAATATTCTTATATACTCACAGCCAAATCTAAACGTCTATGTCCGGTGTCAGTGTTCACACTTGTCCACGTTGTTGAACAAGAAAAAGACATTACGCAAATATAAGGCAGAAAATCAGTACATAAGTGATATTTGCAGTGTTCCTTTATTTAAAAAATTATAGTTGCTTGGTTTTTGAGATAGCAAATGAAATACTATATCAAAAGGCAGAAAACCGTCGCCTGCTGTTGCCAGCGCTACCTCCTGGCGGCATTTAAGAAATAAAACGGCAATAGTAAGGAAAGGTTTCACTAGATGGGATCCATGTTCCGCTTGGCACGCTCGTGGAGTAGGGCAGCGTGATTCTGTAAATGTTGTAGTACGGTGCCTCAATTCACGCGCGTCTCCGCCGTACGGCAGCGCTGGCGTCGAGACACCCGACTTGGAGCAGTGGAACGCGGTAAATTTAAATCGACTTGAGCAAACCTCCGGCGTGTTATTTTGGGAGGAACGAGACGGGAGAGGGACAGCGTGAGAAGTGAGCGGGAAAGAGAAGGGAAGCTTTTACTCGGCAGGGGCGCCAGTTGACTATCGTCCTTCGGCGACATTTTCAACAAAAGGAGCAGATTTTTTAAAAGGAGCACATTTTTTAAAAGCAAATTTTTTTAAAGAGAAAATTTCTATGCCTCACTTGCGCCGTAGATCCTAACACCAAAAACCACTACAGGAAACCAAATTACCGCGTAAGATATCGTCATGATTATGATGATAATGATGAAGCGCCTCGAAACAAAACACTTCCCGTGGTGGGAATCGAACCTGGGTCTGTCGCACTATGAATGCGACGTCTATCAGATCCCGTCATTCCGACACGGTTGAAGCAGTTTAAAGGAGCCATAAAGAGAAAACAAAAGTTTTTTTTATTTGAAAGATTAGGTGTTTCATAGTACCCCAAGCGCTTTCCCGGAAGCAAATGATGCTTTATTCACTGAGAAATAAGGCAATTTAAGCCAAAATTTAATCTCCCGCTAAAATTGCACATTTCGTCACGTGAACAATGGCGTCATACGAGCCGGTCCATGAAACAGATACTTAGTATGTCGACTCCATATAGCACCCACACGCGGGAGTCGACCGAGACGGCGGCCATTTTAAAAATACTAGTAAAACTTAGTGCACCCGCAGCCCTAGTCATGGAATTGCCTGATCCGGAGAACAAAACTCTCGCCGAGGAGCTCGGGCTTCCATTTAACAACCTCACACCACTTGAACGCTCAATGCTTCTAAGTGCACGAGCGGCAAGAGTTGTGGGATACGCGGTGGACGGGAAAGCGACCATTCCGCGATAGCCACAACAGACGAACGCCCAGGGTCGGCACCGCTGCCTCGCCAGCCCCGTCGCGACGGACGAATACAGACTGGTACGTATGTGCCGTATTTTCAATTTCAGTAGCAGTATCGCTTATGCCAGTTGGCCGGTGTCGTGTATGGAAAGCCGTTCGCTCGAGCTCTCTGCTCCGACCAGAAAGATTCGAGCGTCAATGCGCGGTGTGTACGGCAATTTTTTTTCCCCAAGGTCAGAGCGCTTTGGCGGCGATTTGACGAAGTCGGCGACGAGCGCCAGCATGTCCGGGTCCCTGCCGTAATCACTTCCTCGGAAATGAAGCGAGCACACTCGTACTTCCTTTAGCTCTCTTTCTCCTCCGTTTGCAAAGTTCACAAAACGTAGCCACTTGCTTCGCCGAGGTTCGTCGTTGGGCAGCACATGAAAGGAGATCTCACCGGCGGGGATGTCGCACTCCCTCGACGATTTGCCCGTACTACATGGGCATTTCAAAACACAGCAACGAAATTTCATTGTAAAGTACTCGAACAAACTGAAGTTTTCAGTGGTTGTAAACTGTAAACGAGTTCGTAACGACAGCAGCAAGCCAACACGACCTCCATACCGAAACCTGTGCGACGAGTGGCACTATATCGTTGCTGCTCTGTGGTCCTTACTCCCCTTGTTTCTATTTTTACCTTTGCTGGTTGGCGATATGACGGCCAACCTCCTGTGAAGGGATTACGATACCAAGCAAGGTCGCGGCTGTGCGTGCTGGGACGTTCGTTGGCCCCGAAGAGCCTTGAACCCGAAAATTCGTCTGCGCGACGGTGGCGACGGCGAGATGTCGAGTTCGGCTGGCGGTAGTTTCGTACGCATTGGCATACACGCTTGCGTGTTCGTTGGGAACTTCAACCGTTTACTCCTTTCTTTGTCATAAAAAGAATGTGCAGTATGTTTCACAGGCATTTTGCTCGCTATGCAAACTGTAAGCCCTGCCTAACATGCGTTTGCTTTTGTCGGCCTCCGCCAATCGCAGAGCATTCTCGAGTGACATCATAGGTTCTGTTGTGGAAAATGAGCTGGTGGGTCGCATGGTCATTTCCTTTTTTTCCTAATTATGTAGCTTATTTGAGCGAAGTTTGCGTTATAAGTGGTGTCGTTATGGTTCTAACGAGGCAATCTTTCGAATGAACCAAACTTGTGTTTTCTCTTCATGGCTCCTTTAAGTATTGGAGTTGGACTTCGACTCAGGTTGCATGACAAAAATTTTAGCGTCTTCACCCATTTTTCTTTCAAGAGAGCGGCTTCGATTTTTTTTTTGGCGTTGTGGTAAATACCGTGTGGTTTGGCGTCGCACAATGGTTTTAGCGATTGAAATCGCATGTGACCAAGACTCCCTCGAAGTTTGCAAGCGCCGGGGACATAGAGGAGCGTCACAAGGCGTCACGGGACCTTTAAGTCTGTTGATGCGTCATGAGCTGGTCGGGTGAGAGGCAGATCGTGATGAGAGGAATATTTAACTGCCCGAAATGGGGAAATGCAGACGCGGCCGCTGAGTACAGGGCGTGAACCCTTGTAATTTGTGGTTAAAATACTGTTTTTACCACATTTTTTGTTTTCGATAGCAAATACTACGGCTTTGTCTATTTTAATAAAATAACATTTCTAGCAGTATAACCGTCAGCAGCCTCCTCAGGTCCACTGCCGCGCGAAGGCCTCTCCCATTGAATTTCAACCACTCCTCTCCTGCGCTGCTCCAGTCCCCTGTTGGCCACCGAATTTTCCTATTTCATCTCTCCATCGTGTTATTGTCCTTTCTTTTCTTCTAGGCCCATCTCTTGGTATCCATCCACTCAGTTACCCTAATCGCCCACCGCTTGTCCGTTCGTCTCACTACATGACCAGCCCAAGTCCAGTTCTTTTTTAAGTGCAATGCACTTCTTAAGCGACCCTGAACCTGCGTCCACCGGCGATGTCCGCGCACGTGGAGATGGGCGCGCGCAGCCTGGCCGCTGACATGGCACATACCCACGTGGGGGATTGGCCAGGAATCTCCTCGTCTTCCTCGGCAACGGGGGGAGATGGGCGCGCGCTGCCTGGCCGCTGACATGGCACATACCCACGTGGGGGATTGGCCAGGAATCTCCTCGTCTTCCTTGGCAACGGGGGGAGATGGGCGCGCGCTGCCTGGCCGCTGACATGGCACATACCCACGTGGGGGATTGGCCAAGAATCGGGCGTGAGAAGGGCTAATGCACCCGCTTAAAGGAGTACTGACACGAAATTTCAAAGCTGAGATCCGCTCTAGCAATCAAGTACAACGACAACACAAATAGGTGTCTGTGAATAAATGCATCTTTCTTTCTTTGTAGTTGTGTGTGTGTGTGTGTGATCTCTCTTTCGCGAACATTACCGAACCGCGCAAATTCAACTCGTGCATTCGCACTTTCACATTCTTCCCCTCGGGGAAATGCGGGGAATTTTCTTTACTTGAACTATAATATTCTTCTACTCGAGTTTGTTCATCCAGGAAGCTGTTTTCCTGTCCCTAAGTGTTACTCCTATTATTATACTTTCTATGGTTCGTTGAGCCGATCTAAGATTGCTTTCCAGTTGTTTAGTGGTTGTATACTTTACGTCTGAGTGATGCATGTAGCTTACTTTTCATTATTTGGGAGCGCTTGCCGAGTGCTCCCCAGCCCATACATATTCGGTGCCGGATTTCTCTCTCGTGGTTGGGGTCAGCACTAATCGTCCGTCCGCGGTAGTTATATCCTTTTACTTCTTCTAGCGTTTCCTTTTCTAAGCTAAAGAGGGCGCGTTCAGCATGCTTACTCCACATAACTTTATATTTATTCACAGTTATTTTTGGCCGTGATTTCTGATTGTATTTCCTCAAGCATTTTGCGCAGGTGTTCTGCAATCTCATTCAGCAAGACTGTGTCGTCTGCAAACCTAAAATGACTCAAGTATTCTTCCTTTATCCTTAATCCTGTGCTTTCACAGTCAAGCTTTCTTAATAGCCCCCTCCCCCCCCCCCCCAAAAAAAAAACACACACACATGATGGGAAGAGTTTTGGCGAGATAGTATCTCCCTGCTCACTCCCTTGCGGAATGGGAATTTATCGCTTTGCTCGTGAAGTGTTATACTGTCCGTACATCCCTTATATATGTCGTCTATAAGTCTTATGTAGGTCTCTTCTATTCCTTGGTCTTTTAAGGCTTTTAGCAAGGCTGCAGTGTGTACTGAGTCAAACGCTTTCTCATAGTTTATAAATGCCATGTAAAGAGGTTTAGTGTATTATGCGGATTTTTCTATGACTTGGTTGACAACATCGATGTGATCCACGGTTGAGTACTAATTGCTAAACCCAGCCGGCTTTCTGGGCTGTTGGCTGTCCAGGCTTGTCACCTATGCGGTAACTATAACTTTTTGGTAAACAGCTTGTAAGCAACTGAGAGTAGGCTGATGGGTCTGTAACTTTTAAGGTTCTTGGCATGTCCCTTTTTTAGCATTAGTTATGTATTTATTTCCCCCTCAAATGTGCCTAGTGTTTTTTTTGTGCTGAATGATGTTGACGAGTATCAAGTATACTGTTGCCAGATTTACTGGTTTGGAAAAGTTTTTCGTATATATAGATGTCTAGTTCAAATTTTTTTTTACTCTTGGTCGTGGTGACTGAACAGACAGACAGACAGACAGACAGACAGACAGACAGACAGACAGACAGACCAAGATTTTCACGTTTAAGTAGCCATTGAAAGATTTTCGTATTTAAAAATAAAGATTATAGGACGTGCGATCGTCTTTATGTGCTACGGTCAGCTTTTTCAAACTCATGTCATTACCTTATACAAGCTAGGTTCCCAGGTGTGGCGACTGTTGGAATCCGGGCACCGTCGTTCACTCCTGTCGACTGTATCGAAGCCGCTGCTTCGAAAACTGAAGCGAGAACTTAAGTGCAGATCTTCGGTGAAAACTGAAAAGAAAACAAGACCTGATGTAGTACCGCATTCGCGTAGAGTGGCTCATAACCTTAATCGTGTCCTAGAAAATATGTCGTGCTAAATTAATTTTTTTCCCGCGACGAACAAGTTAGCTGGTTTTGGCAGCTGCATCAGCGGAAAGAAAAAAAAGGCGAAAGAGAGGGAAATAGGGAGGTGTAAAGTTCGTATTGCCTAGCAAACATTGTTTACCAGTTCACATTGACCAAAGTAGCCAATGATGTATGGAGTACCGCTGTCACGGGCATGATTTATGGGTCAGGAATGGCACTGGTTTGCAACTCCCGTGATTGTGCAATAACCATCGATAAAATCTGTGGCACAGAGGTGTGTGAGCTGTTGGAAGCTCACTTTACTTTAAAAAATCGCGACGAGTGGACTAGTGAACTCGCGTTATAACTTTTTAGCCATTAATTCTGTTTTTTAGATTGTATGCCTTAGGCTGGTTACTTTCATTAGGTGTGCTGATCGCTTTTACAAGATATTTTAAATGTTATTTACAAACCTAATTACGGCGTCTTCCTGTCATTTAAATAAATGGTTTCGAGTGTACCGCATTTGTTGGTCTACCTTCCTCTATGTGTGTTTTTTTTTTTGGTAAGCTGAAACTGTACTCACGCTTTTTTCGATAAACTCAAAGTGTACTCAGGGCTAGAAATCCCTGATTTCCGACCTTTGAATTTTCCCCCTCGCAGTAGACTTCTGCCTGCACTCGAGCACGAAGCGGTCCTCAACGATCGTCAGCCAGGCTGTTACAACAATGTCCGCTCCGCGATCGACGAGCTTCCGCAAGACGCCACCAGGGTGTGGATTGTCGCTGCTGCTGCTGCTGCCTGTGCTCGTCCTGGCCGTTAGCCTGCCTGCAGGAGTAGACGGTTCCCGTTACGAAGATAAGCCCTGTGAGAAGTACGCGTGCCTGACGCGCTGCATCGGCAATGGATACGACTGGGCCGCTTGCAGCAAGCACCCCGATTACGCGCTGGATGGAAAGAGCGTCTGCCGCTGTGCTTACTTTCTCGGCAAGGCTCCAAAGCTCAATTAGAAATGAGACTTTTGAGCAAGATGTTGAGGATGTCCATGCAAGCGATGGCGGCGCCTTTTTGAAGTCACCTTACATAGCATGTGGTCGTCCAGCCACCAACTGAGAGTTTGACGCAGAATAAAGATGCTGACTTGCTACGCAATTGCTTGTATTCACTGGCGAGGCGCGCATGCAGGCAACCGTGTGAGAGCGCCCATGGCCTCCGCGATCACCCCGCGCGCGTTTTGCTCCGGCCGTCCCAATCGGCCGGAGATAGCGTAAGTTGAAAAGGGGGCGTGACCGCGTCTTCCGCCGCACCACGGCGCTCGCAACCTATGCATCAACTATTCCACGGCAGCTTGGCGCAAGCGAGGAAACGCGCATTTTCGCAGCGTGCAGTCAAATTGAGTTCAGCAGCCAGCTTTAAAATGACAGGTACAAGACACTAACCAACAAATTTATTATGGTTAACTTAATAATATGAGGAGCCAAGTACAAAGTTTAAGCAGCAATCATACGAGCGAAGCGCAGTGGGTTCTGGCACTCTCTGCTGCGGTCTCGCGTCCCTATTTTGATTTTTTTAGATTTGTCGAAGTGTATTTACACGCGGTGCCCTTGAAAAACCCCTCACGTTCTCACCCAACATTATTTTACAAGAGTGGAGACTTGCATAAGCATCTGTCGCACAAATGCAATAATAAATATTAAAGGGGCCCTGAAAGGCGTTTTGAGCACACTAAATTGACTAGCGCAATCGTTAGATTGGGTCGTCAACATCATCTGTGCCAAGTATTACTCTTTTACGCGCAGCGGAAAGCTCACACTTTTGTTGCAAAGTTTGTCGCTTTTTTCTCACCCTTTCCTTCGTGTTTTTGGACGCCGCCATCTTCACATGTCTACATCATCGATTCCCAGATGTTCGTCATGAGCTAGACATCCTGCTATTGGGCGGCTTTTTCACGCACTTCCGGCAAAGAGATGAGTCGTCTGCTCAGCGTCGGCTCGCCGGCCGATCTGCCAGCGGAGTGCCGGAGTGCTTGGACATTTTACGACAAACGAAACAAGTGTAAACAAACGCTTAACCGTTTGTATTGAATGCAACAGGGCCATAACACGACATGAATATTCTCTTACTTGAGTGCGTTCCATAAAGAAAGCGTTGAAGCCCCGTGGCACTTCTTTCTTGCAATCATAGAGAACGCCCTGAGCCGAATGCCCGGGTGTGACGCATACATTTTATTCAACTTCCAAACAACCCAGAGATGCGTTTCGAACGAACACAACGTCACAACATGCGTTGCAAGTCCGAACCGCGATTGACAGACGATGGGTTGCCTCCTCCTGCCCCTCGTAAATTCGGCACTCACCTCGCGCGCGGTTTGCGGGGACGAACAGCAAGTCACTTAACTCTGGCGCACAAGCCGAGATGGCTTTTAGCCACGCACACTGCACATACGCCATGCGAGGTTGAGTCATACGCCGCTTGAGAAAGATAATCCAGACCATGGGAAGCACTATCCATCCGCAGAAGCACAACGTCGCATTTCATCGCGAAACAAAGGCGTCCACAACACACACCATCGCCTCCTGTAATGCCAAACGCATCTCGCACTTCCAAATGGGAGTGAATAGTATGCCTGCAGTGCCCATATGCCGCGAGGTGGGGCCCCAAGCTGAACCGGGATTACGCAACCGTAACTGACTTCTAGAGCGGTTTGTGCTTTGTTTCCAGGGCAACCGATGTTTGAGATTGTCAAAGAAATGGTGCTCGCTCCAGCGCTAGAAAGCTCAGAGCCGCGGAGGAGCATGTTTTGCCAACGTTGCCGCTCTCCACCACGCGTCGCCCCAAGCTGAACTGGCGTTTTGTGCACGGGTTCTGTATCGGTTTAAAATGTCTTTTTCACATGCCGCCGCCAGGAATTACCACCGCCACAAAATAAGACCCGGCACCAGCGGGGCCACATCTGATACGGCGCTTTTTGGATAAACAGTGCGCTGTGTATCCAAGGGAGTGAGCGCAGGATCCTCCCCGTGCGGCTGCGAGTTCGCCGCCGATAAAGAGTCGCGTGCCGCCGATAGCAAAGTTCTGCAGCAACGTACACCGCGAAAGGGCAAGGCCAGGCCGCCGCACACATGCGGCCAGATTTTTCGTTCGCTTTTCAAGCCTTGAGCGGAGAGCGAGATTCATGGTGTCAACAAAGCTTGCCCGTAGCAGACGGCTGTGTGAGCAGCACAATAGCGGAAGTACGTCACCGCCGAGGAGCGCAGCATCATGGGAGGGAAGGCTCGCTCGCCGTCAACAGCGGAGAGTAAGTAGAAAGGAGGAGGAAACGCGGCGCGACGATAATGCGCGGTTTTTGATTTACGATTTCTCAGCTAATACTCATCGCTTCAACAAAATTCTTGCGGGAGGAGATTGCTAATACATTGCTTTATTTGGTTACATCTACATCCACGCATCGGCGGAAGGTATTTCAGGACCCCTTTAAGATTGTTTCTGATTGGTATGCATGTCTCGATAGATTTGTTGCCGCGGCTTTTTAAGGCAGCATTAGAAAATCTAAGCATGCAAGTCCGACACAAACCAACGGTGATACATTCAGGCACCACCGTGCATTGCAATCCAGTGCCAGTGAGTATTTGCGAGGTTTTAGTGAGCGCTTTGTGAACTAATGTAGCGCATTTGCGCGGCAGTTAATAAAAGCTAATCATGGTCTGTAAAAACTACACGATACGTCGTAGCATATAAAGCTGCATAATTATCGCGGGATGTGCGGCTTATTATTTGTCTGTGTTTACGATTGAGAATGCTTTTTGCTTGTATACCTGTGCGCGCAGATGGCTCAGCTAGGTTGGTGGTTCCATATAAATTCAGCAATTAAATGTGCTAACTCCTCAATTTTTTTATTTCTTGAGATCACTTTGAAAATTTGTTATTTTTTATTTTTGTTGTCTTTTCTGTTTTCAAGTTCCCTTCAATTAATTAGTTCCATTTAGGCTATTTTTAATATATTAAACATCTTATCATGAGAATTATGCCCTTCTATGCAATGGCGGGGGTTTACACGGCTGGTCGTTCTCATGATATTTTTGTACGTGTTTCCGTAGTTCTTTTCAGTGCTTTTTTATTTTTGTCTTCCTTTTTTGGAGGGCGTGTATGAATGCGTATTTTCTTTATTTTGTAAGCTAGCTTTTATTATTAATTATTTTCTGCTTTTGGTTTTTTAAAGATTCCGTAGGACAAATAATCTCCGTTCACACTCTTATAACGATTAATTACGCATGTTAGCCCCGCCAATTGTACATTTTCTGCGCAAAGGCAGGGCGTTACACTTTGGTCTGTTTTCATGATTTTTTTTATTCTTGCTTATTCCGTCGTTAATTTTTGTCCGAGCTTTTTATTATTTTCGTCGCTTTGCGCGGGAGATGTATAGAAGTCGTATTTTTGAATTCGTAAGTTCACTTTTACAATTCTGTTCTAGCTTTTGTATTTTCTGTTTTGAAGATTCCGTTCGATCAATTATCTGTATCCGCGCTATTATGCATTTCTGTGCAAATGCAGGGCGTTACAAGGTTATCTGTTCGCGAGATTTTTTAATTCACGTTTTTGTCATTATTTTCGCTTCTCCTTTTCTTTGTGGAGGAGCTGTATAAGATTTATCTTTTTGAATTTGTTAATATCACTTCCATATTTCTTATTTTTCTCCTTTATGTATTTTTTTCTAAATTAGATTCGACTAATTATCTTTATCCACGCTTTGTACCGATCAATTAGATGAACTCCGCCAATGTACAATTCTGTCGAAATCCAGGACTCCACATTTGGGGCCGTACGTGGGGTACTCGACGGTTGTGTATACGTTCGCTCTGGAACCATCCAACAACGATAGGCTGCTCTTTTTCTAAATGCGATTGTATGCCTCATGGCATAAAACGGATGTTACAGTTCTATGTTGGATTTCGCTCCGCGGAAGAGCGCGAGGGAGCAGTGGTGGGGTCCCTTTATGAATCAATGAAGATCGGGGGCTCGACCTGCAAGGGCGAAGGCCTTTGCCTCGAAGGGGTCGAGTTCTGGGCTGTTCCAATGAAGGACACATCCATTACAGGTGTTTTGTGTCAGCATCTTCGGCAGGAGCTGAGCAGAAATGCGGCCAATAAACTCGCAAATTTACGCTCGTGCCAATACCGGAAAAAAAAAAATTCCCCCGCATTTCCCCGAGGGGGAGAATGTGAAAGTGCGAATGCACGGTTGTCGGCCCGCTTGCGGCGCTTGCGCTCGGCCCCCGCAGCCCACCACCTCGCCGCCTTCTCTTCCATCTCTTCCATCGGGTTTGTAGTATCACGTGTACACCACGCAGTTATCAAGCCGCTATAACGCCGCTGAGTCGCCAACGCACGCCGCTGACGACGTAGTTTGAATGCGTTAAAGATATAAGGCGCGTCTCTAACACTGATATCAGCGTCGCGTCGAATGCACTTAAAAAAGAAACAGCATCCGGCGCCAGGTTTCGATCCGAGAACTTTGCGGCCGCAGCGCCACGCTCTACCGACCAAGCCACGGACGCGACGCTGATATCAGTGTTAGTGCACGGCCTCCGCGATCGGCTGCCGGCGGCGCGCCGCCGGCAGCCGATCGCGGAGGCCGTGGTTAGTGACGCGCCTTATATCTTTAACGCATTCAAACTACGTCGTCAGCGGCGTGCGTTGGCGACTCAGCGGCGTTATAGCGGCTTGATAACTGCGTGGTGTACACGTGATACTACAAACCCGATGGAAGAGATGGAAGAGAAGGCGGCGAGGCGGTGGGCTGCGGGGGCCGAGCGCAAGCGCCGCAAGCGGGCCGACAACCGTGCATTCGCACTTTCACATTCTCCCCCTCGGGGAAATGCGGGGGAATTTTTTTTAAATATAGAGGAGCACTGCGGACGCCGCCGCCGCCGCCGCCACCGCCGGCGGTGGATGGTTTGGGGTCGCTTATAAAGTGCATTCGCACTTAAAAATGCAGCGTCGACATGCCGCGAAAGGCCGCGTAAACAGCGGCCCAACGGGCTGAACGATGCATTCGATGCATAGGTGCGCACTGCCGCCGGGCGGTGCGCGGGGGAACCAGCGCGATTACAAAATTTGCTGGAGCGCGCGGCGATTGGGACGGCTGGAGCAAAACGCGCGCGGGAGAATCTCGGAGGCCATGAAGCGCCGTCACTGGTTACGTCGAGCTCCGCGGGATGGCGGTACTTGTCCATGCTCGTTACAAACTCTACCTCACCGAACGCTAAGTATTGCCTCGAGTCTAATGTGACTGCGATTAATAATATCTCTGTTGACACCACCGTTGAGAATCGGGTTGAAACGGGGCAGACGACGCACGGCGGTGTTTTTTTTTCTTCGGCGTGCGGGCGCAGCGTTCCAAACCGCGCCGTTTCCGTGGCGCATCGGCCATGTCTGTGGCCGTTTGTAGTGAAGCCAAGCGAAGAAACTGACAGCTAAACTTTTCAACTAATACTACCTTTACGCCATTGCTTGCTTGAAACGCTGACAAAACGCCTAAACAAACTTGTCCAGTTGGATACTTTAGCTTATGTCAACGTTTGCTTCATCTCCTTTTGAGCGAGGTGCAGTAGACAACAGATTATACTGTGGAATGAAAATACTGTCCTGATGGATTCGAAAATTCGAAATTCGGGTGGGTGCTGGGGCTACGAGATGCGCCTTAGTGCATACCACCAAAGTGAGATTGGTTTCTTGGCGTTCGTCAAATTTTTTTTTATTTACATGAAAGCCACACATTGGCTGCCGGGAATAAATAAACAGCGCCCTCTTTCGTGGCAGCATGGGGTTAAATTTGCAAAGTGCGCTGCTTTATTCCCTACCGAAGAACGATGGGGTGAGGAGGAGGAGGAATAAACATTTATTCAACTGTATTAGTTCCGTTGTGGGAGTGCTCCTTAGTCCACGAAGCCTTGGTCCTTGGCTGCCCGGCCGGCCCTGTCCACCAGTCGTTGCTGGTCTTGAGGGCGTGAGCTGGTCAGCTGGTCCTCCCACTGCTCCAGTGTTGGGTTTGGTTGGGGGGTTAATGATGGTGATTGTCGGCACTCCCAGACCATATGGTAGAGAGTGTTGGGTACCCAACAACATACACTCTGACTTGTCAACACTGCCCCACGATGGGGTAAACTATGTAAATTTCATTATATACAATACATTGTACAGCTCCGCATGCTTTACAATGGCTACGAAAATTTATAGTCTTTCTCGGGCCTCCTATAACGCGGAAATTTCGGTCCTTATGTCTGTGCGTCACTCAATTCAACGGCCCTGCCAGAAACACAGTTGAAATAACGCTCAGCACGAAGTATATACAGGCGAGACCGTCACTAGAGTGAACTAGTTCAATATGCTGTTACAAACCGCTAAAGCTGCTAGCATGGCTCGTACACATCCACGTTATTCAGCGGAAACGAAACCTCAGCCATATTTGATCAAAAATCTGAGCACATTACCGAGAGTAAGAGCGTTCTTTTAATTAAAAAATCCGCATTGATTGCTGTATGCAATAGCAAAAAAAAAAAGAAAAACAACAACGACTTCAAAATAGTGTCAAAGAGAGGGGAGATATTTATTTATTTACATTACCTTCAAGGCCATACGCCATTAGAGAGGGGAGTGGTTTAGATACAATCCAGCAATGACAAAAGCAGTAGATGGCATTTAAAGGTTGCAAAAATGACTTCTAAACATACAATTATAGCTGGCGCGTAATAAGGCAAGTAGAGAAATGACAAATTGGCTTCTAATTATACAATGTTAGCTAATGCGCATTGAAGGGAAAGGCCAACAAAAGAACCTGTAATTATACAATATTAGCTATAGCATGTTTGAATAACTCATGATCAATAATGACAGCTGTTGATGAAGGAAGGTGGTTCCATTCTACTGCAGTTCTGGGTATGAAGGATTGAAAAAATTAGTTGGTTCTTGACGATGGTATTCCAACTTTATTAGCGTGATCCAGACGAGACGAGATAAAATGGGGAGGCGAAATAAGCTGATGACGTAGGTGTGGGCGATGAAAGATTTTATGGAACAAACAGAAGCGGAAAACTTTGCCGCGGCAAGATAATGTTGGCAGTTGAAGGCTACTTTTCTTCGAAGATATGCTAGCAGTGCGATTATAATTGGAGAGAATGAAACGAACAGAATTATTTTGTACCATTTCTAGCGATTGTGTTAAAGTAACGAAACTTGGTACCCATACTGATGCGGCATACTCGAGTTTAGAACGAACTAGTGTTTTGTACATTAGTAATTTAAGTGATGAGGACAAGCAAAACAATCACAAAAAAATGCAAACACAAAAGAATGTCAGCTCGAGCTACCCCAAGCACAGCAGAAGCGAAGAGGTCTTGTAGATGGCGCTGAGGAGCGCCATCTGCAGGAGTGGAAAGAAGGGAAGGAGTAACGTGGCAGGATCGGCAGGAGACTCGACGGAATTTGCAGCGAAGGGAGCAGATACACGGGCATTCTTTAAAATTACGATTGTCTGCCGATAGATACAGTTATGTTACACAGGGTTTCTGAGTACGGAAAATAAATCCGGCGTAGAACTTGTACTGGCTTGAGTGCCTTCGGAAAGCGCACTCGAATGAAGAACAGACTGTTTCCTCTATCACAAAAAAGAGAGTGTATTTTTTTGTAATTGTGCGGCAGAACACAGGAAGATGGTCCTCGACTCTCTTCTCGTATATGTTCGAGAAGCTGCCCTACAAGGACCACATTTAGTCGGGACACTCACCGCCCTCCCCCCCCTTTCTCCAACTCCCTTCCCCCATCTCCCCCTCCGGTGATGACAAAGGTCAAGGCACGGAGTGTAATTAGGATTAATAAATACATATTACAACAGCAACAAAAAGAGAGTGTACAAGCAGTGCATGCTCTCGGTGATAGCTTACGGGACAAGACTTAGGGTCTTACTGAGCACCTTCAAAGAAAACGTAGCTTAGCCCAAATAGTGACAGAAAAAAATATGAGTAACGCTCTGGAATAGGAAATGAACGTCATGGATTAGGTAACAGTTTCGGGTTTAGGGCATAATAGCTGAGATTCAGTGCAAGAAGTGAGGGTGGATTTACCATGTGAAGTGGCTTGCGGACAACCGATGGACCTTCCAAGTAAGACAGGAACCATAGAGGATGGGGTGAGAGGTGGAAGACAAGTATGGGTGGAGGGTGAGATAAAAATTTCCCCGCATTTCCCCGAGGGGAAGAATGTGAAAGTGCGAATGTACGAGTTGAATTTACGCGGTTCGGTAATGTTCGCGAATGAGAGATCACACACACACACACAACTACAAAGAAAGAGAGATGCATTTATTCACAGACACCTATTTGTGTTGTCGTTGTACGTGATGGCTAGAGCGGATCTCAGCTTTGAAATTTCGTGTCAGTACTCCTTTAAGCGGGTGCATTAGCCCTTCTTACGCCCGATTCCTGGCCAATCCCCCACGTGGGTATGTGCTATGTCAGCGGCCAGGCAGCGCGCGCCAATCTCCCCCCGTTGCCAAGGAAGACGAGGAGCGCGCGCACCCGCAGCTGTTGCTATGTGGACAGACGGCGGTCAACGGAATTCAGGGTCGCTTATAAAGTGCATTCGCACTTAAAAAAAACCAATGGGAAAGACTGGCTCCAGCGAACGCGGGATGGAGAAGGTTGGAAATATAGAAGACTTCCATTGTGCAATGGACACAATACAGGCTCCTGCTGCTGTTGCTGATGATGATGATGGTGGTGGTGGTGATGGTCCTAATCAGTACGTGAAAGACAGTGATGCTTGTTTAATTTGCTTTTATCAGTCAAAAAAGGCTATTAAATCTTCCCCGAAGAGGTAAGAAGCTTGGATGTTGCGATGGCAGGAGACTCCGAATGGTTGGTAAAGTCTTCAGGACCCAGAGGGCATGGAAAAAAACACCTCCAGAAGCTGTCCCGGCACCCCTGACCCCTGATCAGAGAGGGCGCTGTGGTCGCCGTCATGTTCGAACGCGCCTCGCTTGGGCTCTGTGTTTTTTCGCCTTGTGCGGCGAAATTCCCCGCCCGGACCCTCAAATCTGTCATTCATCGGCATCGGAACCTTAGAGGATTCACTTGGGCAAGTTTTCTCGGAGATTCCTTGGTTTGTGGCCCAAACTTCTCTTGCCGACGCTATATTTCAAGCAGCCAACGTCCCCCGAAACCCGACAGACCAGATCTGGGTCCATCATATTTCTAATTATCTCCTAATCACCACCCCGTCAGAAGAACGAGCCCAGAAATACGCTGTATCCAGTCGCTCACTGTCAAGAACAAATCCCATGAGATGGCCACGCATGTCTCCGCGCCAGTGAATACGGCCATGGGTGTCATTTTTAACATCCCCAAAGAGGACACACCGGAAGAAATTACCAGCAGCATAGTAGAATACAACCGCGATCTGCAGATCTTGGAAGCTAGGCGTCTCGGCAGCTCCAACAACGCGCAAATCCTTTTTCATGGCACCAAGGTCCCCTTTTGAATCAGATACCGGGCTGCCACGTACCGGTGTAAGCCATTCAGACGCAAGACAGAAGCATGCATCGCGTGCTGGCAGCCTGGGCACCGTCAAGATGTGTGCCCAAATTCAACGCCCACTGCCAGATGCTCCAAGTGTGGATCAGCTGACCCTGCAGGACGACACCACTGCGCCCCCAAGTGTGTGGTGTGCGAAGGACAGCACATCACGGGTTCCGCCGACTGTCCCAAGAGATTCCAGCCGCGACAAAAACAGCAAACATACGCTCAAGCCGTCGCAGAAGCAGAGGAGGAGACCTGGAAAAGGAGGAACGGACCAGCCCTCCTTGAAAGAAGAGAACGATCAAACACTGCCACCGGAAGAAGAAACTCGTCTAAATCAGATACCCGCCACCAGTCAAGAAGAAGCTGGTCCAAGTCCCAGTCTCGACATAAGTCAAGATCCCCCTCAGCTAATCGGCAAAAAATCTCACTAGCCGAACGGGGAAGATCGCCTCTACCAAGAGCACGGCCCCGGAAGCAACCCAAGACAAGCTGCCGGGCGGCGACAAGTAGGTAAGCTTTGCCGGTGCTTCCTCTCGCTGCTCCTCAACTCCACAAAATCCCCTTCCAATACACTCCGATCTAGCGAAAGAATTAGCTAGCATTACAGCCGAAATCATGCTGCTCAGGCAGGAAAATCAGGCCTTAAGACAAGAGAACAGAACACTCCGAAATCAAATTGAAAATTTACAACACGACGAATCGGGGTCGGCTCCACCGGCTGCTAAGAAGTGAGAAACCACTGAAACAGTCTCAACGACAGATAATACAGAAGCAGCCCACCTAAGTGACCATGAAAGGAGGTTTACCATCTTAGAAGGCAACGCCTCATGGACTAGGAAACACATAACAGAGTTCCATAGCGAGTTGAAGGAAATTTAGAAAAGCTACTACATGTGCACATTACATACCGATATGGGAACCTTGCAAGCTGCCATAGAATCCCTTTGAGGAGAGCTGCACACTTGTATGCAGGGTGTTTTCAACACAGTAAGCAACTCCGCAGCGCAGGCACCCCAAATAGATAACCAATATGGCTAGCAATTCTAATAGAAAACTCGGCACAGTGCGAGTCTGGCAGTGGAACTGCCGACGATTCAAACGGAAAAAGGGCAGTTTACAATTTCATATACAAAGCCTGGAAACGCCTCCTGAAATAATAGCACTACAGGAAACGTGCACAGTAGTGAAGTTGCCAGGCTACAGAGCCTTCCAAAACACTGATGATCCCAAAATGGCAGTCTTGGTAAACAGAAATCTACCCGCCTATAAGCCCAATTCGACAGCGTAAAAATTCCCCATGATTTATAACAAAAGCAGAGGAGAAACCAAACTCTTAGTACTCAACTTATATAGTGCTCCGAAAGCTACAGACCATAAATTTAATCTCTTACTTTCACTAGCGCGTAAAGAAGCTGGACCTCATGCTCTGATCATAGTGGGAGACTTAAATGCACATCACATGGCATGGGGGTACCTAACATGCAACCCTAAAGGACGAGACCTTTGGAATCAGGCCCAAATACATCACCTCATGCTAGAAAGAGAAGTTAACACGCCAAAACCCGAATCGGCAACAGTGTACAGCGAGATTCAACCCCTGACCTCACATTCACACTACTCATAAGGAAAGCCACTTGCAATGTAAGAGACACATCTCTCGGTAGCGATCACTACATAATACAGACTGTACTGACGCTAGCGCATAAAATCACACGCGTTCCTAGGCAGAAAAGCATCACAAACTGGGACGACTTCCGAAAGATCCGAGAGTCGAGCGATGAACCAAATAGCATTGAGAATATAACAGGCATAGATCAATGGGTCGAACAGCTGTAAAAAATGTAAAAGCCGCCACAAAAAACCTGGATCTGTAAATAGCGTCCGAAGCTGTTGACCCATACCTTAACCATCTGTGGGAAGCCTACAAAGCATACAAAGAAGATGGCGAAAAAACAAAAGCAACCAAAAACTCAGACATGTAAACTTAATAAAGACATATACAAAGGCATTCAGCGCGCTTCTACTCGACCCAGATCAGAGCAAAACTGACCAAAGACACAGACTGACTAAACTAATCAAGCTTTCCGAGGTACTGACGGAGACTTGATAGAACAAGTCAGAAAAACCTACCTCTCCTTTGGAAGTCCAAAATTCCTCCCCCAGTATGGCGGGCAACCAAATCCGGTGATGTACAGGGAAAGAACGGAGGCAGAGGGGCGTGCGGCAATACTTAAACTTCGTTCAGGGTTGGCCCCTGACCCAGACCAAATAACCAACAAGATGTTGAAGAATCTAGATGACGAGTCTATTACTAACATCACGAAGTTTTTCAACCTGTGTTGGAAAGAAGGCGTCATCTCTCAGGCGTGGAAACACGCAAAAGTTGTATTTATTCCGAAACCGGGAAAACCCTTAACTCTCGAACACCTAAGACCAATCTCTTTAACCTCATGCTTGGGAAAGCTAATGGAACATATCATCCCAGCAAGACTGACGCAGCACATACAAGATACACAGTAGCTCCCACACACAATGATAGGCTTCAGGACCGGACTGTCTACGCAAGATATTCTGCTCCAGCTTTCTCGTGACATTATAACTCCTTCAAATAGCCTAGACACGGCGGCAATCCTGACACTAGATCTTGCCAAGGCTTTTGACAATGTCACCCACGCTGCCATCATGGAAGGGCTAGAATCAACCAACCCAGGAACTTGCACATACAACTACATCAGGAACTTACTTACAAACAGAACTGCAGTACTTAACATAGGAAGCGTCACCTCGAACACTATTTTACTTTCAGACAAGGGCACACCGCAAGGGGCAGTGCTCTCCCCGCTCCTATTTAACCTGGCAATATTGAACATCCCCAAAAAGCTAAGCCTGATCCCTGACCTGAAATTTAGTCTGTATGCAGATGATATCACTCTGTGGATGAGAGGCGGTAGCGACGCATACATAGAGGGGACTCTGCAGAGGGCCTCACAGGTTGTAACAGAATAAGAAAAGAAGGCAGGATTATCATGTTCACCAGATAAATCTGAACTCCTTCTAATCCTCCCTAAACGAAGTAAACAGCAACTCCCCGACATTAAAATACACATTAACAACAATCGGATTCCAGAGGTCTCATCCCTAAAAATCCTAGGCCTCCAAATCCAGAACAACAGAGAAAACACTAAATTCCTCCAGACAATCGAGAGACATATCAACCAAACAATCGGTCTGATTCGCCGAATTTCAAACAGACGCAAATGTTTGAAAGAAGATCAGAGGATTAGGCTGGTACAAGCGTTTATCATCAGCAGAATAAATTATTTTTTACCATATCTAAACCCAAGCACTGCAGAACTGAAGAAAGTGAATCAGTTAATAAGAAAAATATATAAATCCGCACTGCACGTGCCCCTGCACACGTCCACAGCCAGACTCGAGGGACTAGGAGTGTACAGTAAAGCCGAAGAACTTATTGAAGCCCACTTGTTAAATCAATACGGCCGATTATCCAAAACCCCTACAGGAGAACACATCCTGCATAACTTAGGTATCAAACATCCTGCTAAACAAACTGGCGCACTCCAGATATCGCATGACACGCACGCAAACCTGATAATTAGGCCAATCCCAAGGAACATGCATCCTGTACACCATGTAAATCGAAGGCAAAAAAGAGCTCGAGCTCTTCAGACAAAATTTGGAAGCAAGCCCAACGTCGTGTATGTTGATGCAGCTGAGTATAGACACCACGATGCCTACGCGATCGCCGCAGTAAACGCCGGAGGGTCCCCTTTAGATACCGCAACTGTCAAGACCCTCAGTCCTGAGACAGCGGAAGAGGCGGCGATAGCCATATCACTTTCACTGCAACCCACCGCAACCACAGTAATCTCAATCTCAGATTCTAAAACTGCAATTCAAAGTTTTGCGGCCGGCTTAATCTCTAAAGCAGCACTCAAAAGTTTGAACCGAAATCCCCCCTTGTCCCCCGTAGAACTGGACACCGGCGCACTCTGGCTTCGACAGAAATGAGGCAACTCACGAAATGGCCCGAGGCCTCACTATACGGGCTGGAGCTAGCCTGTATCCAAACCACGGAGCCAGATCTGCAAGGGACCGACTAGTGTCTTACAATGACATCACGCAACATTACTGCCCCTGCCGCCGGGTCTACCCTCCGGCGGAAAAAAACCTAACCAACGAGCAAGCCCACGTCTGGCGCCTCCTACAGACAAACACCTTCCCAAATCCTGCAAGGCTAAAACACATTCACCCATCAATATACCCCACACCTGATTGCCCCCTATGCGGCGCCCCAGCCAATCTACCTCACATAATATGAGCCTGCCCTCAAAATAGCTTTCCCTTCATCACATCCGAGGAGCAGGAGAAGGCACTGCGTAGCCCGGACCCAGGCGTGCAAACCACCCTGGTCACCCGAGCTACCGACGTCGCCGCTAGTCTCATGCCTGTGGTCACGAGTATCCTCTGACCTAAGGAGATGCTCAATAAAATGTTTTTTTCTTTCTCTCTCTCGATCAGGGGAACGCTCGGATGGATGCCGAGAACGCCTTTTGACGACAAGGGTTTAGCGCCGAATTCGACAAAAAATTAAAGCCGCTCCACTCAATGTGAAAGCTGCCGGAAGTTCAGAGCAATGATTCGCCATTGCGGGCTGTATACCGCCGTTATCCGCCTACTGCTACCACCCTATGCAATTCAAATTTCCCGCCTTCGTACTGCTCGCGCGCCCCCTGCCTGCAACTGCGCCAGCGGGAGTTCTGTTCTCTGTGCTTTTCACAGAGAAACTCTATGATGCTTTTCTCCCCGCACGTGCCGGCGTTGCACTGCCACTTTTTGCGTTTACTATTGTAAAAACCAACCTAACGGGCGTCCTTAACTCAAACGCGGGTGCTGCCGGTTAATTAGGTACATTTTCCCTCAAACGTGTCTATAGTTTTCTTTGCGCTAAACAACGGGAAGATGTATGACAAGCGCCAGCGTTTCACGGGTTTCGAACGCTTATGACAATACAAACCGCTTGGGTTTCGAAGCTTCTGGGGTACGGCGCAAACAACAGTGTTACCCCGGGACGCCGCCTTGGTGCTCTATATACTTGGGTAGAGTGAGGGAACTAGGACGACAAGGCGAGCGCCTAAAGTGCTCTGCACTTAAAACGTGAAAGGTGACAAGACAAGCGCTCATGCGTTTGTCTATTTTTGAGCTAAAACCATTATTTCAAGTACTCACCAATTCGCCCAGCAACAAGTTATTCTCGCGTATATCTCGGTACATATCGTGGCGCGGCGCAACGTGCACGGGCGAGAAATTTGAGCCGCCCGCGGATCCAAAGACAAAGCACACGTACCTCAGCGTAGGGTTTCCATTGCAGACTCACCGCGGCAACCGTGTTTGTCAGCCACGTATGAACGTCACAGCGCACATTGCCCGTGTTTTTGACAGACTAGCCGCAAGAACGGAGAGACCGCCGATAAAGTCGAACGCCAAAGCCCCCGCTGTCAGAAACACCATTCGCACACCTGAAGGTGAGTGACGATGTTCCTTACTTGCACGTCTCACCAGCGTTAATTTCATTTCATTTCATTTCATTTATTAGTTCCTTAAGGGCCCGAAGGCATTACACAAGGGGGGCTGAATGCATATATGGAAGAAAATGAAGAAGTATAAGATATATGCAACTGGTCATCAAAAAAAAAAAAGAAGAGAAAAAAAGAAAAATAGTGACGACAGGCATCAGTCAGCACAACTAACAGCAACAAAAAAGGCAGATAAGAGAAAACTAATACATAATTCACTGGTTTAGTTGTAAGACTAAGAAAAAAGCACATAGAAAGAAAAGACAAGCGAGAGCGATTGCAGAGGTTCCAACTAGCAAGGAGTACGAATCAGCATTGATGTTTAGAGTGGTGATAATGGTCGTCCAATTTTTTTCGAGAAGATGCGCGGTCAGTGCAAGATACTAATTGCCGGGTAGCGAATTCCATTCATAGATGCATCGTCTCTGGTCGGTTTGATTTAATTTTAAGCGGACATAATATACCTATTGTAGTAGAAATTTGGGCTTCACAAGCGTCAACAGCTATTCCTTTACCATCTCCGTTTTAATCGGACAAACACACTTATTGAAGCAAGCATCAGCGCGTAATGTTCAGTGCGCCATTAAAACAGGCTATTTCTTTCTCACTTGCGAGAAAATATCAACTTGGAAATATCCAGCCAATTGTATTTTAACCCGGCAATTATTAACACCGAGAGTTATTACTTTGAAAATGTCGATGACGCAGTGTGTTCTCGCGAAAAATTTGCGAAAAGCTTCCCGTAAGATTGCACGATTTCACCAAAGCGGTAAAAAAATCTTTATTTATTTCTCAGCGCGCATTCATCAATAATTATCCTACATAATAAGGCATATTATCGCTAAATTTCACGATGTTGATACTGTTTTGAAGCGCTCCGAATTTCGCGCAAGTTCTAGGCTTGTCGGGAAGACGAGTCAAAGGTATACTCTGAGGGTTGTCTGGACCACTCATGCATTGTACCCTATGTGCCACACATGTGACCCAAGCTATACCGCGCGCTATCGCGTTTTCGACACGACGGAGGATACCAGGTCATAGCAAGAAATTTGTCAAGAAGCGAACTGCATTTCTCGCTCATTTAATTGAGTTCCTCCTAAGCGGAAAGTCCTAGCGTAGATAAAAGGGAGAAAAAAAAATCACTCCTGCTAACAGATCTCAGCGTGCTTTTTCGCAAGAATTCCGCAAGATGGTTGCGAGCTAGTTCACAGGGAGCATACAAAATATCTTGGGGAGCCTTCGAAATGCCTTGTCTATGTCATCACGAAACTGGGTGATAGACATGTAAAAAATTACTTCACATGCGATATACACAGTCGGGCTGAAAGCGCACTTGAGCTAGGTATCGGCTCAGTATTTACTGAATAGCGTGAGAAATCCTAACCAGCCACTTGGTTTAACGCAATTCCCTCTCATCTGCCGTGTGCTGCTGAGCACGAGGTCGCGGGTTCTGTTCCCGGCCGCGGCGGCCGCTTTTCTGATGGAGACGAAAAGCTAAAACTCCCGTGTCTACGAGATTTCGGCGCACGTTAAAGATCCCCAGGTGGTCAAAATTAATACGGAGCCCTCCACTACGGCGCGCCTCATCGCCTGCATTGCGTCGGTGAGTTAAACCATACAATCAATCAATCAATCAATCAATCAATCAATCAATCAATCAATCAATCAATCAATCAATCAATCAATCAATCAATCAATCAATCAATCAATCAATCAATCAATCAATCAATCAATCAATCAATCAATAAACAATAAATAAATAAATAAATAAATAAATAAATAAATAAATAAATAAATAAATAAATCGATCAATCAATCAATCAGTTGATCAATCAATCAATCAATCTCACCTGCCGGCAACAGGGAAGAAACTGTACTGATGCGTTAGACCAGAAAAAAAGGTACCGAGCACATATTTTTATAAAATTCAAGATAGCATTATTTCTGAGGTCACAGATCACTAATACCTTGGCGTCGCATTCACGAGCGATTTAAAATGGTCAGCCCATATCTCGAGAACCTGTGCGTCCGCTATGCGCAAGCTTTATTCTCTCAGAAGTGGCTAAGGTCCTGCGCTGCTGAGCACGAGGTCACGGGTTCGATTCCCAGCCACGGCGGCCACTTTTCTGATGGAGGCGAAAAGCAAAAACGCCCGTGTGTACGAGATTTCGGCGCACGTTAAAGATCCCCAGGTGGTCGAAATTAATCCGGAGCCCTCCACTACGGCGCGCCTCATCGCCTGCGTTGCATCGGCGCGTTAAATCCAACAACCAATCAATATCTCAGAAGAAAACTCTAAAGCGCCCCAGAAGCGCTAGTGCTAAGATGTTAGCTTATAATATTTTTTAAGGAGTTAATTAGAATATGCAGCGGCAATATGGGACACATATACGAAAAAAGATAAAATTCGGTGAGAACGAGTCAACCGCAAAGCCGTGAGATTTATATTTGTGAAGTACAAAAGAGAGGACTGCTCCACCCAGTTAATGCATGATAATCACATTCAAACCTTGGAAACTCGCAGAAAAATTAGTCGCATTGCATTCTCACACAACTGTCTCCCAGGAAAAATTAAATAAAGCTACCCGATTATGTAAAACCTCTCGGAACGCTGAGCACTCGTCCCAATCATCAACATTCATTGGCTCCAATCTTCGCAAAAACAAATAGCTAAAAGTACCGTTTATTCCCTAAAACAATTGAAGATCGGAATTCCCTTCCTGCATAATTATTTCGTTGTTCCAATTTCGTCACTGAGTTAGAAAAACATTTCTCTTATTAAATTTTGGGGACAAACATTTATTAATTCTTGTAAATATGTGTGACTTTCTTTGTGCGAATAGTGTCGGGCACTCTACGTTGTACCCACTCCTGGTTGGTCCAAATTTTCGGCCTGCAGTATGGTCAAATAAATGGTAGCTGACCCCAAGAGGCGGAGGTAGAGCGCAGTCGCACAGACCGAAGCAGCAACTTGGAAAATGAATGCCGAGGTCGATTTGTCGGACGAAAAATACGGCCTGAGCAACTATTCCCGAAGAAAGCAACGAGCGTATTGTAGCGCTGGCGCCATACTACGAACAGTTTTTTGATGCTCCGAACTGACCAACATCGCGCTGTTTTTTTAGCCCTCCTGGATATTCTCCTGGCTAGCTCAGTTGGTAGAGCGATTTCGTAGGCGGTGGTCCCGGGTTCGAATCCAGGGGCAGGACGAATTTTTCGTCAACCTCGAAGTTTCTGAAATCACATTAAGCTTTCCTCAGTAGTAGTACAGCTTCATTTCTGCTAGGTGTCACAGTTTCCCATACGGAAGCCTGCTCCACCTTGGGGATTTCCCCTAAACTTGTCAATGAACATCTCGGTTTGTGTTGCTTCACATGTGGGATCGAAAACGACGCCACCATCTTTTTTTCATACCCATTCCTTCTCACAGTTACTGCGTCTTTGCCAATCGCCCTTGCTTGGTAGATGTTAAAGGGACCCTGCAACACTTTTTCAACTTTTTTGAAATATTAAACGCTGGCAGAACGTAGCTACCCAACACATCCAAGGGGGTAGCAAAGTGCCTCGGCCAAAAATTACTGCTCAATGCCCATCCGATAACTTTAAAACTTGCTCGAAAATTTTTCTCTCTTTCCCGGTCTTGGCGTTCTTCGACTGGTGTAATACGCCATTACAGAGGTGTGGCGGCTATTGGGCGGCTTTCCTTCACCTGCAGAAATGAACGCATTCAATAGCCACGTAAAAAAGAAAGCCACAAAATCAAAGCAGGAACGGAAGGCGTATCTGCTGCGACGAGCAAATCACGCAGTGCCGTTCCGTGCTGGCGAAAACTAGCTTTCACAATGCTTCCAGACGCGAAGGAAAGGGTGCAAGCATTTATCGGTTGATTGATTGATTGATTGATTGATTGGTTGTTGGGTTTAACGCGCCGACGCTACACAGGCGATGAGGCGCGCCGTAGCGGAGGGCTCCGGATTAATTTTGACCACCTGGGCATGTTTAACGTACGCCGAAATCTCGAACACACGGGTGTTTTTGCTTTTCGATTGTATTAGAAAAGCGGCCGCCGCGGCCGGGAATCGAGCGTTTATCGGAAATGTTGGAGAGTGCCTTTAAGTAGCCTTAGCCTTTGGTAGCGTTGACATTGCAGTCTGGTAGCCTTAACGTTAAACCTTAAGAATTTGGTAGCCTTAGTCTTGAGAGTTTGGTAGCCTTAACGTTAAACTTGACGACGTGTCAAGTAATGAGAGATTAGTTTTATGTGAAGCTGCGAGTACCGGATGACGTCGTAAGACCTCAAAGCGGAACGCAACGACTAATTCCCGTCGGAAAGCTGGCAGTTCCTGATGTGATGTCGTCGTTTCCGCTTTGGTGATGCCGTCATTTTGGGTACTTCACGGGGGCACGCATGGGTATCGGAATGTTAATTTAGCAACGATGATTGATTGATTGATTGTAGGGTTTAACGCGCCGACGCAACGCAGGCGATGAGGCGCGCCGTAGTGGAGGGCTCCGGATTAATTTTGACCACCCGGGGATCTTTAACGTGCACCGAAATCTCGTACACAAGGGCATTTTTGCTTTTCGCCTCCATCAGAAAAGCGACCACCGCGGCCGGGAATCGAACCCGCGACCTCGTGCTGAGAAGCGGAACGCCTTAGTCACTGCGCCACCGCGGCGGGTAATTTAGCAACGATTTCGTGTTTATGAAATCCGGATGCCATGGGCTTACTTTGCGTGGTATTTCGCTTTTGATCTGTGGTAAGTTACATGCTCTACCGAGGAGGTTAGGATTAGAACTTGTGATTCCAACTTGGCATGGTTAGAACCCGGAGAAATCAAATGACACGTAAGGACGTTTCGAAGCCGCTGTTGGTCTTAGGCCTGGTTCAGACTCTTGCCGCAACTGCCGTAATAACTTTAAAGAATAACGTCATTTCACGTCTCAGCCAACCAAACTGCGTGACACGCTGTTTTTTTTTTTTACGTTCATGGATCATGATATGGCTTTTGCGTCGGTAGTCTGAACGTAGCCTTACGCATCAGACAGCTCAGCATTTAACAGCGTCGAGAATAGAACAGCAGAGCGCTTGATTTCAAGTAGTCATGAGGCGCGAGTGAGTAAGCTACGTGGCAGGCGGGGCCTCATCGCCGACACTGAATTGTCATTCCCCGAGTCGTACTCAGGCAAAACAAGAAAGTATGCACGCGCACATCACACCCTCAATTTCAAACCATAAGCCCCGCCAACAATGCCAACCAATACGCCGAGCTCCCCATCTCATTAAACCCATTCCTCGTATTCGCCTTACTTATACCAATATACAATTCCTGCAGGAAGTGACCTCAGGTGGAAGACTGTTACTAAAATTTAATTGAAAATTATAATGAGTACATACGATTGGAAGAAACAAAATGCGTTTGTTTGTAATTTGCGATTGAGCATACTTCTAGCTAATTAGCTTAATCAAATTCTGAATGGTTAGAGTGTTATTGTAGCTGAAAACTTGGGGCTGTTTCTTACCCCCACCCCCCGTAGGCACAAATTTATTTATTTATTTATTTATTTATTTATTTATTTATTTATTTATTTATTTATTTATTTTACCTCGAAGGCACCGGTTCAGTGGTTTTACATGAGGGGTGGGGGTGGGCATTCACAAATAAGAGAGCGTTAGAAGTCGGTACAAAATGTGTTCGATGGCTTCATGAAAATAGAATGACCTGGAGTGGACCACAAACTCGGCGGGAAGATAATTCCAGTCTGACTATTTTTGGTAAAACGTAAACGTCTTCCTGTATAAACAGCCAACGGGAGGTGGACGCGGTCAGAGTGACGATGTACTTTTTCAATGACGTTGGAAGCAATTCGGGATTGATAAAGCTTACGAAACAAGCAAAGCCGCCTACCTTTGTGCCTTATTTCGAGTAGAGCAAGATTATATAGCTTGGCGTTTTAGTTTAGTGACGCTAATGCAATGGTAGCAATGCGTATAAATAAACCTTGCCGCACGGCTTTGTACAGATTCAAGTGTATAAAATAAGTTATGGAGGTGGGGAACCCAGACTGCACACGCGTGCTCTTCCTAAGGTCGAGAAGGGTTTGATATGTTGGCAATTTGACGAATGCAGGGCTAAAAGGTAAATTTCAGCGCAGATAACCAAGAACACGGTAAGCGTCGTTGGTCACGTTCGTAATGTGAGTTGTGGAAGTGAGATCCTGGGTTGAAGGGACACCTAGATACTTATACGTTTCTACAGATGAAACGTCAGATTTACCAATTAGGTAGCGATGCGAGATGTAGGTCGGCCTGCGATGGAATGAAAATAATGACGTTTTAGTGATATTTAGTGAAGTTAACCATGTGTCACAGCATTTTTGAATATCACTAAGGTCACGCTGGAGGATTGCATTATCCTTACTATTGCAGACAGGACGATATAGGACGCAATCGTCACCGAAAAGACGTATGTTAGGTTGGATATTATATGGCAGGCCGTTTGTGTATATTAGGAATAGCAAGGGCCCTAAAACTGTGCCTTGAGGCACTCCTGAGAGAAGGGGGGATGACTAGAACAATACGAGTAAGCAAATACAAACTGCTTACGGTCAGTCAAAAAAATTTGCAACCAAGTGAGCACATAGGGATCAAGGTATAGACGAGATAGCTTTAGGAATAACCTGTTATGTGGAACGTTGTCGAACACCTTCTCAAAATATATAAATAATAAATATATAGATACATTAATGTCAAAGATATCACTTATGTCGTTAATTAATATCGCTAACTGGGTCTCGTATGATAGTATTTTAAGAAATCCATGTTGATTGGGGTGGAAAAAGTTAAGGGAGGATAAGAATTTTGTTATGTGAGAGTAAATAACGTGTTTCATTCATTTACACGGAATGCTAATGAGCGAGATAGGGCGGTAACTATTTTGAGACGATGGATTACCTTCTCTGACACTCGAATGACCTTGTCCACCTTCCAATCCTGCGGGGCTGCTCCAAATGTAAGAGGCTGCTGGAAAATGAGCGAAAGTATTGCACTAGATATGTATTTAGTGTTTTCTTAGTATTTTGCAATTTATGCCATCCACACCCGATGACGAAGTGCGCTTGATCGATGCAATCGATTTCAAGGTAACGTTAGCGTCAAAGGTAGTGCCACGCAGAACTGGGTGGTCATAGAAAGGAAAGGGCGTTGGTTCTGTGTTGGGCTCCTTGGGGAACGCCGAGGCAAAGTTACAGTTTAATTTCCGGGCAATATCAAAAGCTGGAATGGGACAGTTGTGTTCGTCACGCAAACAGATGGGTTTTGAATTGTTCGGGTTAATTGCTTTCCATAATTGTTTAGGGTTACTCTATAGCACGCTGGGTAGAGACGTGGAAAAGAAAGACCATTTGGCTTTAGCCAAAAGCGAAAGGTAAAGCTTCTCAGATTGGTGATACCTATCCCAAGCACTATCACTGTTCTTTAGATTAGCTGTCTTATATTGGCACTTCTTGTTCTTGAGACGTTTGAGTGGATTATTGTACCTCGGAGCCGTTGGTCGTTCAGTTACAGAAATAGTGGGTGCGTATTTTTTTACTAGGGACTCTGTTTTATTTTTGAAAAGTAACCAGTTGCTCTCAACAGAACGATAAAAAAGTTTTGGGAAAAATACTTCATAAAAATGTTCAAGGTTAGCATTCATACTACGGTAATCGCCTTTATCGTAGAGCTTTATTTTTTTCAGTTTATGGTTGGGCCGGCACAGTACCTTCAACTGAAAAATGGATAATAGAATGGTCCAATAGTCCCCGAGTATTGAATGAGACGCTGTCTGGGTTAGATATAAGATCAAGGTGAAGGATCGTAGAACTGTGGTCGGTCTGTCAAGTCGGACTAGTGTCGAGTTGGGTTAAACCAAGAGTAAGGTACTGTTCCCCAAATCATCTCTTGTGTTTTGCCTTGCTGTTGTCGCTGTAGGATTTGATCAATTTATTGCCGGAAGGTTAAAGTCGCTGAAAAATGGCAGCATCTCCTCTCCGTGGATGATGGCGAGGGTGCGGAGTACGGGGACTCGAAATGGCATCCAAGTTGCGCCCCGACTGTCATTCGATTTGAGCCGTTAGTTTCACCTTGATTTTCCCCTAAATAAAATTGAAACTCACGGCTGAAATGGAATTTCGCTTGATTTTCGCTTGATGGTGGTGTGTGCACGGATGGACCCGGATGGACATTTGGAGGTCCCAAGGTACTCCGCACCGTTACAAGCGAGGGAGTAAGCCGTTTGACTCTCGGGTACTAAGTCACGGTCGTAGCCCAATGGGTAAGACGACTGACACTAACTCTGTCTGGTCTACGAGACACAGGCTCGAATCCTGCCGGTGCCTGTGTGATTTTTTTGCGATTGTAAATGCTATGCGCATGGATTCGGATGGACATTGGGCGGTCCTAAGGTACTCCGCACCTAAAAAAGAATAGAAGCCTGGTGATGGGAAAGCATTAAAGGACGAAGCACTTCGTGTAGATAAATGATAAAGGAATGGTCAGCGTCGGCCGGGCAGTTACAAATGCCAATAACGATAGGCGGGTACGAAGAATGGCAGCGTACAAAGAGCAACTCGAGAGGGGAAGGAACGTTTATGGCTGAGCACTGTGAAATACTGTGGGCAGCTATCAGTACGCCACCGCCACGTTTACTAGATCGATCGCAGCAAAAAATGTCGAAGCTAGGAGACGCAGATTCTATTTCAGAGTCGCTTATGGCAGTATTAAGCCACGCTTCGGTGAGTGCAACGAGATTACATTCCGTGCTATCAATGAGGTCATCAAGCGAACCATACTTGGGTAGAGCGCGCCTGATATTCGTATAAAAACATGACAAGGAGTATCATTCGAGAATTAATTCGTTTTGACTGACGGTATACGTGGCGCGGGATAACACTGTTACAGCTGTGGTCAAATAGATAAGTTGCGTCTCCGATTACAAGCTTGTCTGACGAAGTTTAAAAGATTTATTTTGGTATTTGACAAACTATATCAAATTTTTACTGGCTATACGCGGGTATTTAGAGAATCGTCCCCGGAAATAGTGAAGTGCGTATATTTCAGTTCCTTAACGTTGGAGAGGATGGTGTTTTTAACTTTGAAGTGGCAGAATTTATTAAGCGCGGACGGGAATTCCACAACTCAGTGCGAATTACCCAATCATGAAAGGTAGATGGAACTCTCCGCAATGATCGAGTCGTCTTATCACCTAGCTGTCACATAATTTGTTGCGGGACAGTTTCAATCAAACGAGAGTTACAGCCGTTTTTTGTGAGCCTACTCCTCCCGTAAATGCCCCCGTATTGACGGCAGACAGAAACTCTGTGAAGTTTACAACTTCACTTGCAACGAATTATAACAAATACATAAGACCGGGCCTAATGACAGACTCGTGTTATCTGCGAACGTCCATATAATCTTTAAAAGATATTTTTTGATAAAAATGAGCTAAAACCGTTTTCTGAGGAGAAATCGCGATAAAGTTGGCTTTATCGCAATGCTTTCCGTCCCCGATACGGACGCCAGCCAGCCGGGATATACCCTGAGAACACATGCGGGGGAACATACGGGGGATAGAAATAATCCGATTCACTAAAAAAACTGTGGTTGATTCCTCTATCATAGGAATTGGTAAAACACGAAAGTGACATGCGCAGCGAAATCTGCAGCTGAGCATGGTTTGCGGGTCGGCGGCACTCTTGTGGGTGTGATTGGAGAGCGACGTCCTGCCGGCGGGTCGCTTCGGCAAATGTGTACTGGCGTCATTTCCGTGACGGATATGATTTCACTGAAATCTTGGTGTATCCCGCCATAAAACACTTTCGTGTTAAAATATAAAACCTGAAAATGAACAACCCGAAGTACAACGTACTCTTGAGTACTAAATGTTGCTTCCCCTCAAGAAGACCCTGTGTGCAGGAGTGCACCCTTTACAGGCCGCTTGCTTCGTTGTATTGGCGTCACTTCTGTGACGGATATGATGTAACTGAAATCCTCGTGAATCCCGGTATAAAACACTTTCGGGTCAAAAACGGCGTCATGGAGCATGAAGAGACGAACTTGCTGAAAGTAGAGTGACCTGTTTAATTTTGTTCCCTTTACTAAACACTAAATGAGCTGTCCAATACTTATTCACTTTTCATCCTGCTGTAGCCTTATGGCGCACTCGAAACATCAAACTGTGCTCAGGGTATGAGAGGTATGATTTTACACATTTGAATTTTCGCGCTCGCAGAAGCCGTCCTGCTGCGCACGAGTACCAAGAGGTGCAAGAACGTCGGTAGCCAGGGTGTTACAATGGCCGCTACGAGAGCGAAGAACTTCCGCAAGACGCCTCCAGGGTGTGGTCCGTCACCACTGCTGCTGCTGGTGATGTTCGTCCTGGCCGTTAACTTACCTTCAGGAGTAGACGGACTTCGGGGGTGCGATGAGGATGCCTGCCGGGAGCACTGCGGCGCGAACGGATACGACTGGTCCGTCTGCCGCTTCCACCCTCACTACTTAATGAACGGAATGAGCTACTGCAGCTGCGGATATTTTTTTGGATAACGACCTGCATCCCTGACCGAAAGAACCCCGCCGCGCAAGATGAGCAACATGCCAGCGCAAACTACGGCATCACATTTGTAAAGCCGGCTGCAGCGATCGTTCTGTCGTCAAACACCTGCCATTTTGACGTATTAAAATAGATATGCTAACTTGTCGTGATTATGTTTATTGTACAGCCTCAGAACTTAGTGAGCGAGTAGCGGGTTCGGGATATATCTAGGAATCTAGAAGATGCGTCCCGGATGTAGTCCAGTAAGATACTGCGGGCAGAACCATGGAGCCACCGACCATAGCGTGCATCTTCCTCAAGATCGAGGCGCGTTATTATCGAGGTGATCACTAGCTATGCAAAATACGTTATTGCTTGCTTAAAATGCTGCAAGATGTTGAAACTGAGATACCCAATCGAATACTTTTAAGCAAAGCTTTCTAGCTCTACCAGCCAACGGTTCTTTCGTGGCGTGCGGGACAACAAACTCCCAGCGCGTCGGAGGCGGCGGCGGGAGAAGGCAGAGGGTGCGGAGGGTTTTACTCACAGAGCCCACTAGAGATGGCGCGGCAAATTTACCCAGTGTTCCCCGCGCGGAAGTGCCTGCTCGCAGGCGGCGGCGTCGGCGCTACGGCTTTGTCGTCTGCTTTAGCGACGGTTGTTTTGGGCGTGTTTTGGTGCAGCTTCACGTCCATACATTGCGCGGTGCCTTCGCTCGGCTTGATTAAATTGTTCGACAGCACCTCCAGGGTAACCCGCACTCGACGGAATTATGTGGTCGTACGGCAAACATACGTTAAGGATTGGTTTGCAGGTCGGGAAAACAAAATGTACAAGCCACATACAGGCATCTGGCAGCCAGAGAAACGCTAGCTTTTGGGCACTGCTTGTCACGAATGAGACTCAGTTTTCTAAATTGGTGATTACCAATTCGGTTGTGTTTTAGGACGTATTACAAAAGGCGAAAGTTGCAACTGGTTCTAATGAATAGCGATTATAAAAATTCCCTCGGCCTTCTCGCAATTCTTAAACTTGCTAAAATAACTAGTTTAAATCGGTATAAATGGGAATCATTAAGCTCACATGCCGAATTGTTTCTTTGTCTGCGCTTGTGTCGCGCGGTGGTGTAGCCCCAAGCTAGCACATCAGGATGGCTAGGTTCCGCGGTCTCACCCTTCGAAAGACGTTCCTTTCCGTTTTTTTCTCTCCCGACTCACGGCTGGGCTACAGTGGTGGCGTCCGCCGCTCGAGCGCGGCCGTTGCCGGCGCCGCTGCTGCGTTCGGGACGCCGCCCCCGCGAATTCCAGGTAACGGCTGGCAGGATCTCTGGTTTCACTCTTTGTAGAGCCACGTGTGTGAATTCATGTGACGTCGCATGGACAATTGGCTGTCGTTTAAAGCTTTGCTTTCCAACCGCCTTCACAGCGTGGATTGGAGCCAATATTTTTTTTTATTATGCGAACATTTCTTTTGTGCCTCCACCCCTGAGCGAGGCACAGTTCCTAACAGATTATAGATACAGTAAAAGCTCATTAATTGGAACTCGAAGGGAGCCATAACATTGCTCGAATTAAGCAGAGTTCGAATTGGCGGGCGGGCGCTTGAATGAATGGACATTGCGACACACTGTGCCGGCAGAACACAAAGAATCCACCTCTGGACTTGGTATTGCGAATTAGGAGCTGCCTTTCGCTTCGCCGAGTATTTTTCCCGACTCACCATGACTGGCACAGTCGCTGACGAAGCGCTGAGGCAACGAAAGAAGTGACACGAGAAACTGGCTACCCACCGGGCCCCAAACAAAAGCAGGACTACGACGACTTACGCACGCGGCGCAAGCAACAGGGGTGATATTCTCATGTTTCGTCCGTTTTGTGTCCGTTTTAAAAGTGTCCCCTTTGAGCAAGCCCTGACTGGCTAAAAGCGAACGCCCGGATGTGACGCCATCCAAGCACGGCGGAGCTATGAGCCGCGGCTCCTCGGAGCAGACGATTTGGGGCAGACGATTTGTTGTCGCCTTGTTGGTTCGCTGGCGGAATAATAAACACATAAAAAATAGTTTAAAATAGGGTTAGTCTTTTAAAATGTGTTTACAGAAACAGTTGCGCAAAAGTCAACCCAAAGCCCACCTACAACTGGAAGTACGTCACAATAAAACGGACGCAAAACAGACGTTTTAAAACGGACAAACACGAGAATGCCGCCCCAGCTGAGCTTGTTGCGCACACCACGGGATCGCAGGACGCCAGACCGGCGACCACGGCACAAAGAAAAGCTTCAACGGCAAGCGCAGGAGCACTTGCGCCGGCGGCGCGGCGCCCGCTGATGAAGCTGTCGCAGCAGAAGAACGAAACAGAAAAACAACAGCGTAGCGCGCGCGCTACGCTGTTTTTAAAGACAATAGTCTTTCTTGGCCTACTTAAACCCATAAATTTTGGTCTATCTGTGTGTCTGTCCGGCTGTCTGTCTGTGACTCGATTCAGCTACCCGGCCAAAGTAAAATGGATACTACGCAATAGTCTTATATACTCACAGCCAAATGTAAACGTCTAAAAGCCCGGTTTATATGTTCATACTTGTCAACTTTGTTGACTATGAACAAGACATTACGCAAACACAAGACAGGGAATCAGTACATAAGGGATATTTACAGTGTTCCTTTATTATAAAATTTATAGATGCTTGGTTTTTCGATAGCAAATGATATTCTACATCCACTGCGGAAAACCTCCGCCTGCTGTTGCCCGCGCCACCTCCTGGCGGCATATGAAAAATCACGCGGCAACAGCATCGAAAGGTTCCACTAGGTAGGGTACACATTCTGCTTGGAACGCACGTGGAGCACGGCAACGCGGTTCTATAAACCTTGAAGTCGGCCGTCTCGATTCACGCGCGTCTCCGCCGAACTGCACCGCTTGCATCTAGGAACCTGGCCTGTAGCAGTCATCACCAGCCTATCTACGCCCACTTCAGGGCAAAGGTATCTCCCATTAATCTCCAACTACCCCGGTCCTGTGTTAACTGCGACCAATGTATCCCTGCAAACTCCTTGATCTCATCTGTCCATCTAACTTTCTGCCGCCCCCTGCTACGCTTGCCTTCTCTAGGGATCCACTCTGTTACCCTTAATGACCAACGGTAGCAGTGGAACGCGGTAAATTCAAATCGCCTTATGTAAACCTTTAGTGTATTTACCTTGGGATGAGTGCGACGGAACAGGAACAGCATGCGAGGTGAGCAGGAAAGCAAAGGGAAGCACTTCCTTGGCAAATGTCTACAAAGACTATCGTATTTTGGTGACATTTGCAGCGAAAGGAGCAGACACGCGGCAAATTTTTTGCTTTGGTTCGGATTCGCGACACATCGTAGTCACTCTGGGCCGACTTCTGCGAAGAGCGATGGAAACCAGAGGATCCCAGTTCGAATTCGCCGTTCTAGATTCCGACGCGTTCGAATTATCGGTAGTTCTCCCCATTGACATGTACGGGGCTGTGCTGGAACCAGGGCGTCAGTTCGAATTAACCAAGTTCGAATTAGCGAGCTTTTACTGTATTACATAATGCAAACGCAGAAGAAAGCTCAAAGTTTGGATGCGAGCTGTAGTTACAAGGTATGGTTTAGTGAACACCAACCGACTCAACATTGGCTTTCGTAAAATATTTTACGTTCGTCAAAACATTGACCACTTGTCATTTTTTTCCGCACACCCGAGAAAGGCTGCCTCTGTGGCCGGCCGTCCTCGCGGCTGCTTGCCCAGCAACATGGCACCGATTGCGGAAATTTCATTGCTTTATGTCCTCCAACATAGGAGCAGTTTTACTCGCATGCGGTTATAAAGTGTGACGATTGACCTTCGTCGGCGGAAGAGAGGTGATAATTTCTTTTTGAACATTCACACATATTTGTGTATTGGTTCTCAAGAGCGTTATTGCTAATGAATCTGCATAACACGACATTTGTACTACGCAGTCATTTCTCTGGTGGGAAATAGCTTTTCGACGCACAAATTGATGCAAACCGGCAAAGCTTGCCAGGTCTGCCTTGTGGTTCGGCGTCCGCACCAATTAACCCGTCTTGGGGTGGAATCCCCAGTTTTGTCCACTTCGTGTCCGTTTCAAAGTGTCTGTTTGGAGCAAGCCCTGATTGGCTGAAAGCAGATGACCCGGGTGTGACGCAGCACGAGCAAGGCGGGGCGTCGGTTTTTGTGCATGTCATTGGTCGGAGGCCTTGCAAAAGGAACTACGTCACGATTGCAATGGACGCGAAATGAACATTTTAGGGGCGAAGCACCTTAAGGCCGAGGCTCGTCGGGCGTCCGGCGTCCGTGCTCACGGCATAGCACCGTGTAAATGGAAACATCTGGAAACAAAAGGTTCACAAAAGGTTAACAAGAACAAAAAAAAGGTTCACAAAAGGTTAGAGAGAGAGAGAGACGCACAGCAACGTGTAAATCGAAACATCTGTGAAGAAAAGGGTCACAAAAGGTTAGTAAGAGAGAGAGAGAGATGGACAGCACCATGTATATCGAAACATCTGTGAACAAAAGGTTCACAAAAGGTTAACAAGAACAAAAAAAGGTTCACAAAAGGTTAGAGAGAGAGAGAGAGAGAGAGAGAGAGAGAGAGAGAGAGAGAGAGAGGCGCACAGCAACGTGTAAATCGAAACATCTGTGAAGAAAAGGGTCACAAAAGGTTAGTAAGAGAGAGAGAGAGATGGACAGCACCATGTATATCGAAAAATCTGTGAACAAAAGGTTCACAAAAGGTTTCCAAAACAAAATAACAAAATAAAAGAACAAAATAAAGGGTTCACAAAAGCTTAAAGAGAGAGAGAGAGAGAGAAAGAGAGAGAGAGAGAGAGAGAGAGAGAGAGAGAGAGAGAGAGAGAGAGAGAGAGAGAGAGAGAGAGAGAGAGAGATGCACAGCACTGTGTAAATCGAAACATCTGTGAACAAAAGGTTCACAAAAGGTTAACAAGAACGAAATAAAAGGTTCCCAAAAGGTTATACAGACAGCGAGAGAGAAAGAAAGAGAGAGAGAGTGCTCCTGGATAGCCGTGATGCGTATGCGCGAGGAGCATTGCATTGGATTAGATTAGATTGAATTGGATTGGATTGAAATGGATTGGATTGGAAGTCGTTTTAGCAGCAGTAAGCACTCTCATGGGTGATTTACGGTAAAAACGATCCCCAGTGCTTCGCCCACTCGTTATGATTCATTTCGTGGAGATGCGTGAATTTTTGAAACGACCCCAACTGAGATTTTCCCCCTCGTTCGGTGCTACCACACGTCCGAGCAGTGGCACCTCATGTAGTCTTCGTAGGGCCAGAGTTCAAGGCAAACGCCCGTAAGGTGACGCCACATAACGCATAGTTTATGACACTTTTCCTTGTCGCAACCAAACTTCCGACGTTCGGCGCGTCCCCCTTGGAGCTGCTGACACACCACGACCTCGTACAGCGCCACGACCGTTATCACAGCCGTCACCATCCAACAGAGAAAGCACTGGCGGTGAGCTCTCTTGGCTGAAGACATGACTTGTTTCAGGCGGACGTGTTCTCAGACGATGGTTTATGTGAAGAATGGGCCCTTGCTCATGAGCTCGAGGATCTGAAAAAACAAAAACAAAAACAAAAAGGAAATCATGGGTCGTTCCACTTTGTTAGGGTAGATGACCGGCGAAGCTTTTTATGAAGGTACGAGCAAATTAACACCCCCCCCATCCTCAAAAACATAAACACCAAACTTTTTTTACTCTTCTGATCTTAAATAAGGTGCCCATTGATGAGTAATCTACTAAAAGTGGATATACAAGCGATCGAGCATAAAAGTTTGAGGTCTATAAGGAATGTTTTGATCTTGAAAACGGTGCCTAATATTAATAATCTATTCACGACGCATATCCAAATGAGGAGACGCATAAGCTTGAGGGTCAAGATCATGTTTGGAGCGGTGTGAAATTTAATTTTTCCAAAGCCTCGCGCTACACTCCAAGAGATCGTCACACGTGGGCATCACCACACCGTGCCACACTGTAAATTGACTGACACCCTAAAGGCTGTAAATCACTGTGGGTAGTAACATCCTTACACCCTAGCATAATAAAACACCCTTTAGGGTGTATTGTTTAAAACACCCTTACACACGTGAAAACACCCAGAAATACACCCCTTTAAGGGTGTTTTTTTCTGTTAATTACACCCTTCCAAAGGGTGTTTTTCTTTGTTTTTGATAGTGTGTAAGGGTGTTAGTTATAGACAAAAAAGGTGTAAATCATTGTAGAGTGCAGAACGACCAATCATCGTGACCCAATATGCGATTTTGCGAATGACTACGCCCAGCTTGCGGTTAGAGCGCGCTGTTGTGCCAGCGGAGATCCTATTTTTCACTCTAATCGCGTGCTGGGCCTCGTCATTCGCCCACATCACACATTTAGTCACGATGATTGGTTGTTCTGGGACGTTCTAGTGAAGCCCACGTGCGGCGATTTCTTAGAGTGTACAGAACGCCTCGCGCTTCTTAGAGACTGGGAACCTATGAAGTTTAAACCGCACAGCTGTTTAATCTTTGATTTCCTCCGTCCAGCGTTACCATGAAAAAAAATACCAAGGAAAAACACCGAGCGCACGTGAGCGTGTGCCTCGTTAGGAGCTCTCGGTGGCATCCAAGCTAGCGTACGCGCTTGCGCCGCGGGAGGAGGTCGCATGAGAATACCAAAGACGAAATACCGAGCCCACGTGAGCTTGCGTGTCAATCCAATAAATATACTCATCCCACCCGACTTAACCTAATTGACCCAAGCCAATATTCAGCCGGATGCAAATTCTGCCAGCAGCCAGGGACACCCAGGCCCATTATTGTAGAATGTAAAGTTACGCCAGGATTGCCGCCCCTAATATTCCCTTCCGCCCACCCCCCAAGAGCAGTGGGAGACACTGCTGTCTAGCCCCTCCCTCCGGGGCCAGCTTATCCTCGTCGAGAGGGCAGCCGTGGACAAGACGGCCAATGAATTCCCGTGAATAGGGAACCACTCCCACATGATCTTCTGATCAATGCTCATATTAAAAGTTGTTCTCTCTCTCTGTCTGTCTCTCTCTCGTGAGGAGCGCCCGGCGTCGGCCAGCTCAACCTTCGAGACCACTCTGCCCAGCGTTAGTGGCGTGATCTCTCGCGTGCTCTTCTCCTCGCCAGTTCACGTGCGGTCGCGGCTGAAGCGGAGAGCACAGACACCTAGTTCGCGCTACAGACGCCGAGTGCGCGAAGCCGGTTGCCGCAGGTTCTAGCGCGTGATAACACAGTCCATTTTGGGAGAGATGTGGAAGCCTGCGGACAAAACGATCCGGGCCTGCATTCATTCAAAACTTTAAGCGGGAATTTAAGAAATCCATGTGAGGTGCAATAGCCGGATCTCCGACGGATGGAGAGGGGCCGGCAGCTCTGCTGTTTCTTCCGCCTTGCACGACTAGAGCAAGCTGCGCCAATTTTTTTTGTTCGCAGAAACGAAAAATACACGAAACCTCAGCCACACAAGCAGCTGTCTTGGCATAAAACATCACCATGATGGCTATTGAATTCTCTCACAAATAAAACATGAAAAAATGACGTGTCAGTCGTTGAAGAAAAGTAAATAGTTGCACAAAAAGTGCACACATGAAAATTGCAACGGGTATTTAAACCAGGTTATACTTTGCTCTTTACCGCGTGGGCTTTTATAAAGCGACATTGGACGTATATAATACCATCAGCAAAGGAAAATTGTAGATCCACCTCAATGCAGTCGTACGGCCACAAAGGAAAGCCTGTAGATCTTTCCCAGAAACTTCGCACTTGAAGAAAAAATTCACGCATCTCCACGAAGTGAATCATGACGAGGGGGCGAAGCACTGGGGATCGTTATTACCGTAAATCACCCGTGGCATTGCCCACTCGCGCATGTAAATGTGTGACAACGCGTGTGTACAGTATATACAATTCCAATCCAATCCAATCCGATACAATTCAATTTAATCGAATCTAATCTAATTCATGTCAATCCAATCCAATCTAATTCCATCCAAAACAATCCAGTCTAATCCAATCTAATGTCCTCACGCATGCGCAACACTGTATACACGAACGCCAAGGCACGGACAAAGCGGGGCCCTACGGTGCTTCGCCCCTAAATTTCCTCGTGGTCGAGGATAGGATCCCGGGACCACCGCCTATGTATGGAAGTCGCTCTACCAAGTGAGCTAACTAGCGTGCGTCCTGGTCCAGTGTTCCTGGACCAGGACGAATTTTTCTCCAACTGCGATGTTTCTAAGAAAGCTGTACAGCTTTCCATGTGGCCATACGGCTGCATTGAGGTGGATGTCAATTTTTCCATCGCAGAAACTTACTCCACCTTGAGGATTTCCCCTAGCGTGCGTTCGTGTCTGACGTGGGGAGCACAGAGGCCGAGTTCGCTTCAAGGCTTCAAGGTTATTGGTCGACAATACCAATAGCCTTGACGCCTCCACACATTCAATACCATACAAGTTTGAAAGGTATAAAGTCAAGCAGAGCTACGGCTATTCATGCCATGAATTTTTATAGCCCGCAGAGTCTCCGGCAAGAACATACAGTGTCACTAATTAAACCTTAGGGCTCAAAACCGGAATTCAAATCACTTACATTTTTTGTCACGTCTCTGCTCCCGGCAGAAATTGTGAAAAAGCAAGCACCACCCTACATGCAGTTTCACAAGTTCTCGCTAAGAAGTACGCCGGAGGTATTGCTGATTGGTAAACGAGGTTCTTTGCAAAAGCACACCGAACAAAGTGCGCGGATGCACAGTCATTACTTGGGACATAGCAAATCACGTGGCTGGTGGCGCTCCCTTTTTTACGTGTTTTCATTTATTTCGCTTACGAAAATGCTGTACCCGCAAGGGCGGCCCCGGGGCTAAGGCATTGTGGCTGCTAATCTCGTCCACGGTCGCTGCTTTTCTCATGGATGCGAAAATCGAAAACGCCCGTGTGTCGAGGTTTCGGCGCAAGTTAAAGAACTCCAGGGGGTGAAAATTAAACCGGAGCCCTCCCCTCCGGCACATCTCCTAGTCCAGAGGTATCTTCGGCGAGTTAGGCCCCATAATCTGAAGGAAAGCGCTTTGGTGGCTAAATGTGGCATAATATCGTTTGGCATATTATTACAAGAAAACTGATTGATTGATTGATTTATCGATTGATTGATTGATTGATTGATTGATTGATTGATTGATTGATTTCTTTTATGGTTTAACGCGCCGACGCAGCGCAGGCGAGGAGGCGCGCTGTAGTGGAGGGCTCTGGATTAATTTTCACCACCTGGGAATATTTAACGTGTGCCGAAATCTCGAACTCATGGACGTTTTTGCTTTTCCCCTCCATCAGAAAAGCGGCCGCCACGGCCGGGAATTGAACCAGTGTCCTCGTGCTCAGCAGCACAACGCCTTAGCCACTGAGCCACCGCGGCGGGTTTATTACCAGAAAACTAGTTGCTTGCTATTTATTTTCTGATCGTTTGTTACGCTCACTGGCTCAGTGATGGAGATTTAAAGTACGCACCCAAGGCATTAGGGAATTTGTTGAAGTTCCCGATATGCCGATAACAAAGCAGTAAAATGTTACTTACTTGGCACTGTGAAGCGCTCGTGGTTTAATAATTACTGATGATCGTTCTGCCGCCAGCATTTAAGATGCAAATAGGCATGAAGACGATATTTAAGGAATTTCCTTATTTCTTGCACGCCCACTGACGAAAAATGGTATGGTATCAACTTTTTGCTTGCAGCTAAACCGGTTAATATCATTGTCTTCGGGTGAAATAAAACACAAAACGCTACGGTCCGTAGCACGAAGGGCTTTAAATCTGCTCTAGTGCGAAGAAGAATCCGGCCACCTGGTTGCTGCTGTAAAACAAGGGGGGAAACATGCACACAACAAATTGAACGAGGAGCATAATTGCATTAAGGCCCAAAGATGAGTAACTTCGTATGTTATGCTCTATTTCCAGCCCTTTCTCGCTGACGTGTTCTAGTCGCAGAAATGGCGTTTTTTACCTTTAAAAATGGCAAACTGCACACAGGTTTCCACCGCGATTTGGAGGTATGAACAAAACTGCAATCTCGAATATGCCTCCCTATGTTTTGCAGCATTCTGCAACGAAACATTCAGTAAGGCATACAAGTTGCGGTATACGCCGTGTTTATTGTGAACTTCGCGCTTTCTAGCTGGTCAGTCTTATGACGCAATCGCCTTAGCATTTGTGCGTCAGAATGAAGACAGAAGAGAGAAAAAAGGGAAGAAATATTTATTCCGCTTTTTCGCTAACCATTCTGAAATTTATATTGTTACGGAAAAAAAATTGACGTGTTTGCTCGCTTAGGCTCTCATTTTGAATATTCGATTGGTGCCTTTCCTTGCTATTTTTGTTCGAGAAGCCTCTCACCGCCAATACACACGCATAGCAAGAGTCTTGAGAAGAACTTCCTGCTGGGCTAACTGGTGAATAGTCCACCGTGATTTGAAGTGCAGCAAATAAACACGGACGAATAATACAGAGTAGACAAGACAGGCGCCAACTTCCAACTACTTTATTGCGCTACGCACGTGCTTATATGCCTGTAGAAAAAGAGAGGGCGAGAAAGGAAGATAGCACACATACACAGATGATAACAAAAATAGATATGGTTATAGTACGTTTTTTTTTCAGAAAGCCCGTTTCGCTATTGCACAGTGCCATCGAGGTATCACTAACACAGTCACTCGCTCCCTGCCTGATATAATACCCTTGGGCTAACTCCCTCGCCTCCTCGCCAATCTGTAAACATATCTATTATTGTTATCATCTGTGTATGTGTACTATCCTTCATTCTCGCTCTCTCTTTTTCTACAGGAATATAAGCACATGCGAGCGCAATAAAGTAGTTGGAAGTTAGCGCCTGTCTTGACTACTTTCTTCGTCCGTGTTTATTTGTTGCGCTTCACATCATGGCAGCAAGGGTATCGGTTCTGGCAGAATGGGTGCCACAGGTAGAATACGAGTGTTCACGGCCAGTGGACAGCTCTTAACGCGGCGACACTACACTCACTGCCGCTGGCGGTAGAAAGAAGGCCCCAACTACCTAGAAGTTGCCGCAGCAGTGCTGCTGGAAATACTTAAATACTTACAAGTACACGAGAAAATGGAGATGAATTCACTCGCTTATGCAGCTCGATCTGTTGTGGGTTCGGATCTTACCCAGAGCGCAAATTTTAACACGAAAGTGTTTTATGCCGGGATACACTAAGATTTCACTGACGTCATGTTCGTGACGGAAATGACGCCAGTACAACGACCCCGGGAGAAACGGCAGAGAACGTTTCATTGACGCGGATGGTGCTGCCGTCTAGAAGAAGCGAAGCGAAGTAGTGCATCATGACGCTAACGAGCGCCGACAGTTGGCGCCTCGATCGAGCAGCGTAAGTTCCGTCCTTTCTCAGTGCTACGGCCCCGTTGTGTGCCGCAGAAGGCAACGACGCCAACGGGAAAATACCGTGGACGAGACTAATTGCGAAGAGAAACGCCAGCGGGATGCGGAACGCGTTCGCAGTCCTAGCTATGAACTCTGCATGCCTTTCGTGTTCCACAAGCTGAGCTTGTCGCAGCGCAACCTTCTGTCGTACACGCCACGAAGCAGGAGCGAAGGTGTCGCAACTTTGCCGAAGCGACCCGCTAGCAGGACGTCGCTCGCCAAGCACACCCACAAGACAGCCGCCGACCCGCAAATCATAATCCTTTCGCTGCCGATTTCGCTGCACATTTCAATTTCGTGCCTTGACGATTCCTGTGACAGCGCCACAGTTTTTTTCTCCGTGTCTTTCCTACCATTCGAAAGTTCCTATTTTCGCGCGAAAAGAGGCAGGCGAACAGCTTCTGTAAGTATGCCCTCACTGGCGTTTATTTGTTATTGGCATTCCTTACTATGTTCACTGAACAAGCTCTTAATGCTTTCCTTAATGCTTTCCAAACCGTTGGGCAGCACATTTTTTAGCGTATTTGATAACGCTGAAGCTAACGAGAAGTCCAGGGGTCGTTTTGATGCTAAGGCCGCAGGACACCAGCTTTTTCACCTAATGAGCCACTTTATACTATACCGTTAAGAAGTATGCGGCTGGAAATAATGTGTTGTGTAGTTTTAAGTTAATAGTGAAACAGACAAGTTTTCACAAAGACTGTACAAAAAGTTACGATAGATCACACTGAAGGTGGGTAGGCAGAAAACGGTGTGGACATTCTATAACAAAACACGAACTGCAAAAGAGTGGGTTACGCCTATACAAGATGGCTTGCATTTATATAGACCACGGCGAGAAGCACTTCACGATGCCATCGACCCGAAGACAGCATGCGAAATCCGGCGACAGCGAATAGAATGCTTATAACAAAGGTTAATATGCGTAGACTTTTTATGACCTAGTTGCCTCATTGATTCCGAGGCACTGCTGTTTGTGCTTACAGTAACAAATGCTTTAGCTTTAAGGTGACGAGTGTAACCGGTGCCTTATTACACTTTCGTAAGGCTGAGTGAGCTAAGACTTCATGGAATATTTTAATTTGGCGAAATTGAATTTTGTAGCGCTATCGTAGTGTCATGTTAGGTGCCAAACATTCGTGGTTGGGTAGGAACCCTCTCAGCAAGAAGCTGTTGTCATGGCTACGTGCTTTAACACCTTCGTTGTGTATTTGTCTACGGGATCTTATCCCCATATCCTCCACTCAAGCCTCCAGCCAAAGAGATACTTGAAAGCCATTTTCGCACGTAAAGACAATGCATCCTTTTCCACTCAGTAGAGTCGAGGGAACATGCATGGAGTAAAGGGCAGAGTCAGAATACGACCATTAGTGTTTACTAGTTACTGAATTACACAAGCAGTTTTTTTTCTCTGACTCTACGATTTGAGCACTACACGGCAGTGGCGGACAAAATTGGAAGAAAATTCGCATAGAGCGTTACCACAGCTCTGCGGCCCAGTTACAGCTTGTGTAAATCTTTGATAGAAGAGTACGGAAAATACTCCCTACTCTGCGAATAAACGTACAGTCATGTGCCCAGTGAAAACCTTGCCGAGTCATGTTTTTCATGCTATGCTAGGATTATACTGGACCTTCGATGGAACCACAAATTCTTGGGCCACTTAAACCCAAAAATTTTGGTCTGTCTGTCTGTCTGTCTGTCTGTCTGTCTGTCTGTCTGTCTGTCTGTCTGTCTGTCTGTCTGTCTGCCGATTTAGACATGGGGCCAAAAGTTAAAAGAAATCTTGAACGAAAAGTTTACATAGCCATAACCTTTGCGAACCATCAAATCTGGAAACTTGATTGTCAATATTGTTCAGAAAAAAAAATTAAGCATATTTGAGGCAAAACATTATTGCACAGCTGGTACTCGCAGTGTTCTTTGAAAAGAAATCTGTGCGTAGTATTTGCGATAGTAAATAGAAAACACGCGTTGAAAAAATCTTTTGACCCAAAAATAAAAAAATAGCTCACGCGAGTCTGGTCCTCGCGGCAGTATTCCGGGTTCAAAAGTAACAAAGGGTTGTAGCAGATGGCGCCAGCAGAGGAACACGGTAATATTGACAGTGCTTTAGATAATTTCCTCCATGTTTGTTGTGGGAGGATGGAAATGGTGAGAAAGAGTACGAGAGGTGGGCGGGAGAGGCAAGAGAGACATTAACGTGGCATTGATGCCAGAACACATAGCGTCTTTCGACGACATTTGCAGCGAAGTGAGGAGGACGCAGCCGATTTTTGCAGAATCTCCTTTTCTTCATGTTTGTCAGCTTGATCGGTGTACCAATGATACCACTATAACAGAAACTGCAATTTGTGTCCATAAAAGTATAAATGGGATCACCTTTACTGGGCTCAAGTAAAATGTCATTTTGTGGGTCTTGTACGGGATAAGGCATATACCTTTTATCTCAAGAGAACTGCGTTATCTTCATCCCCTTGCTTCAGTACAGGTGAAAATAACCTCACAAGACGCTTAACAATAAGAACAAAATAGCCTTTTGTAAAATCACAAGCACACCTTTATTTACAATACGTATTATTTTACACTATAAGGAATTGAGTTAACAGTGCAAACATGATTTTTTTGTACAAGAACAGTGGTGATAATGTCTCGCGAGCCGTACAAACGTGTTAACGGTCACGCAAAAAGGTTCCTCTTCAGCAATAAATGAAATAAAAGGTTCACAATATTGCGTTAAAACAGTCGGCGTCCTGAGCACAAAGAAAGTGAGTTGTTCGTGCTCAGGGGCGCATGTCAAGGTTGCACTTTCTCCAGTTTCATCCAGACTCCATTTGGAACAATGGTGGCAATGAACGAGGATTTTAGCTTGATAGGTTCCTGCATTAAAAGAAGACACTGTCAGTTAGCCTTTCTAAATTAAGTGCTGATCTCATCGACCAACGCAATAGTTTTCTAGGAGCTTTGCTGCCCAGCCATTATGAATAAAACAAACTGCTATTCAAATTGGTCCACCCGTCCACTCGTATAGGCATGCATGTACAAATAAATATACAGGCAGTGAATTATTCAGAACAATTACAAAGCACCGGATTTTCCTGTGTTCAAGTTGTCACTTCGAATTTACTGTATACTCTAAGTTGGGTGCATGTGTGCCCTTGCCTAAATCATGGTGGATTGGGTGTTTGCCTAGGCTTGTAGTTAATAAATCACATTGGATTTTAAGTGCAAAGTCTACCTGTAGGCTATCGGCTACGAGACGCGCCATAGTGAAGGCCTTCGTTATATTTATGCCTGCACATCTTGCGAAGCTTCGCAGACAACAGCGTATTTTATACAGCATTCCTCAACAGCTTCCCAAGCCAAGGATCAGATCGGCAAACTATAACGCAATATTAAGGTGTGTGCATGCGTGTGGCAATGCGGAATATTTAGCCGAAAGGTAAAACGAATTTCAGTTTCAACGTTGTTAAAAAGGAACTTCATTTTTTTTTATTCTCTAAGAATTGCTATCTGTATTGCCCACGCACACGCCACAGGCTTTGCACTGTGTGGCTCTGAACAATACAATAGTTTAACCCTAAGTTTTCAAGCGCTTTAAACTGCTTTCTTGGAATATGCTGCCCTTGAAAAAAAAAGGATTTATAACCAGTTTCAAGTCTCGAGATTAGTTAGTTATTGCTTTAAAGAGAAATATGTGTGTTGTTCCGATTTTTGCTTCATTTTAATACTCTAAACGCTAAGGTAAGCTCCACCAAAATGAATTTGAGTGACAGAGCCATGCCACGAACAAGAAAATTCGACGAGAACAACACCGTGCATGTAATTTTATTCAAAAATGTGACCTGTGCAGTTGCTCGTTGCAATGAAGATCATCATGCCTGCATTGCGGAATGCCAAAACGCCGACCACACTTGCGAGTCAAAATCGTACGTTTGGCACCGCAGTTTGCCGAAATTTTATTTTTGGCTGTATGGATTGGTCAATAGAATGCAACGTAGTACGGCTGGTCACAGAACTGAGTTACAGTGTACGAATACTTCAGAGTCTTGCAAAAATTTCCTGCTTGCAACCTGTACACTTTTAAGTTCCGCCTAGGTTACTTCTAAGCTCCAAGTTGTTTATGCTATGATCTGTATTGGAATTGAATTTTATTGGATGTATTGAATTTATTTGAATTAGATCATCCGCATTTTTACGACCGAGTTGACCTGAACGTTGTCAAAAGGAGTGCGACCAACTAAACGCCACCCCTTTCAGTTAGTTATTTAGCTTACTCCAGAGAGAATTAGTTTAATAAAATTTGCTATGAATATTGTTTTATGCTAGAAAAGCGATATCAGGCTGTGAAATTCCTTTCTTCGCGGTTGCGCCCAACTTAGTGAGGCTGCTGAAGCTGTTTCAGGAAGCGGTGGCTTGGTAATGATTTTGACTAATAATTATCTATGAGATACGTATATAAACGTGTAACCCTAAACAGACAAAGCCCCTCTTCGTGCGAAAGCTAGTCTCGAGGATTTTTGGAGGCAAGCTCTCATTTACCCCAAGAGATGAATGTTCTCACTTCTTTTTCCTTCTTACTATTAGGTTGGCACCCACAAGAAAAAGCTATTGTTGCTGCCACGCCCATCACAAGCTCTCCACACAAGACGTGGCTAAGAACTTCATGTCTTCGCTTATTAGCAGATTACATTTTCGTGAATTAACAGTCACCTTTGCAGCCACTGCTGCAGCATTAAACGGACTCTGCAACACTTAGATAGATGCTTTCACTCTTTCATTCGCGCCTGGTAGCACTGGAAAATATAAAGATATCGACAGCACGGAGCGGAACTGCGGGATTTGCTCGTCGCAGCAGATAGCCCTTCCACTTATGCTTTGCTCTTATGGCTTTCTTCTTAAAGTGTCCATCGAATGCATCCATTACTGAAACAGAAGGAAAGCCGGCCAATAGCCGCCATACCGCTGTAATGATGTAATTCGAGCGGTCGAAGAACGCCAAGACCGGGAAAGAGAGAAACATCTTTTGAGCAAATTTTCAAGTTGTCCGATGAGCACAGAGCATTAATGTTTTGCTGAGGCACTTCACTACCCCGCAACCTAAGTACTCGATGTGTTTGTCGACTACGTTCCAAGAATTTAATATTTTAAAAAGTTGAAAAAAGTGTTACAGGGTCCCTTTAAATTTTTGCAATAGGTTGTGGTATTGTACGAGATGGGACCATCACAGAGGCTTCACCGCGACAGGCCTTACAACAGAAACCATATTACAACAGAAACCGTGCGTGGGCACGGTTGCAGCGGACGGGCCGCAATGGCTCAAAATCCACTCTCGTTCTTCGTTCAGGTGATGCTGCCGATCCTGACTTTTGGCACGACGCCCTTCTACGCCTGCGTGGGTTACCAGCTGCAAGTCACGGTTCCCGCCAAACCACTCCAGTCTGCGCACCGTGTTCCAGTGACGGAATTCATCGTGCTTACGACTTCTTCCGTCGATGTTCGCTTCCCTTGCCCGAGCGCTTCATCGTCATCAACAGCCCCAGCAGCGCCAGCTATAAAAGAGCGGTCCTTCTTGGAATTCACCAGTGGGCACGGTTGCAGCGGACGGGCCGCAATGGCTCAAAATCCACTCTCGTTCTTCGTTCAGGTGCGTAACTGTACTTCACTGTATGCTAGAAAAAGTGACAATCTCTGTCTTTTGCTGCTCCCGTGCCCACGGGTATTTTGTGAAGTTCTGTCTGACTGCCTTAACACTGGCATTCTTTTATTAATGGCTGGGGATATAGAAGCCAACCCCGGTCCTCAAAAGAAGGTGCCCTCACAAAAAAGCAAACTTCCTAACCCCTCCGAGAGTGACTCGTCTACCGAACTAGACGAAAGCAGTGAAATGTTACATATTCTAAAACAACTTCAGGCACAGTCATCGGCGATAACAGCTAGCCACGAAGAATTAAAAAAAGGTGTGGCAGAAATTCGCAACAGCCAACGAAACATTGAATCTTCTTTAGCTAGCTTCGGGAACAGGCTGACCATTGCTGAACAAAAAATTCAAAATCTAGAAGAAAACAGCGGAGTGGTGAAGTCAGCGGATCGTACGATAAAAGAGCTTCAGGAACAAAACGTACTTTTGCAAAATCGTGTTGATGAGCAAGAGGACAGGGCCAGACGCGAAAACCTTCTGTTTCATGGAATTCCCGATGAAAACGAAAGTTGGGCCGAAAGCGAGAAAAAAATATTAGAACTCTTATCGTCATGTCCCGATACTCACATCGACGATAGCTGCATTGAACGTGCGCATCGACTTGGGCAGTTTCATGAGGCAAAGTGTCGTCCTTTAATTGTGAAATTCGCTAGTTTCAAAACAAGAGATAGAATTTTTCAAGCGAAACCAAAGCTCAAAGAACTGGATGTGAGTGTTAGCGAAGACTACTCGCCTGGAACGCGCATAGCTCACAAAAAGCTAATCGAATTCGCGAAATCCCAGCCCGGTACCCCTTCCTTTAAATTGAAATATAGAAAACTATTATTGAACGGGAAATACTACTCGTATGATCCGTTGATGGCCGAAGTCGTCGAAACCGGGACGATTTCCCATGCTTCAGATACTAATTCCCGTGCACCAACACAGCCAAAATCCTCTGACATATCCTCCACCCAGCATAGGGATCCAGTAGCCAGCACTTCTAACATAAAAAAACACATCGCAATAACGGTTGGCGAGGGGTGTGGCTACACAATCCTCATTTCAGGATGTTTCTGTTCTGTTTACGAACATTAGAAGTGTAATAAAAAAGCGTACAGAACTTTCCGCGGCAATCAATTCATGTTCCGCAAATATCGTTGTTTTAACGGAAACATGGCTTCACCGTAATATACGTGACTCTGAAATCTTCGAAACACCCAGCACGTTTCACATTTATCGCTGCGATAGAGAAGCGAGGCAAGGTGGGGGCGTGCTTGTGGCGATAAGTAAACAGTTTGAGTCCTTTGCCCTCAATATTCCGACAAATCTAGAAATAGTCTGGGTATCCGTAAAACTATCCCATCGCCGCTTTATCTTGGCCGTATGCTATCGACCGCCAAATGCCTCCTCCTCTTTTGCCGCAGAGCTTCACGACACCATAAATTCTGTAATAACCCGTTATCCTTCAGTCCCCCTCTTTCTATTGGGTGATTTTAACCTCCCTGGGATTACGTGGACCGCACCGACGCCACATTCAAACCCATTCTCTTCAATTTGTGAGGAATTTATAAATTTATGCTCCACATTTAACCTAACACAAATAGTTGACCAACCTACTCGGACAACCCCCACAAGCTCAAACTTATTAGATCTAGTTCTTACAACTTGCCCAGACTTGTGCTCTCCGATAACGTTCATGCCTAAGTTGAGTGATCATTCATTACTGAATTTTTCTATTTCAATTCCAGTAAAAAAGCTTACTAGAACAACCAAAATTTTAAGTGATTACCGAAACGCGGATTTCGCCAAAATCAATGACGAGCTACACACTTTCCTGACGACGTATTTGACAGGTTTTGAGAACCACTCTGTAGAATATAACTGGTGTTTAGTCAAAAACAAAATCCTTGAGCTGACCCACCGTTTTGTTCCTGCACGCGTAATCTCGTACAACCCTAAAGCGGCCTGGTACAACGCCCATATTCGACGGCTTTCAAACAGAAAAAAACGCTTGTATCGCCTGGCGAAAAAATCCCGAAGCCAACACCGGTGGACTTTGTACCGCGCAGCTGCAGAAGCGTATGTTTCAGCGGTTCAAACCGCAAAAAAGGATTTCCTTAAAAACACCTTACCAAGCATGTTGCTTAATAACACCAAAAAATTTTGGAATGTTCTCAACCCCCCCGAAAACAATAGAATAGTTCTTACAAGCCCTAAAGGTGAACCAATTGGCGACAAAGAATGCTCAAGCGTATTAAACAGTGTGTTTTCTGATTCGTTTACAAAGCCGTCATGTTCGCAACTACCAGAGTTTCCCCGCAATACGTATGTGCCTATGTATCCAATAATAATTGACACCGGTGGTATTTCTAAGATTATTAATTCTATTAAAACATCGGGAGCGTTTGGCGTTGATGGTATAAGTCCTAAATTTCTAAAAAACACCAATGTATGTTGTTCCATTCTGTTAGCTAAAATCTTTCAGCAATCTTTGGACACCGGCGAATTACCAGATGATTTCAAAATCGGAAAGGTGGTACCAGCGTTCAAATCTGGAGATAAGCATTCACCCTTAAACTACAGACCCATTTCCATCACTAGCGTGCCGTGCAAAATTCTTGAGCATATAATATATTCGCACATCTCCAACTTCCTCGAGTCCAACTCATTTTTTCACCCATCCCAGCATGGATTCCGCAAAACATTCTCTTGTGAGACGCAACTGCTCCTATTCACTCACAAACTTCATGCTATTCTTGACCGTCGTTCTTTCGCAGACTGCATTTTTTTAGATTTTGCAAAAGCTTTTGATAAGGTCTCTCATCGGTTACTTCTACTAAAACTCCGCAATATTGGAATTGAAACTAACGTATTAAAGTGGCTTGAAAGTTTTCTTACTAATCGCCAACAGTTTGTCACAGCTAACGACGTTAGCTCATCGCTTGCCCCCGTAATATCAGGCGTTCCTCAAGGAACAGTCCTCGGCCCTTTACTTTTTCTTATTTACATAAACGACCTGCCTAACTGCGTTTCCTCTTCGATTCATTTATTTGCCGATGATTGTGTTTTTTTCCGAGAAATAACAACTAATGACGACATTCATGCTCTTCAAAGTGACATCAATGCCATTTCCAACTGGTGTGACACGTGGCAGATGAAGCTAAACGTTACAAAATGTAAATTCATGCGCGTTTCACGTATTTCGACAATCCCACCCTCGTATCACCTGGATCAAATTGCTCTTGAATCTGTCCCGTCGTACAAATATCTCGGCCTTCATATAACAACCGATCTTTCCTGGAAAAAACATATTGATTTCATCACCAACAAAGCAAATCGCATGCTTGGTTATCTTAAACGAAACTTTCAGTCTGCTCCTTCATCTATCAAGCTACTTTTTTACAAATCCATTGTCCGCAGCCAACTCGAGTACGCCTCATCAATATGGGATCCTCACATAGAAATACTTGTTCATCAACTAGAAATGATACAAAACAACTCTGCGCGTTTCATTCTTTCAAATTATCAGCGAGCATCCAGTGTGTCTACAATGAAATTGAACTTGGGACTGCCATTGCTCACCACGCGTCGTAAAATCGCTCGGCTCTGCCTTTTCCATAAAATCTTTTATCATGATACCCTTCACGACTTTCTTATAACCCCGCCGTCATATCTATCTTCACGTCTTGACCACTCCCACAAAGTAGGCGAAATTTCATGCCATACAACAACTTTTTCTAAATCATTTATCCCGTCAACGTCAAAAGACTGGAACCACCTTCCCCGTGACATTGCTGCAATCGTTCATTCCGAGTTGTTTAATGCTGCTCTTCATAATACCGTTGTGTAACCTTATTTTTAACAAAGCGGCGTGCGCTGTATAAACACCTTTTGCTGTTATTATCGCATGTACGTGCAATTTGAGCCACTGTACAATGTCTATTGTTACATATTTTGTACTTACGCTGCTACGTTTTGTTATTGTTGTATTTCGTACCCCACTCCCCTCTTCAATGTATTCACACTGAGGGTATTCACAAATAAAAAAAATTCACAAATAAAAAAAGAAGGAAATTGGGCTGCCACACTTATAATTACTGTTTTATACCACGTAAATGCTTATAGAACGAGTGGAATTCATAATAGGACAAGCGAGATTACACTTTATGATTGTTCTTTATTGCACTCATGCAGAGGTAACACAAAAAATATTCGTACCAGGGGCATAACCAGGGGAAACAGGGTATTCCGGTGTAAAAACAACCCCGTTAAAGCGTAAAAATCACTGAGGTATTGTTTGGGCGCAGGCTCTTCTTATTATTTTTACCGGCAGCCTATAGCACTCCCCCAAAAATGTTTGATAAAGCACTGAATGGGACCGATAGTAGCACTACGCAACAGCACAATACGCAACGCGTGCCCCCAGCAGTACGCGGTACGTTTTTGAATGAAGTTTAGCGGCTGAAGAGGATGTCATAATTAACGTACTCTTGATAAATGCTAATAATCTTTAAAGAGGGGCCGGCAACTTAGCTAATTTCCCATTTAATGATTCAGCAATTATAGACCTCGACGGTATTGCATTTCGACAGAACCAGCGCCTGCAATAAATAGGGATCTTCTCCCACCTTTTTAATAGATGCAATTAGGAATGACACTTTGTGTGTCCATGTGCCCTGCAGTGCTTTTTTTTGCAGTTGTATCAAGTTGGTCTCTTCCCTGTCGTGGCTGTACTTACTGAGCACCGTCAGTTCAACAGTATACGCTAGAAGAAACAATCGAACTAACTTTGTGATGCTCCTCATCTACGGATACTTTGAAACTGGCCAGGAACTTGGACAACATCAACTTCATCTCTAAGAGGGCGAAGTTGCGCCCCAGGCACTCCCGAGGACCTTTGCCAAAAGGCTGGAAGCTGGCCGGATGGATGCGGTGCTTGTTCTCGGCATTGAACCTGCGAGAATAGTGTCCAATATTGAGAGCAGAGGCAAGTGACCATCTCAAAATGTGCGACTTTCAGGTATGCTGAGCTCAATTCTCTATTCGCGGTACAGACGGATACGTTCTGCGCTCTTGGAAGATTTTTATATAACATGACATTCTTAACAAGAACCTAATTTCAAAAGGTACTGTGATTAATAAGTCAGAGTTTGCAGTGTGTCGGATATGACAATGACAATCAATGCCCGCATAAGTGGAGGTAATGGGGAAGTTTTAAACTGCTTCGTGGGCTACCAGAACGAACATGATGGCACCAGCCCTGGTTATTCATTGTCTGCATCCCTTCGGGCGACCAAGAGACCGGCATGGGCATGTGCTCGGTGGGCGCTATCGCACATCATCGTAATTTACCATTATACCCGCCGCGGTGGCTCAGTGGCTAAGGCGTTGCGCTGCTGAGTACGAGGTCGCGGGTTCGATTCCCGGCCGCGGCTGCCGCTTTTCTGACGGAGGCGAAAAGCAAAAATGCCCGTGTGTACGAGATTTCGGCGCACGTTAAAGATCCCCAGGTGGTCAAAATTAATCCGGAGCCCTCCACTACGGCGCGCCTCATCGCCTGCGTTGCGTCGGCGCGTTAAACCCTACAATCAATCAATCAATTTACCATTATAATTATGATGAATAAAAGAGCGGGGAGGATCAAATGAGGGGATCTAGAACTTGGTATATAAAACAACGCACGTAATACATAAATGAACATTTGCCTAGTAGCCAGTCATAACCGAGAATAAGGATAGCAATAATTTCCACCTTATGCAAGGGCCGGGATAGCAATAATTTGCAGCTGTAATTAATACGTACCGTATGCGAACAAAAGATATGCACAGCAATCGGTCGACCATTTAATGGAATTGTAGCGGGGCGTGCAGCTTTTGACGGAATGAGTTACGGCCCGGGCCAACAGCCATATTTTTGGGAAGGTGATTCGAAATTGTGGATTCCCGGCCGTTTCATTGTGGATGCCCGGCCGTTTGTGCGTGAAATGGGTTTTTATTGGTCAATGCAGGAAGAAGTTTTGTCTGGTGGCTTTAGAAGCTGCTGCTCTTATTGTAGGCGATACTAGAGCTGTGCAGAAGGCAAAGGCAAAGGCGCAAAATTATATAGCATATGTGCCTGCATTGTCGTCTTTGGTGCGGTTATGCTGTTTTTTTTTTCAGAGCACCGTTAAGTTGCGAAGTGAGCTGTGTGGTTTTGTACTGATTTGAGATGACTGATTGAGATATCTCAAACGTACTGATTTGAGATATCTCAAACGCCTGTGGTGAATTTGAGATAAGCAATATCCGGAAAATCGCGAATGTGTTCCCCCTGGACAATATAGGATATCGTTCAATTAATCGAATTTGCGGCCGCTTCTCCCTTTTGCATGCCTGAAGAAATTTGTTTGGGTCTGCCTGAAAACTTTGTTCTTTGGAAGCGAGGGCGATAAAACATTGCTCATATCTGAAAAGCAAGAGGCGAAAAGGCTTACCGCTCTGGGTCAAACTTGTCCGGTTCAGGCCACACCTCTGGGTCGTGATGGAGGTACGTCACAGGCGCCATAATGCTCAGGCCTTTAGGAATCTTCACACCATTATACTCGTAGTCGTTTTCTGCTCGCCGAGAAACAAATCTGAAAGAAATGAAGACATGGACACCAGTAAAATTTCTGCCTTCCCAAAAGGCATAATCCCTATTAGTGTTGCGCGACGCACGTATCCGTGCCGTTCATTTTTACAGGCTTGGCTGGGATAGGCGGCCATACAGAACTTTAGAAAAAATTACTTAGATGCGAGTCAACTGTACAGCTTATATCCGGATCCCCAACAGCGTCTGGAGGACATGGCGAAACAGGCCACCCACAATCATTCATCATCGTGCAGATGCTAGTGCAAAATGCACGGTTACAACTGGAAACTGTAATAAAGGCAGTTACTTTTAAATATTGTATTTATGTAGCCAGCTCAAATTACCTCCTTAAAGCCCGCATGAATTTCTCCTGCACCAGGTATAGGTACACGCATGTTCACCATTAGGTTAACAGCGCATGGTACTTTGTGATCTTGTTTATACTTGCTATGCCAATTCTTAAGTAATACAAATTGTACCTTTACTTCTGTTAGGTAAACTTTGTATCAAATGGAGTTTGTTTTCTGTATTATGTTTTCTGCATTATGTTTTCTGAGCTCGAAATTTTTTTACTTAGTCACGTTGCTGCTGAGTTGTGTGTAGAGGGGGGAGGGGTGGCCGGGGGATGTCACTTTTTCAGGTAATTCGTTTGCCTTTTCGGCATCCCCCGAAGACAACCGCTTCTGTGATGTTTTTATGTGTTCATTACGATGTTTACTCAGTAACATCTCCCCTGTAACTTTTTCGGTTGTCTAAAAATAAAACATTCACATACACATGAAAAGACGCGAAGACACAGCTCCTGCCTTCATTCAGAAAAGCAGGAATATATACCTGATGGTCAACTCACCCTACTACTCCGGTGTAATAGCGCATCGTTTCGTTTAAAACCATGTCCAGGTAGGGAATTTCCATCACGTTTTTCTGCGTAAACACACCCTGCAAAATAACGCACAGCGTCTTGAATACCGGCGAGCATCTTTTATGCAGGTTTACAAACAGAAAAAAAGAAAATACGAAGAGCTGGGGCACATCAAAATAGCGCGCACGCACAATTTCATTTTGTTTCAGTGTTTGTAATTACACTATTTTTTGGAACCGCAAAGGTGAGTGCCCTCCATGCGGTGTGAAAAGATTTTCACTGCGCATGTGCATCCCCCCACAGACAAGTTTTGTGTGCAGACTAGGGCCGTGATTAGACAAGTGCAAAAACCTAGCGAAGACTGAAATTTGAACTGTTTATTTTCAGCGAGCGGGTGGCTAAAACAGCAGCGCTCTTTTCGAGAAGGCCGCCATCATGAACTGCGTCCTTGCTAGATCGCAAATGTTACAACCGTTGTGTGTGCGATCACTGCAGTGGCATGCTTTCCAGTTTTGCAGTGGCAAAACTGGAATACAAATCATGGAATAGAAACTGGAAGGTCAAAACTGCCATGTTGGCCTTCAGGTAAGAGGTGACCCGGGTGGGAGAGGGGGGGTTCTGACTTCGTGCTGGGGCCCGCATAATTACTGCTCCGCGGGCCGCAGGCTGCCAAACCCTGTTCTGTACGATATCATATAACAAGGTTATGCTGGATACAAAATAAAAAAAACACGTAAATTCGGACCACGACAGGGAAAATAACAGGATAAACACAGCAATGACCTGTAGTAGAGGGTTCGACGAAAGTTGGTCTGGTGGCGCATTATTTAGAGAAACAGTAAAACCATCACTGAACAAAGAGTTATTTGATCAACAAAGGACACCAAGATTGTGAACAAGAAACCCGTACGGGTTCTGAAACTTCTTACTTTTTGACTGTTTTACTGTTTCTGCAGCAATTATTTGCAACAGAACTCCTTGCTCAAAGCACACATAGCTAGGTCCTGAAATATAATCGTGAAAGACGCCTGAAACAATGAAGGTTTTCCTCGTTAAAGTTGCACCTGTGTGGGCAAAACCCGGGTTCGTTCACCATGGTAATAAAAGTGACTGGCAACAGTTTTTTCCGGGACTTTTTCTGGTGGACGACCTTCTCATAGACGAAAAATTGTTATACATATGAAATTTCGAGATACGTAGTCATCGCTATAACCGCCATTTACCTTGCAGCTATTGCAGATGGGTTTCGCCTCAGTTGCATGAGTAAAATGCGTCAATAATTCTGGATTTAAAGGGAAGTTGTTGAAACGTATGGACAATAATTTCTCAGCATATTCTTGTTGCGCTTTAAAATGCCCAAAAATACTAAGCTAATTATCCAGGTATTGCCAAGCTTTAAGCCAAAACGGCTGGTGCATTAACTCTTTGTGAGTATCAAGCCCACACTTACGTCTCTTTTGAGCACAGCAAAGATTTCCTCCCGGAGCCTGTCCTGCATTTCTGGGTGCCACGCGAGCATGTGCAGGGTCAGACCCATGGTATTTGGCGTGGCCTCCATTCTGCAAAAGAAAGCGAAAATTATATTGCTGCGTGCTTTTCCAAGATCTCAAGGCAAATGTAATGAATGATCGCACAGCATGCATTGCTAAGTAACATTATTTTAGATTAATATCACAGAGTTTATTTTCATCTATGATTGAAATATATTATGAATTCCGCAAAAGTAAAAATGGAACTGCTCTAACGCTTCCTACCTGCGACTTAAGTGGATAAGAAACTTTTCCTCTCTTGCTTAAGCAATGTGTGCAATCTTCCCTTGAAGTTTTGAGCTTTGACGCCGAGGCTTATCAAATATGCGCTATAATTGTTTTCTTACCCGGCTATGAGATAGAAGGCCGAGTTCGCAATGACTTCACCCTTGGTTAATGCAAGCTTAGTCTTCCCGTCAAATCCTGTTTAGTAGAAAACAGAGCAAACCATTTTATTGAATTACCCATTTGCCACTCTTGACTTGCGGTGCAAAACAACGCTCGGTCACTAAATTGAATCACCAAGATATAAAGTCAGTTAAGCGTGACAAAAAAGAGCAAATTGTTTTAAGAAGTTGAGTTTAACTCCGACCACAATCTTATAATGAAGCAAGCTGCCGCGCGGAAAGGGGACTTTAAATTCAAATAGAATAGCGTGATTTCCCGACAAGAAATAATATTGTGTAGCTTTCGAATTGTCTGACCAGGGCGACTTCGAAAAGGTTTCTCGGTTTGTTCTGCCCCTGAAAATGCATCAAGCGTTAGCTAAAGGCTGCGGACTAGGTTAAAACAAAACGAGGTGTATTAGAGGGAAGCTGTATACCTCTTGGTTTTTCTGCATAGCCTGCGTCTACGCCGTCGCGTAGAACGGAAATTCGCACCATGTAGATACGGATTTAGGGAGTATGGTTACAGAAAACGGGTGTAAGCCATGTTTCTATCAGAACTGCCCCGAAACAAATTTCATGGCAATTTGACGCTAGGACAACTCAATCATTACGCCAAGTATCATTTGCTGGCCATAATTATCTTACAGTTCATAATGAAGTTGTAACTATTGCGGAATTCTCGTCTGCTCTCAATGCATTGGCGTCTACAGGAAGAAAAACGGACAGGCTCATGTTTGTCCGCTAGAACAAAAAAAAAAATCAGCAGTGGCTAAGCTCGGCTATGCCAGGATATACGTAGCGTGAGCTAAGGTTCAGCTGGTTATTCTTAGCTTTCCTGGTTGTCTAAGATTGGCTTGATTATCATGCTTACTGCTGCTTCAATGACACACACACGGTGTACGCATTATGTGACACATGTAACTCCATCCGGCGGGAAGCCTTCCGACTTGTCCTGGCCTTCCTCGAGGAGACCGACCTTATCAAACGACTGTAGCCCAATGCCTGCCGGCCAGCCTTACACACTCCTTATCTCTTTCTTTCTCTCCCTCTTTCTCTATCCCCATTGGTTCTCGCCTATCCCCTTTCATTCCCCCTCTCCCCTTACCCGGACTGGGTTGTATGTTGGTGAACTCCCAAAGGAGTTCAAAATATCCCCAGTTCACTTCTTTCCCACTTTATATATCACTCACTCACTCACTCACTCACTCACTCACTCACTCACTCACTCACTCACTCCAGCAAGGATTGCGGCACATTGAGCTCCGCGCTCTGACGCCGGTCGTGACAGTTCATCCTCTTTGTTTGCCATCCGAGCAAACTCCTCGCAGCTTGCGTTCTTTGTCTGGAATTCTACCCGTGCGTCTGCTTGGAGAACAGCAGCTTCTCTATTGTCTCCTCGCTACGGCGGGGTTCGCGTCTGCCGTGTCGCGACTGCTTTAGGGGTAGCTCACCTCTCGCACAAAATATTTAACAGCACTCGAAACCAGCTTCGGAAAGTATTCTTTGCCTTATTGTGTATTGGAAAGCATATTTTGCTTTTCGACAGTGTACGGAAAACTCAGTTTCACTTGTTGCGCTGTTTAGGTAATGGAGATTTACCGTGGCCATCGTTCTTGAACAGCTCCCCCGTGTTCTCTTTGTTTAGGAGAAGCTGCAGCACGTCAACCTTCTCTCGCTGAAAAAAATAGAAATCAAGGAAGGTTATTATCAGCGAAAAGAAAGATGCAAGAACGACCACCGATTAGTTATTTAGTTGGCTCACAACACTAGAAATGTATATTTTTTTCCTTTGTCCGAAGAATTTTCTTCAGCTTATGGCGTTGGGCGTCACTTTGCCAAAAAAAGCCACGTATGGCTGGATCCGACGGACACTGGATCTACCTTGGCGTAACCCAAAATCGTAGTCTCTGTTTATTACCGCACTCGCGGTTGGCAGTGCGCGAGGGACAGGTCTGAGCGGCAGTGACCTCTCCCGATGCCATCGCTCTGTGGGTGTGTCCGTTTGCAGAAACCGATGATGCAGTGTGCTAGAGTGCCTCCACAGTACTTAATAGAAATGAAATCGACGCAAATGCACGACACCCGCGTCAGCCATTGAGAGTAAGTGACAAAATGTATAAGCATAGTTTCCCTTACCTTTACTTTAGACACGTACGCGAAGGAAAGTTATAACGTACATTTCAGTGACACAGCACCGCCACTACGAAACATACCTATTCATTCTTATTGTCAACACTAAATTGAGATTTGAAAAAGATTCGCGATATTTTCCTATAAACTTACCGATCGTAATTTTTATGCGATGATTGATAAGTTCCTACAAAAGTCACCAATCTTAAAAGCAATTTTGCTTTTACAGAATTGCAATGTAGATGCAACTTATCTACATTTTAGAAAATTGTAGAATGGTTTTCGGTTAATTTTTGCTTCGTTCTGGAAAAATTGTCAACATATTTATGCGATGATGAAAAGGAATGCGCTAACAAGGACGGGACAAGGAAGAAAGACACAGTACAGCGCAGTAGTCAGCAAACTGAGCGTAATAATGCATTAATGACAGGCTACGTGAACAGAGCAATACTGTCTGTAATTCTAACAATGGGCATCTTGCTGTTTATTGCCATAATTGCAGATGTTTCCCTATGTTAAACGAAACCGAAGTAATCGCTATAGAAGCCGTGATTTGCTCACACGGGCGATTATAAAAGCCCGATGAATTGCGTGTGTTCGCGAAGAGTGCATAAGTGTTGCGTAAATATCTTTACCTTCTAAAAAAAATCGCGTTTCGTGATGAAAGCTGACCGGTTTGTGACTGCTTGCGTGTTCAGTGAATGTGTGTTTAGTCTGTTTTTCTCCTTTTTGTAGTGAAAGCTAGACTACACTACCTCGGGCAGTCTTCGTGGGGGCCAGTTTTGACCTTCAGAGCTAGAGGTCAAACTAGACCCCCTTCTGCAAGCGTCTGGCACGGAGAAGCAGCCCGATGGTGGGGAGAGATAGGCGGCAGAAAAGAGGTCGGCCAGGAGGGAACAGAGACGTACTCGGGACCCGTGTCGCCACCTGGCGGAGGAAGGCGATCAGGCCGCCGCTGCAGCGATAAGCGCGCGCCACGAAAGAAGGCCTGGAGGCCACGTGCGGCGCAAAGCCGTGTGCGATGGAGTAAGACGAACATCCATCTGTGGTCGCTCCTGCAGCGGTGAGGCTTAAACAACGCCGTGGGGCGAAAAAGAGGAAGCAAGTTACTGAAATTCCAGACGAGCGCAAGGAAAGATTGCAGAAACGCCGAAAGCAAGCTGCTGAAACACGGCAACGTCAACGCACAGCCGAACTCACCTGTGAGTATATTCTTCGTCGTCTATACGTGTTCTAAGCGAGACGGAGCGTCGATGAAAGACTGTGATTCGCCTCGGTGAATAAAAAATGATGAATAAACAGTGAATTTATGGTAAACATGTCTGCATATCATTGCGAAACCACACCTCGACCACACATCGACAATGGTCCTAGCCAGGGCAATGAAGCTTTCGCTATCAAAGAGGGTTAACCAAAGCTAACCCTCAGCAATTTTTTTACACACGTGCCGGTAGGTTTTAGTATTTAAGCGCGTGGATAATAAACTCAGTTTCGTAGTACGTCTGCGCCGTGTTGTGTCTTCCTTCCTTGTCCCGTCCTTGTTAGCCATGTAAAATGACCATTTAGAGCGCCAGATAGTGTGATATTTATGAGAACTATCAACATCTTGACTATATCTCTTTGGGTGCTGAAAATCGAGATTTTGTTTCATTGCGTTCATTATTGCATATATTCTCACAGTTCACTTCATTTTTAATATTTGCGTAACATTTCAAATTACATCTTTTTTCGCGTATACTGGTGTCTTTTTTTTTTCTTTCTAGTTTTTTTTTATAACGCTTTGCGTTCGCCTAATAGAATGATGCAGTCTATGGCTGAGTGGTGTGCTACCTGTATGCTTTTTTTAATGACAGAATGATGTGTACGTGTTTCATGCATTATTGTAATGCATGAATATAAGCGTAACTCATAGCTAATATTCTTTTAGGTAGAGTATTTTGTTTGAGGCAAAGGTGTAAGGTGTACCGCTGCCTGGGCACCATCATGCTGTACAGGCCGCCTTTTGCTTGGTAGCCCTTGTAGAATGTTCTCAAAAACTTGAAATCATCCGAATTTATCCGGATGGGAACTATTAATACGTGCATGACGGGTTATACAACTTATACTGTCGTGTTCACTTTTAGCGAAGTATAACCCTATCTGGTGAGATTCGGTGCCAGCCGCCTTAAAATGAAGTTTCTGCTCCGTATTTTACTACGAAGCAGTAAACCACGCTTTTACGTTTTTAATGAGCGCTGTATTTTGCTGAGTTGCTTGCCCCCTACCCACTTTCTTACCTGCACCTCTTCAAAGACCGTGAAAACGTAAGCCATATCAACTTCAGTGCTAATAGTCTGATAATAACCTCACCAGCTGTTGTGCCTTCCTTGCCGTCATGACAGGAAGAATAAGCTTGGTGGTTAGCATGAAGTAAGGAACAACTAGCCGTGATGTCAACCAGGTGAGGAGAAACCAGATGTGATGCAACTCCGGGAAGCAATCTGCAAAGAAAATTAACACGGCACATTTTCTTTTTTTAAAATCAGAACTTAGCGAAAAATCCTGATGCGGCATGTATTTTCATGTGTGCGACAAAACTTTTAGCTATATTTAGCGAAATTATGCGCGGAGATATTCACCAAAACTAATGTCGCCATTGTCTCAGTTAAAAAAATAACGAACCCCTTCCCGCAGGAAATAGAAGTGCACGCAAAGCTTGACCTCAGCGAAAACGGAAACGATGAAAATAAAAACGAAATGACCGGAATAAAAACACAAAAAATCGATGAACCAAAATAAAATCATTTTATTTCGCTGAGTTTTCCGTAAATGTGCGGTATACGTTTTTGTAGATCGTTCTTTTGCATTCATTGACAACGTTTACATTCTTCAGTGCCTGCCCACTCTTCCTCGGAGAGAACAACGCGCTGCCTACCCATGTCATGCTATAAAGGGAACTGCCCGACCAGAGCGAGTCACCGCACCTGTAATGTGGCGTGCTGCGAGTGACGACGCTGATTGGCTCTCATTGTGGTGTGGTTTGGCGCGACACTTAGGCTATATCCCGGATAAGTGCTATATGCTCCAACAAAGGCACAGTCAGCACTTTATCCCTTGCCAATCCCTCGAGTGGCTGCGTTTTGAGCACTTCAAAGGCATAATCATAATCATGATCATCATCGTCATTAGAGCAGGTAGATAAAATTGGCTTCGTCGCAAGGTGTTTCTGCGTACGCCACCGCCGACGGCGCAAGTCAGCCAATACAAGCTTCTCTCGAAAAACCGAGAAGACGTCCTTGTCCACCAGAATAGCATACATTTAACTCTAATCTAATCTGCGTGTATCTGCCAAGGAATACGAACATCCTATTGCTAACGTAAGTGCATTCAACCTAGCCCCCATCCCCAACTGTGGCTCTTGGTGTGTTGCCCTCCTTCCTGAATACCATAAGCGTGGACCTGAATTTCAGCGAAGATGAATAAATACGTTTCCACGCACACCGAGCAGCACTCACTAGAAAGGAAAGTCACTCCACGCAAAGGCACGCTCCGCATGAGTTCTCCTGCACCGGCACCCATCTGGTCGAGCGGACCGCCAGGGAGGCTTCTCTGCACGTCGAGGTCGACGCCATAGCCGGCTTTGAACATGGTGTCCATGGTTGCACGGCGGAAGGCGAGCGTCACCTCGACGGCTTGCCCTGCCATACGCTTCTCGTCCAGCAACTCGATCATGGTGTCACTGCACTTGTCCATAATCGGGAAGATCTGCGTCGAGACGTCAAGAGACCTTTGTCGTACGGCAAGCAGACCCGTTCAATAAAGCTCTGCGCGACAGTGTGCGTTTGCAGCTTGAATACAGGCAGGAAGTTACGTAATGCGAGGGTAGCAGACCTGATGGCGTGACCTGCCTGCTCATATTGAGAAATAAAGTTAATTTACCCCTACCAACCTTATACATACCGGCATCGGCATGTATAACGTGGCAAGCGCTTTCTCAGTTCCGAGATTATACGAACTAAGAAGGCAAACATGGAACAACAGCGTATCGTTAGAAGCTCGGTTCTCGCACGTAGCCTCACAAAATCTGCTTTTTTGGTGGTAAAATAATTACGTTTTAATAATTAAGCCCTAAAATAAGCATGCAACACTTTTTTTCTACGTTCTTTAATATCGTAAATGTTTTAAGAACGTAGTCAATACACACACTCAGTACATAAAATAACGGGTCACGAAGTACCTCAGCCAAAAATCAGCTATATTCCCGTCAGATAACTAAGAAACTTGCCGAAAAGAACTTTCTCTCTTTCCCGGGCTTTGCTTTTCTTCGTGTGTTCCAATTACGTCATTACAGCGGTGTAGCGGCTATTGATTGGCTTTCATTTCCTTTCATTTAATATACCCATAAAGGCCCGAAGGCATTGCATAAGGGGGAGGAGGGGTGCCACGGAACACTGTTTAGAAAAATACAAATGAACCTAGATATTGTTGCAAACACAGAAAAAAACAAAAGCACTAAAACACCAAAGTTCGAGACATTGACTAAGGTGGGAAGATTGCAAAATAAGTTACATAATTATACAGCGGCTACAATAGGACGAAGCAGTACACACTGAACAAGTTGAACAATACATTTTGCACAAAATATCATCTGTTACAGCAGTAGAACTTGAAGGTTGAAGGTTAATCTTGAGTGGGAATATTTGTTCCTAGTTTATCTCTAAAACGTTTATTATCAATGCATGTGGCGATGTCGTCGGGCAACGCGTTCCATAGTGTTACAGCGTTAGGAAGAAAAGATGAGCTAAATGCTGATGTACTGCCGGTAATAAGAGCTATTGGACGACTGTGATTTAAACGAGATGAAATTCTGTAAAGTTACCTCAGTAAAGCGTGCCTAGATTGTGGCCAGTAAAAGAATTTGTGGATTAGGCATAGGTAGGCAATGACGCGGCGTGAATGAAGAGTCGGGAGGGAGGAGGATAGCTTGAGCGCAGTGACACCTTCAGTTGCAGCGATTAGTGTATTCGATAGCCACTTTAATAATTCCACAACACCAAAGTAGAAACGGAAGGCACATCTGCTGCGACGAGCAAATCATGCAATGCCGCTCTGGACTGGCGATAACTGCAGCCTTCTCAGTGCTTCCAGACACGAACAAAAGAGGGAAAGCGTTTATCGGCAGTGTTGCAGAGTCCCTGTAATTCAGAGATGATAAAAGGAAACAAACAATTCGTTGCAATAATGGTTCGAGTCTATAATCAGCCATAAACCTTTCACCCCGCCAGCGTTAATTAATGTTGCACCCCATTGCACCACAACCTCGTGCAGATCCATCTTTTTGTTGGCGTTATGTTCGTGGAGAGGAACATGTGGGGAGGGGAGGGGGGGTAAACAGGTGACCTGACGAGGCACTTTTATGCAAATTCATTACACTCCTCCAACAACTGGTGGCGAGGAAGGGAAAGTGGTGAGAGTATGTTTGCCGCATACTACGCAGCATACACCGGATTACTTCTTACCTGCGACAGTTTTTTGGTTGTGAATGCTGGACTTAGTACTGCCCGCATTTCGCGCCAGCGGTTAACAGGTGCAGTGACAATTAACTTCTGACGAATGTCGGGCACCGCTTGCACCTCGATCACCCTCTGGATAATAAGAAGTTGGAGGAAAGAAGCAATTAAGACAATAATAGCAATTTGAAGCTCGATTTTGAGGCAGTGGTGCAATATTAGGCTCCGAATGCCTTCCAGTATAAACATGTCTTTCTTGAATATAGGAAGTGAATTTCATGAATTAATTGAACACTATATGTACAGCTATGAATATACATCTGTGAAACAAAATATTAGAGGAACCCTGCAACCTTTTTTTACTTTTCTCTACATGCTAAATGCTTTCAAAACGGATCAACAAACACATCGAGTACTCAGAATAAGAAGTCACAAATTACCTCAGCCAAAAATTACTGCTCTCTGCTCATCAGATAACTTAAAAACCTGCTCAAAAGGTTTCTTTTTTTTTTCCCGGACTTGGCTTTCTTCGGCTGCTCGAATTAAAGGGACACTGAAGTGATTTGTAAACATTGCGGGATTACTATCGCAAATTGTATCCCGGAGTCCATACGCCATGTTTCGACCACTCTGAGTGCGTTTATACGCGAATTTATTTAGTAGCAAAATCAATTCGAAAACGCTGTCCTCCTCTCTGCATGCTCGCCCATTTTCTGTGAGGCTTTCGTGTGACGTCAGGAGGAGATGGCTTGGCTTGACTACGCTACTGCACGGCTCGCCGACCTTCCGACAGAGTCAGTCGGCCCAGCGTTTAGTCCGCCGGCCGCCGACGAGTCATCGCAATTCGTTCACTCAGTTGAAACTAAGCCCCACACGTTTGTGGATGGAAGAATGCGCCTTTCTTTACTTTGTTAGTTTGTACACTGTATCAAGCTCCAAGTCCAGGTCGCTCCACCCAAGCCCTGCACAAGCGCACATGCGACGCTTCGCTGACTGGTACGTTAGTAGGAAAATCTAAGGCCACTTGAAGGCGGGAGAAGAGCCAGCGAAGTCAATATAGGTACTAAGGAAATAAAATCAACTGAAACTTTTACCGCACAGCGTGAAACTAGGGAGCAGGAAGCACTTTTTTTGCGCTTGGTGAGCAAGCACAGCGATCAGCAGCACGACTATGCATCTGCGAACGTTTTTCCGTCTAAGAAATGCAATTCCTAGACGTGAAATATTGTGGAAATTTGGGGGACGCTTACTGCACCAGCGCTATACAACAAATAGTCACCTAATCTGTTTGAAATGCTAGAACTAAATAAAAGAGTAAACGGCTATACAATATATACCTTATATTTCCAATACCCGCAGCGCAATTTAAACACTAAGAAGCTACTGGAAAGTTCAACAATTTAAAGCACAAGCACTTAAACCCGGGCCACGTGGTGAAAAAGAGAATATACACCTCTGTGTTTTCACGGGAGGAACAATCTTTCGCCAAAACAAGACGCTTAAGATAGTCGCGTATAGTATACATTCCACAACTTCTTAGAAGATAAAATCTAAACTTTTCCTAGTTCTCGTACGTGCCATATTGCTCTATACTGTCGAGTTCAGTTCGCTTTCCACCAACTGTCATGCCTGTTTTGAGTGTGGAAGCGAGTTCAGAAGAGTTGTATTGTTTTCCTACGGTACCTACGCAATTTATAGGCGCCGGAATTGATGGTGAATAGCTTTTAATTGGAAGTCAGGAAATACACAAAGACTTAACGCACATACTGAAATGCGTGCATATCTATGTGGCCTCCAAAATTGCGAAAAATACTTCTGGTATGTTATCTGCACCTGACCACCTGACGGTAGTTGCTTGGGAAGGCGCACGAATTGAGGTTTATGGCATTTAGCAAGTTTTACAATTAACTACAACTCTACCCTTACACATAAAAGTTACAGAGTTGAAGACGACATGGAACAAAAAATCAGACGCCGGGAAACTTCAAAGCTTTTTTAAAAGATGAAGGGCTGTGTACTGCAGCGCAAACACGTTCAAGAACAAATGTGGATCCTCTGTGGTGCCGAGATAGCATGGCTGTTTATTACAATGTCGCAAATGTTGGCTGCAAAATCTTCGACTGCATTTTCCTCCGTTGCAGATGTGTGTACGCTTTCTGTGGGCGTACCCATGTGCCTATTTAAGCAGGTGTGTGTGGATACTTTTGCGTGCGCACGATTGTGCCGCTCTAACTCACCCCTCGCTCGGCAAAATTGTGGAACTCCTCAATTTCCACCTTCTTTAGCAGGTCCAGGTCGTTGACTAGTAGGAAAGGAATGGCGCCGTTGTAGAACCTGCGTCACAGGCGGCACGAGTGCTCATGTGAAAAAGGGTGCCCACGTCAGCTAGACGGGCGCTGAAAAGCAACATGTTGACGACCAAGACCGTTGTTAAGCTGCTTGCTGGATGGTATATCCAAAACAGGAACATAAGGCACCGACAGTATGCGCGTCGTAAGCCATATTTTTTTTTTTTTGAAAATGTTCAGCCTATGCTTTGTTACTTTTTTCTAACTAAAAACAATCCGCACGCAGAAATTGCACACGATGTGGTGGTACACGATGGTATAGTTGTTCGCCCATAACTTTTCTCGCAGAAATCAAACCTTGATAAAAGTTCACGTATAATGTTCTTAATCATAAGTAACTTGCGGCTTCATTTTAAGGGCTGTTCTTTTTATATTTTCGATGCTGGTTGCTCGTATTGTTCGAAACGGCGCATCTTGCGAAAAACGCACCACAATCCGGGCGCTTTACTTGTAAAGGGGCTAATTCATTTCAGTGCGTTTACTCGTTACCTTGCGTTGGGTTAACTACGTTGTGTAAAACACAGGGCGCACATTCAACTTCAGCTCTCAGTTATATAACAGCGTGAGGGTGAGCATTAGTTCCCCATAACGAGCGCGTCGCCTGCTGCCGCCACCAAACATACCTGCGCTAAAATAATAGAGGGGAGGAGTAATGAAGAAACATTTTAGTGAGCAAATTTGAAAACGTATCGCCCTAGGAAGAATAACCTATTCACCGAACCTGCAAGTCATCGGAAGTGATTACTTACAACGCTTTTCTTAGAGGGAACAACAAACAGGTGACGCGAAGTCGGTAAAACGTCGAATTCGTAAACAAGAGAACACAGGTATGACGCTGGCCCCGGTAGCGTTTTTTTCCCTGCGCACTAGCTCAGAACATGCCTCATACAATGTGTCAATCCAGTTTTTAGACTAACAATGCTTTAAGGCTATTATAACGAGAGCGCATTATAATAGAACACTCTGGGCGCATTATATACCTATTACAAAGAAGCTTCCAGAATTAAGCAAATTTTCTACTGACAAGCCTGTTGCCTACGGTGAAATTCATGTATGCTGGCAGGGCTATGCCAGAAAAAAAGTTTTCTGGTATACCTTTAAGCCGACACTAGTAGAACTTAACTTGAAAAACAACTCCACGTTCAGAGTGGGTCTTTTATTTAATAAAAAAGTACAGTCATACCCGACGATGTTTCCGTACTTCCTTATCCATTCTTCGAACATCTCTGCCGCACCCTGTAAAGGTAAAATTTTCCGTCTATTGAAAATAAAATGTGCATCGGCTATTCCGGATGTCACCATGAATGTTCCGTTGCTTTTATTGAGCAGGAATAAGAAGCAATTTTTGACATATATCTGAAGCTAAAGCAAGAGAAGTTAGACATTTCGTGCGCAGTTTCATGGCCCGGTATTACAGCACAAAATGCTACACGAGATCAAGGATCAACTAATTCTCAGTGACAGAACATCCAGGCAGCTGAAAATCACTGCGGTAAAAAGCTTTCTAAAGTTCTTCTCGGTCGGCAGCGACATCGCCATGAAAACAATATCGAAAATTTCCTCTTCGACGACCGTGCGAGACTCGTGAGTGATAACAAAGATAAAAATGGCCGCGTATCTGCTCCTTTCGTTGCAAATGTCGTCAAAAGACCATAGCCTTTGTAGATATTTGCCAAGGAAATGCCCCCTTTGCATTCCCGCTCACCTCTTATGCTAGCTGTTCCTGTTCCGTCGCGCTCATCCCAAGGTAAACACACTAAAGGTTTGCTCAAGGCGATTTGAATTTACCGCGTTCCACTGCTACAGGCCAGGTTCCTAGATGCCAGCGCTGTAGTACGGCGGAGACGCGCGTGAATCGAGGCGGCCGACTTCAAGGTTTATAGAACCGCGTTGCCGTGCTCCACGTGCGTTCCAAGCAGAACGTGGACCCTAGCTAGTTGAACCTTTCGTTGCTGTTGCCGCGTGATTTCTCATATGCCGCCAAGAGGTAGCGCGGGCAACAGCAGGCGGAGGTTTTCTGGAGTAGATGTAGGATATCATTTGCTATCAAAAAACCAAGCATACATAATTTTTTTAAATAAAGGAACACTGTAAATATCCTTTATGTACTGATTCCCTGTCTTGTGTTTGCGGAATGTCTTGTTCTTGGTCAACAAAGTTGACAAGTATGAACATATAAACCGGGCTTAGACGTTTACATTTGGCTGTGAGTATATAAGACTATTGCGTAGTATCTATTTTACTTTGACCGGGTAGCTGAATCGAGTCAAAGACAGACAGCCGACAGACAGACAGACAGACCAAAATTTCTGGGCTCAAGTAGCACAAGAAAGACTATCGTCTTTAAAACAAAAATCGGGAACACTTACTCGGCTCTTGATTTCAAGGAGGTTACCGAATATAATACTCGGCTGGGGTCCGGGTACGCCCATCTCTTTGAAGTAGCTGAACTTCTTCTTCCGCCATCTGAAAACAACGGCAAAATATAAATCGAGACAGTGTTGTCCTAGACCTGCTAGTTCACTCAGGCAGCTGGATTAATTTGATGCTGTGTGATTTCGTGACGTTGCGCGCTGTTGTGACGCAAGTGTTTAACGTTGAAATCGTTACTGCCTCCCTTTTCGGAGACTGGGTCTGCGTATGCGCGTTGTCTCTGGCGGTTCCAGTATCCTAGATGTTCTCTACTGTAGGTTAGTCATATTAGTGAGGAGGAAGATGAGAGGCCTCTGCCATTGACTATGAGAGAGGTCATGACCCCCTCGTCTTTCCTGCCGACTTCACGGAACTGCGAGTAGGTGCAGTAGCATCCAGCTTATCCCGCTCCTATATGCGCTGCTCGTTGCGTTTTTGAGTAAAGTAATGCAAAGAACAGTTGCATGGTCCCAATAATGGGACCACGATGGCGTTACTCACCACCATCCTCGCCCTTTTGAAGAGTGGGATAACACGATATAACGCATGATCCCGCCTCGAACTGTGCTTTCTGCTTTAGCAAGAATAGTGATAAGACGTTAATTACACTGCTTGACAGCGTTTCCGTCCGTGCACCAAAAAACTTTCTTTGCTTTCAGCATTTCACCGCGATGTTGCTAAGATGAACAAAAGACGTTGCTGATTTTTTTCACCATGTTTTGCTACCCATACATTGACATTGGTATGCTCTTCTCGTTTACGTGTCAATTAAAATGCTGTAGCTTGCGACAGATCTGTCGCAAGCTACAGCAGGCCTTGAGGCCTACTGAAGCCATGGTTTAGTTTTATAAACTAGGGGTACATAACAAAAAAACCTTCTGGCGTGGCGGCGCTGGCCGAGCCGCAAGTTTGGGAGGGAGAAGTTTGTCGTAGTCATAAAATATTGAATTTTCACCAATGACGCTTCTACAGTTTTTTAAACAGCAGTGCTGTTTAAGCTTGAGATTGGCCGGTGGCGTTCGCAAAAAGTTTCAGGAAAAATACCAACAACAAACACCAAGCTCACGTGAGCGTGCGCTTTGTGAGGAGCGCACGGAGTCGTTCAGGCTTGCGCGTGGGCTTCCGCTACGTGAGGAATTAAAAAAAAAACAAATAAAAACTTTCACCATCTTCCCACGTGGGAACCTTGAGGAGATGCAAAGCCGTGCAAATTCGTGCAAAAGCAAAAAAATTACACCCTCTTCCCACGTGGGAACCTTGAGGAGATGCAAAGCCGTGCAAATTCGCGCAAACTCGAGATGCTTTGCATCTCCTCAGGGTTCCCACGTGGGAAGATGGTGTGATATTTTAGCTTTTCGCCTCCATCACAAAAGCGGCCGTCGCGGCCGGGAATCGAACCCGCGACCTCATGCTCAGCAGCGCAACGCCTTAGCCACTGAGCCACCGCGGCAGGTCACTGCCAGAATCGTTGGCGTCCATTGTCAGCTCATTGGACGGCGCAGACCGAAGCAGCAACTGAAGGGAGCAGCGGCGCGGACCTGGTTTATCTGAAGTGGCGAGGAGTGGGGGAGAGGAGAGAGTGACGCTATCACAGCTGGCGTGGAGAGGGGGAGAGGAGGAGCAGCGCACACAGGTGGTGTGGAGAGGTGGAGGGGAGAGAGTGACGTTATCACAGCTGGCGTGGAGATGAGGAGAGGTGCGGACGGACGCCGCAAGGACAACGGACATAGACCCGAGCAAGAGATGCTTTGCATCTAAAATATCGAGCGCACGTGGGCGTGCGCATCGTGAGCAGCGCTCGGCGTAGGCAAGCTCGACCTTCGAGAACACTCTGCCCAGCGTTCGTGGCGTGATCTCTCGCGTGCTCTTCTCCTCACCAGTTCAGGGGCGTTCGCGCCTGAAGTGGCGAGCACAGACGCCGAGTTCTCGAAGCCGGTTGCCGCGGGTTCTAGCATGTGCTAGCGCGGTCCACTCTGGGAGAGATGTGAAAGGCTGCGGACAAAACGATCCGGGCCTGCCAGTCATAGAGAACTTTCAGCGGCAAGTTCGGAAATCCATGTGAGCTGCAACAGGCCTACCAGTCATGGTAAACTCTCAGCGGGAAGTTTGGAAATTCATGTCAAATGCAACATCCGGGTCTCCTATAAGAAGGGAGCGGGGCTGCCAGCTGTGCTGCTTCTCCAACCTTGCACCCTTAGTGCATGCTGCGCCAAATGTTTCTCGTTGCTGCTTTCCACTCCAGCTGCTTCCGCTGGGCAACACGGTACTGCATCCGGCCGGATGCGACAACGACGACAGCTACACCGGCTCCAATTAATTCAGCACAGTTTTTTTCTACGACCCCGATGAAAGGTAAAGCCCTCGGGATTTTCTGTTCGAGGCCGCACGCTCAGGGAGTAACATCCTCTAGGCAGCTGCGGCTTCGAGATACAACGCACACAAAATGAGTCCGTTCTTCTCGCACACTTTGGCACAGTTTTGTGTCATCTCTTTTTGCTAGACTTTTTAATCATAAATTTGCCGCCCCGCTCACAAATAAATCGTCGAAGGTGTCCGTTTCCGTCAATCATTACCGTGGCAGGCAATGCAGTTTTTAACGAACGTTCTTCGTTCACTGCGGGCGCGCACGCCGCACAGAATATCCCAGCTGGCCGCATGCTGTGCACACGTGCTCTAAACGTTCTTAATTTTCATAGGAAAATCTCGAGAAACCACTAGGTAGATACACAGCACCGCGGAATGGCAATCGTTTTCACATTCTGGGACCATCCTATATGCGGCGACACTGTCACGTTTATCAATTCCTGTGATTGTTTTCGTTGCCTATTAGATACTTCAGTGTGGACAGCGCAAATTGAGAAGGATGAAGGAGAGGTGTATACCAAACAGTAGTCGCCATGCGCGGGTAATTTGTGTAGTGGACTTGGGTTGTGCACATCTCTGCGTCGTCCTTCTTGGAAATGTAGGCTATTCAGACTTCAGAAATGTCACTTTGTTCTGCACCAATTCTTTCGGCATGCTATTTGCTAGAACCATTCGTATTTCGCAGCAGTGATGTGTTCGTGGCCGAACTGTGTCAGCACCGGGGGCCTTCAAATTCTCAGAGGTGTCTTCAACGACATCATTCGATGAACTGCCGCCGAACGGCTCGTTATCGTTTGCCGAGAGTTGCAATTTTAAAGTTAGATTTTTCCATCTAGCATAGAATGGCATCAAAACATCAGCCTAATGGGTACGTCGCATCATACAGATGTTCGACTTATCTCCACGATTTTAACACACGTAAAAGGATAATGACTTATGTTGTGCACCCGGCCAGTAGAAAAGGCGTACCTTTAAATGTGTGGCTTAGTGAGCGCCTTCTTGTGCCAAATATTGAAGTCCTACACATGCGTCGGCAAAACTGGACACTACTCACTTTCACTCACTCACTCACTCACTCACTCACTCACTCACTCACTCACTCACTCACTCACTCACTCACTCACTCACTCACTCACTCACTCACTCACTCACTCAGAAAAATATATTTTTTCTCACGCACTCACGCTCACCACTCGCCGTAACCACTCGCACTCACTCGCGCTCAAGCTCATCACCCGCCATCACCGCTCGCCTTCACCACTTACTCTCACCAGCCACACTCACTCGCGCTCGCGCTCACCATTCGTCGATACCAGTCGCACGCTAGTCTGCGCAGCAGTTCCTTCATGAGTCACGACACGGAAAGGTATTAGTGCATTACGGCGTCAGAAGACCACCCAAATCGTATTCCTAAGTCAACACGCCACCAGAGAGCTAATTCCACGGTTCCCCATAGCAGGAGTGCAGTGACGACATATTCCTGAAGCTAAACATAATTGCGCAATTAACAACCACCACAGCGAGCTGCTCCTGCGGCGGCGAGTACAAACGCGAGTGGCGCTCACCGCGGTAAGCCCCGCAATTCACGCGAGTACACTCACCACTAGTGAGTGGTGAGCGCCCTTCACTCACCCCGTCAAAACGATATCGAGGCTCACTCATCACTAACTTGTGAGTAGTGAGGGGGTGGAGGGGTGAGTGTACTCGTGAGTAAGCCTACCAACCTATGGGCCTACAAGCTCTCCATCCTAATTATTCAGCATATTACACCGCAAATACCATTTGGGACAGTGAAGCAAACTTTTGCTACACTAGCTGCATTGTGCATGTTTACCCACGTAACTCATTGTTAGACTGCATGACGGTAGTCTGCATCCTTAATTTGTGCTAAATGATCGCGAAAATAACCGCCGTATGCCGTTAGCGGCTGGCTTTCAAGCTGCCGTAGTGACCTCATTTTGGTCTGCACTGTTTTCATGTGTCACCAGCGTAAAATTGATTCTTCACTCTATCATAGCCAGTGGTCGACCTTTTTTGTTGTTCACGCACTAATTGCGAAATTTAAACACGCCTGCAACCAAATAAACCTCGAAGTGCAGACATCCTAATGTGTTAATGTATGTGATCCCCATCTTGGCTACTCACAACTCGACTGCGCACATAGACGTTCTTTTAAGCCTATGTATTTCGCAGAAATCACCTTCCAAATTCAGCAGCAAGTCGAGTGGCCAACACTACCGTTCATCCATATCTTTTGCGTGTTGTTCGAGATGTTGTTCATTGAATACACTACGCTCACAGTTTGTGAGTTGTTTTCGGTGATGTTTTTTTGGCTAATACGAAAAATATTTACCTTCATGGGCGTTACTACAATCAAGTACGATGTAATCATGACAATAAAATTTATTCTAAACACGATATTCACGGGTGCATTTTTGTGACTCGAAAATTTCCAATCAAAAGTTTTACGAGTCGAAGCTTCACTCAGAAGTGAAGTCAACTGCTATCAATTACTGAATAATTGATAATAGCCAGGACTCCTTATCAACGTTCACCGAACTATCATGCACACGTGGGTCTGAACCTTAGAATGGCGAGAACCTAACCATAGTAACATTGTGAACTGTGTTTTGCGTAAATCACAGGAAAGTTCAAACCATTTAGAATATTATAACAGGAAGCCGGAATTGTGTCACTTGATTCATATTTTCTATGGGATATAAGCTATTCGGACGGTCTCAAAAGCTATGAAAGGCGGTGACTTGTAGCCTCAAAAACCTTGAAGAGTGCTTGCTTTTTAAGAAAAATTTGTTGTATGTTTTTTTCGTGGTAACAACGGCACAAACGCATTTCCCCGCGGGAATTGATTGCCTAATATATTTGGCTGCTGCTATACCCATTTACTTGATGTGTTATACTTGTTTCTCCTTCGAATAGGTTGACAGCTTTTAAGTAGTTTATGCGTTTTTTCTTCTTTCTTTTCTTTTTTTTTTCTTGCACTTGTTTCTTCTTGCACTAGTATTTTCTTGCACTATACTGGTTCGTCTGTCCCCTTCCTCGTTTATGTAGTGTGCTGGGGCGTTTCTAGGCAAATAAATGAAATAGAGTACCACTCTCACCACTTGTCTACTTAGGTTTTTTTTATTACAGGCATCATAAAAGACGACATTGAACCGTTATTCCTTGCAAGAACTAACCTTTCATAACTAGCACAACTAGCCTCCTCCTCTGAATACCATTGTTTTCCCAAGAAAGGTAACAAATAAGGTCGTTGTTTCAATATTACAGCTACGCAACGTTGAGCACCGTTACTGCTTAGGCACAAAAAGGGTAATCTGCGGGGTAACTTTACGATGGCATTCAAGCAATGTAACAAAACAGAACCCGAAGCCTCACTTCAATCGCGCAACCATCTTTACAATGTGAGCTGCCGCCAAGCGCACGCACATGTCCTTGTAATGTCACAAAGGCAGCTTCTCGCAAGCAATCATTCTTTTGCCTCTTGTCCTTACAATGTAGCTTAACTGTTTCGCAGTTTACGTCAAGGTAGCTTAATGTTTTTCGCAGTTTGCGTCAAAACTCGCATAAAAGCGGGCCCGGCACTACAGAGAGTACCAAGAATGCGGACTAATTTTAAAAAAGAATGACATCGCGTCGTCCATTCGAACATATTGTTCTCTATCCAAACGTGCAACTTATTTTGTAATAAAGAAAACAAAGAATAATAGATCTGAGCTACTTACGCGTAGATTGAGCACAGGATGGTTACGAAGAGGACTAGGGAAAGCAAGTCAGCCATCTGTAATTGCTCCTTTTCTCCGCAGCACCAAGTCGGGAATCATTCAGCAGGTCGCCGGCGGGATCTGAATAAAGCACCGAAAGTGTGTCGCTTACTTGGCTATTCAATACGGACGAGAATCTTTCTTGGGCTATCTAAACGTGAAAGCTATGATCTGTCTGTCTGTCTGTCTGTCCGTCTGTCTGTCTGTCTGTCTGTCTGTCTGTCTGTCTGTCTGTCTGTCTGTCTGTCTGTCTGTCTGTCTGTCTGTCTGTCTGTCTGTCTGTCTGTCTGTCTGTCTGTCTGTCTGTCTGTCTGTCACTCGAAGAACTGCTTCCCGCATGGACGCCGCCAAGGAAGGTCTCACTGAGTTAGCTTCTGCAATCTGCCCTTATACTATTTTAGGGGCGAAGCCCATTAGGGCCTCGGGCTGTCGGCGTCTCCTGTCGACGTCGTCGTTTCATGTAGTCACGGTAGTAAAAAAACTAGGACACACGTTTTCCATTTCCCCGTGCTAGAACGTAACGCGTACTAAAAGAACACTCCAGGACACACGTGTTTCGACGCCTCGCGCTATAATGCTTCGTTCTTCAAAGACACCAGACTTACCACAAAGTTGTATACCTCTACCCCGCAAAAGTTTCATCTCCGTGAGCAAAACCGCCAAGGCATCAAGAATACACTGGTACACCGCATGCTTCGCCCCTCCCCAGGTTTCACGTTAGTGGAGATGGCCCGGGATTATTTCGCCAGATCTTTTTAAGGCCATAACTCTGCCCAATTTCGTCTGATTTCGATAAAACTAACACCAACATATATCTTTTGATCGCACAAAGACATGTTCTTTTTTATTTAAATTGCACTCTTATTTTTAAGCTACGGTTAAACTTAAAGCCCTTTCAGAGAGTTCTACCTCTGCCCTGCCCCGCCCAAATTAAGTAGTAGAACACTAACTGCGATTGAGTGCTTACCACAACGACGCAATATTCATCAAAACGGCCATATATAATAACTTTACATATACTCTTTAAATATTTTAGCTTTCACAACTTAAACATCCGCACGTGTAAGCTTGGTCAAAACGCGCTGAACACCCTACCTTCTCGCCAAAACCAATTCACTTAAAAAAATACCACTCCTACAATCTTCGCAGGTACGAGGACCTAACAACATCAAAAGCGCTACCAGAAACTTGGTTTTTTGAGCCTGAAAAAAAAAACTCACAAAAAAACTCATCTCTGACTCCGCATGCTGAACCACTAGCTTAACGCAAGTACTTTCATGATATTTCTCATGGAAAAGGACAAAGGGGAGAAAAAGCACTTGGAGGGCGGATGTGTGAGTTACCTAGCAGGTCGTCTTTAAACGCTGTTCAGCGTCTTTCAAAGAAGTTGCAGCGAAGAAAGTACGTAGGTAGATACACGGCAGATTTCTTTGGATGCCTACTGTGGCAGCTCCACCAGAGAGAGGTTTTGTTTTACAAGTTGCTATTACAATGTTAGGTTAAAAAAGTCGCTGATGCAGCTAGGTTTGTTTGAAGTACCCTCCAGGATGATGTAGTACCCACCGTGATGATGAAGTGCCCACCGCACTACAGCAGCGTTTGGTATCGGCGGAGTAAAAAGAAACCACCTAGTGTGTTTGGCAACAGATGCATGCCAGCTGCGCGAAACCGGAAGCAGAAAAAAAACGCCGTCGTTTTTTTTTTTTATTCCTACATATGGTCGTCGATCGCATGAACTGCGCGAACAAGCTTCCGGGCCGGAAGGAGGCAATGTTTTAAAGCCTGGGGAAAAGCCCGAATTCGTAGCATGTGGCATGAAGGTTGCATTAGTTCCTGTGCCGTAGAGCGTGACGCACGTGCGCATTGCGGATTTCGGGTAAATTTTTGTTTGTTTCCACATTAAAGCGTACGTTATGGCGTAGAATATGGCAAACAGTTGCTCTTGGAAACTTTCCCGTGTCATAAACGCTTCCCACAAGCAGCCTAACAGCAGAATGAAAAAAAAACGCAGTAAATTGTGCCAACTTGTTCGTGCATGGCAAACAAAAATTTTCAGTCAAGAAATGCATAAATCGGAGTGTATGATAAATTGCGCGTCAATCACAGCGCAAATATTTATAAAAATCAACACAAAATTACCCAGAAAGTACACTAAAGATAATTTGAGTACCCATCTAGCTACGGAATGATTTTGCCGATTCCGGCTAATCTATGAATGCCTGTGTGTGCGCGTGCGCGTGCGCGCGTGCGTGCGTGCGTGCGTGCATGCGCATGTGTGTGCTAATATGTCGGCCCGCGTCTCAGGTTGCGGTGACGTGTTACTTCTATTTCACTACAATGACATCCCCCCGCAAATATTCAAACCCTCGACTTACCGTCTTTTTATCATCCGATCAACTAACCTAGCAGAAAGTGTTTATTTGGCGGCGCTTACAAACAAATGCCTACTGCAACACCCATCGTCCATGCCAACTCATCTACCTCATACCTCGTACGTCACTCTCTTTCTCTCATTCAATTTATATACAATTTATTTACCTACAACTTACACAAGAAGGAGAGTGACAAAGGCTGCGCAAGGCATCTTGGCATACCCACTACCCTGATACAGTACGCACGGCATCTTTGGCAAACGTTACACACTCATTGCCAGCGCACACAAAAAAGAGGAACGTAAATATATTTGTGCAGGTGTCTGCCGCCAATTACACAGCCTAAGCGTAAAAGCGAAAAAAAACGAAACTTAAGCCTAATACAAAGGTACGATACTTCGAATGCGATATAATTCAACAAATTATGGCTGCTATAAAAATTCCCAATTGACACAGAATTGGTACACAACCTCCATCGTAAAGACATGAATGACAACAGAAATAACCTGAATACGAAACAAGAAACGGAGAGAACTACAAACTACTGTAGAAAAAGGATTGTTTGCAAAATTGCAAATGATATGCGCGAAAAGTCAACATTTTGTGCATTGATACTGTTCAAAAGGTTCGGTAATGTGTGGCGCTGCGGGAGCACGTGAGAGGCTGTGTCGCGTTCATTTTTGGTTTGCTACATCCTCCTTTCTGCTTCCACCTCGCCACATTAAAAAACCAGAAACCTGCGCATACCACAACACAACAACTCTGAAAATATCAACCCTCACATACCCTTTCGAGTACCCTTAAGAGGGGTTTTGAGGGTATTGGAGCATCCTCCAAAACCCCCAACACCACATAGCACTTAGCATGTGCACGACCGCAGCACCCAAACTTAATGCCTTCCGCCATTCTGGAGCAGGGAAGTTCGAGCATTGTTGTATTCACCCTTCAAACAAATGCTCTTCCTGTACTGAGTGTGCCTTCTTTGACCACGTTACGTGTGCATGTCCCGACATCCCAAACATTCCCCGAATACCCAACCCAACTTTTGACCGGTGGAAAAATGCGCTGCTAAGCTCGGACCCGGAAGATCAATGACAGCTGGTACGACTGGTCGCGAGTGAGGCCAGGGCTACAGGGGCCCTAAAATATGGCACCTCCCCTCCTCAAGAAAAAGATACCCGTTCCGAAATAGTGGGAAATTAAGTTATTCCCTTCCTTCCTCCTCCCATACAGGTGCCACCGCTCGTCATTATACGCCACAAGCCAGGGTTTTAGCCCAGTGAACCAAATGTCTAGAGCGCAAAATATCACGTGGTATGGCCGCCTGCTTTGGAAGTCTACGTTGCGCGCTCTTCCCTACCTGCTTGTGACGCCTAAAATAGTTCATCCCGAGCCTGTCAGGTGCTTTAAAGGGACACTGAAGTGCATTTGTCCAGCTTCTCTTTACGCTTCCATTACGTAGACGGGCTCAAATAAACACCCCTTTGATTGTTTATCCGGTCGATAAAGCGATATTTATTTGATGAAATTTGAAAGAAGAAAAATTAACATGTGCGGTCTACGGTGGCCGCACCAACTAACAGCAGTGACGTCCACACGAGGTGCTGCTGTGATTGGACGAAGCTCGAGATTAGAATTCAAACCAGTTTCGGTTTCGGTTCTGTGAAATAAAATGCATGGCATCCAACTTTATCCTTGGCTGAGCATTCTGGATATCTCAGTAATCGGCATGCTGGGCATCTGCCATGTCGTCGGCTGTAAAATGCGTCAGATAAGCCTGCCGGCACAGCTTAGGATCGTAACGATCCCCACCCCAGGCGTACGCAGTGAACGAACGCCCTCCACGTCACCGGACACGCTCAAATACGACTCACTTTGCCCCCACCTTTGGTGCTTACAGCCGACAACACGGAAAAAGCGCGGCATGCTGATTACTGAGATATGGAGAGTTCCCATCCAATGATGACATCGGATGCCCAGCATGTTGTTTTACAGAACCAAAACTGAAACTTGTTTGAACATCGTCCAATCACGTAGCGTCTTTACCTGACGTCACTGCTGTTAGTTGGTGCAGCCGCCGCAAACCACGCGTGGTATATTTTCTTCTTTCAAGCTTTATAAAACAAATATCGCCTTATCGCCCGGATAAACGATGAGAAGTGTGTTAATTTGAGCCAGCCTACGCAGCGCAAGCAAAACCGGGAGCTTGACAAATTCACTTCAGTGTCCCTTTAAAGATGCAATGAAAACAAAAAACAGCTTAGTTTAATTTGAACGAACTTGTATCTGGTGTCTCACTCAGATACATAACAGCCACGCAATCGTTTTTTAACCGAAGGGAACTTAAGAAGTATTTAAAAATTTCCAAATTTCGCGCTACGGTGACGTGTATGGGCAGGAGTGACTTTATATGGGCCAGCACTAACGTAATCGCCTGTCTGTTAGCTGCACTAGAGTGAACTGCACGTTAGCAGTTCAGTTCATTAGCAGTTAGCACGTTAGCTGCACGTTAGCTTTCAAGTGATGCGATCAAACGGAACTAGAGGCCCCACTACAATCGTACAGTCGCGAGTCTTAGCGATGGTCAGTTCGGCGGCCGCCAATCGCACAAACAAGATTTTGTGACGTCAAACAAAAGTTCCCGGAAAGTGTCTGGTGAGGCGCCACTGCTTCCCATGTATTTTTAATATCTCCATTGTTTGTTCAAAGTTCGCAATAAGACTGGTATTGTTCTCCGGCCAAAGCAGTCGTTTTAATGAAATAAACTTTTTTTTTTGTCTTCGTGGCCCCTTTGGTCAGTTTTAGAGTCGCGAAAGACATCCCCTTTTTTAGGCACAAAATACCTTTAGCACTTCCAAAACCATCGTCCACTTTTTATGCGCGCGTACGTGCGTGCTGGAGGGGGCACTTCAGCAGACATTTCAAACAAAGATATAGCATACTTCTCAGTAATATTGAATCCTGGGATGATTGCTATGTAATTGTTGTTGTTGCTGCGAGCTCTAATGGAAGGGGAGGCCAGAGGCCGGTGGGGTAGGATGAGAACGGGGGGTCCATTCTTTTTGGAGAACCTCTTACGAAATGAATGAAAACAGCGCGTGGGATTAGACAAAAAAAGAAGACGATAACACATGCGCTAAATAGCACCCACAACAGATGTGTTCATTGCTATCCGGCGCAGTATTTGTATTTCCCTCCCCCTGTCGCGTTCTTCGAGTGTTGTTTTCCCCCTTACTTCACGTACTGAGGGCCGAACCTATGCCATGTGGTTTCAGGAGCACGATCACCATTCTACCAAAGCTCCTCGGATTACGAGAGCTCATTGCGGGGTTTTGTAGACGACATTTATGTCGCCATGAAGTTCAAGAGGCGGAAAATAGAACAAGAAACCGCAATACATGCCGGTGCGAGACTAGCATGGTATCACTACCCATCTGAACTGCGATAAAGAAATCAGTCATGCAAATATACATCGACTGGAATGCTCTCGAGAAGCACTCCGCAATAAATAGTTGATTCGTTGCCTGTACTGCAATACCAGTGCGAGTTCCTGTCTTATCATTTGTGGCAGATACTTAGGGCTTAACCGAGCCCATTGAAGAACTTAAGTACACTCAAAACGCCTTTGAGAAGATGGTATAAAGAACATTTTTGGTTCGAAAAGCCTCCAGCGAATCACACAAGCACCGCTAGTCAAACACAACCGAAACTAAATGGAATGCCGGACCACCCAGGAATATATACTTCGCATGGGCTCATGTGCGCGCGCACCTAAAAGCTAGCCTTCTTTGCGTTGCAATGAGAAGGTGTCCGCAAGTACACCTCCAAGTCACCCCCTTTAGACTTCTATCTCTCAATTCCTGAGCGATGAAAAAAAAGCGTCATTCTGACAGCCTACTTACCTGTTCGATTTGGAAGAACTAGTCAGTTATAACTCGCTCAGTTCAACTTCAATCCTCAAAAACTTTGCGTTCAAGCAATAAAAAAAGAGATCTCAAATATTTACAAATTTCAAATGTCTCGCCACAGAATGTGAGCTGTGCGGCCGGTACGGAGTTGTTAAAAACAGAGTAATGGGTGTGTTAACTGCGTGATAGATTGGAAACGTGCTAGTAAACCAAACTGGGAGCGCCACTGCCGTGACCAAATCATGTTTATTGGCGGCAGCTTTTGTTAGTGACGGCCAATCACGCAAAACAGTTACCCTGACGTAATAGAGGCAGGGCGATCAATTGGCTGGAAATCAGGCAAATTTTCCAAAATATTTTTCGTTTCAAGTATGCGCTGCAGTTGGCGTGATTGGTATTCTGACTTGTTCACTCCTGAAAAAAATCTTCTACTTCTTCATTTTTCCTTGCAAACCAGCAATATATCTGAGAAGATATATGGAGTTATTGCACACGTTTCTGCTCTGCAGATGACCGTCTAGCGTAAATCGACCATACAGAACTTGTATATTTCTTATTTTTCCTTTAAAGTCGACATTAGGTTTGTGAATAAGAAGTTATGGTCTGTTTCTGCTCCGGTCCCGACCTTTCAGTATGAACCGGCAGAAAAAATAATTACTTTTGTCTTTTGAGTCCATTCAACACCAACTTTTGCGCGCGCGGAAGGGTTAGAAGGAAGGGCGAGGAGGCGCTGACATGGCGAAGGCAGGCCCGCGGAACTAATCCCCTACCGCGACGAATGCCCAAGTGCCCAGACGGGTCCCGGTCAACACGCTAGCTACGTACACGATGGAACAGACGGACTGCTAAAACTCTCTTTAGTTACGAGAAGTTATGACAACCTTCACACACAACCTTCACAGACAAGTTCCACAGACAACCTTCGAGCTTCAACCGGCCATGTTGCAAGCGTCAGGGCTTGCACAGTAAATGTCTTTGCATGCAAAAGCTTCATGTCACACTTGTTAGCACACTAAAATACAAACGCCTGGGTGCACAAGGAATTTGCGCAGCCTTGTTACATGCCACTCAAATTAAAGGAAATGCTTCCTGAAGTTGTGAGGTAATCACATGGAGTTCTGAACCACTCAGCAACTTTTTTACAAACAACTATGTTAAAGTCGACTTGCAAACAATCCTCAAAAACAATCATTGAAATGTCGTGTTGCGTACTCCACGACCTACGACAGAACGAAAACCTGACTTCTCTCATTTGTTGCATCCTCTTCGTTATACCCAATTGGCTGGGATTAATAGGTGGCCTGTTCACGCTTCTTCTGGGCTCGCTCAATGTGCAAGAGAACCAATAGACATTAACAGTATTAAGCGGCGCTGATTTTCCGACGCCTTGCACGGAAGTTCGCGAAGTAGCGGGCACTAGCCGTGAGCGCTAACAGCAACAACAACAACGACGACGACGACGACTACACCTGTAACAACAGCTCTATTTTACCTAGTTTGAATCCTTAACCAGTTTACCCAATCTGACTTGGCCAATCCCCCAGAGTGGGTGCACGCCATTCATTTTTGGTACCAACCAACCAACCAACCCACCAACCCACTAACCGACCGACCGACCGACCGACCGACCGACCGACCGACCGACCGACCGACCGACCGACCGACCGACCCACCAACCGACCGACCGACCGACCAACCAACAATAACAAAAACAACAACTACAGCAGCAACAAAAACCGTCAAGGCGCCCACCTATAAAAATCTTGTAGCGGTTTTACGACTGGGAACTTTATTTTACGATATAAATTACCCTTGGCTAAAATACGTCATCGTTAGCACTCCATCTTTCCCACTCTCATCCTTCGCATTTCTCACCGTGTGCGAACTATCATCAAACGTCCACTCAGCAGCGAAAAACAAGACAGTGGTGAAGTGGAGCCCGAGTTACGTAATTACCACATGCGGCGATCCCTAAGATGACGTCATACAAGCCCTGTTCTCCGCGGTTGCAGGGACATGTACCTCCCCAATAGTCGCGTGTTTCAACAAAAACTGTGCGGAAAAGTCAGCACGATTCAGCAGTGTGCTTCTTATTTTAGGACATTAGCAGTACATTCTCTACATTTCGGTTCATCTGGAACGATACTCACGTGGGTTATAGCCTTCGATCCTGATAGATGGGAGAGGCTGTTCATTATTAAAAAGAACAGAACCTATATTTCTGTATTGTGAAATGCCGAGCGCACGAGGAGTGCTAAGGATGACGATAGTGATAATGAATGCTTCGCTGTCCACTTCCTGTTGGGGGGATGATGTGCCATCAAATCTTGGAAGCGAATGCATCCACATTACACTACCCTGCTAATTTCATAGCTGATATTAGTGATTTTCTCGAGTAAGAACTTTTGTTCGTAAAAGGTGGTGGTGTGCCACGCTACATTCTTGCGTCTTATTCTGCTCGGCTAGCATTAGAACATTTTTTAGTCACCTCCACGGGTTTCCGTTTACTTTCTGTCTGGTAAATTTTAACACTATAACTTCGGCAACGGGGCATTTATCTAACATTGATTGGTGTGGATATTTTACTACATTTCAAAAAAAAATGCGCTGAATCGTTTCTGTTTTCCCTCTAAAGATGACGCACGCGCAATCCTTTCGGGTATATTTCCCTACAGCGATTTTTTTTTATGTACGCAAGCAACTCGCTGCAGCTTAAAAAAGAGAAGCCCTATACCCTTGGACCTATCGAATTGAAATGTTCCACTCAAATATCCCACTTGTCAGCCTGCACATTTCTAACAGCGCGAAATCATGCTGCAAAAGCCACAGGACATAATGGTAACTTTTGGAACACTCTGGCTTTCGTCAACAGGGTAAAAGCATAAGGCGTCAATATATAAAGCGTCAATACATAAGGCGTCAATAATACACAAGGCAACAACCTGCATAGGTTTTTGGTTTTTCGTACTGGCAAGTTTTATTACTGATTAAGCCACCCGCATAGATGGCGAAGCGCCTTATGCATTGCTTTTACTTTGGTCACTAAAGCCGGGGAAATTTAGAAACTGCCATCTCTAACAACGTTTTCGATTTCATTTTCTCTCGCATTTATTCCTCTGTTTCTTTTGCATCTCTTTAGTTATCTTACTGTCGTAACGCCTTTGCTGTTGTTGTAGCATATTCATTTTTTTACACGGAGTTTTTCTGTAGAGGAAGCTTAACACTTTAGCTGTCCACTTACGTCGATGCATTGTTTTTATTTCCTTTCAAAACATATTTCAGTTTTATGCAGCTTCACTGACCTGTAACGGCGCTCAACCGATCGACCGCTCTGTTCTTTATTAATTGCTTTGCCATGCGCTCCTGAAACCAATTCTCCTACCTTTTATGGTTCACTGCTAGGCATGGTGCGGTGTCTGGTTATGAGCAGAGTACTGAGTTTCCCAATGTGAGTCCTGGAATGAGTATGTCTTTTCAAAGTCCTCGCCCTACTTCGTATCTCTTATACCACCGCAACTTTCTCCTTCATTATAGTCATATTTCATTTTCCGTTAATTCTACGCTAAATTAAAAAAATACACTTCAAATATATATATATTCATTACTCTCGCTATTTTACATGATATTTTTGCAAACTTTGGGGGATTTAGCGCACCGAAGCTATGCCTGGGCTGTGAGACGTGGCGTAATGGAGGGCTCCAGATTAATTTTAGTCTCCTGGGGATCTTTAACGTGCGCCGAAATCTCGTACACACGGGAGTTTTTGCTTTTCGCCTCCACAAGAAAAAAATTCCCCGCATTTCCCCGAGGGGAAGAATGTGAAAGTGCGAATGCACGAGTTGAATTTGCGCGGTTCGGTAATGTTCGCGAAAGAGAGATCACACACACACACACACACACAACTACAAAGAAAGAAAGATGCATTTATTCACAGACACCTATTTGTGTTGTCGTTGTACTTGATTGCTAGAGCGGATCTCAGCTTTGAAATTTCGTGTCAGTACTCCTTTAAGCGGGTGCATTAGCCCTTCTCACGCCCGATTCTTGGCCAATCCCCCACGTGGGTATGTGTCATGTCAGCGGCCAGGCAGCGCGCGCCCATCTCCCCCCGTTGCCAAGGAAGACGAGGAGATTCCTGGCCAATCCCCCACGTGGGTATGTGCCATGTCAGCGGCCAGGCTGCGCGCGCCCATCTCCACGTGCGCGGACATCGCCGGTGGACGCAGGTTCAGGGTCGCTTAAGAAGTGCATTCGCACTTAAAACGGCCGCCGTGGCCGGGAGTCGAACCCGCGTCCTTGTGCTCAGCAACCCAGCGCCTTAGCCCCTCAGCCATCGCTGATGCCGTCATGCCGAACCGACGCTGTTCCGCTGCAGTCTGTGGAAACAATGATTGGTTACTTTTAAATGCAGAGCATTTCAGTAACTCACGATGTCACCCGCGTTGACGTCCGTAGTCGTAGTCCGCACCCCTCCCCCTACACTATATAAAAGAAAATACTATCCGACGCCAGGTTTCGATCCCTCGACCCTGCGGGTGGAACGCAATGTACATGGTGCTCTACCCACTGCGCCACAAAGCCGACACAGAATGGTACGCTACGAACGCGCCTTATATCGTTGACTCATTCAAATTACTGCTGACGAGCGCTCTCTCGTCAGCAGTTGCCACAAGTGCAACAACATTAACGTAACGCAAACTACTTAACGTCGTGCGCCCCGGAAATGCTCTGCATTTGATCGTGCCCCTCGCGAGGGGGATGTTCTTCAAATCGAGGACCACTGCCTTCCTTCGGGCTCGCTGCGCCCTCCCGCGAGTATGCATCTAACTAGGGACACGGTGCGGAACACCTGCACAAGTGGGCGCTAGCTCACATCTTTTTGACTCACCAAGCGTAAAAGGTAGTCGCGGCGCCGGGGACTCTCTTTTGACCACCTTTTTTGCTCTACAGAACTTAAACCAAGGTCCGTGGCTTCCAGTCGCCGATTTTGGTGAGCTGGTGCACCGGTCTCCGTTTTTCAGTCGAGGATGCATTTCACCGGCGAAAACAAAGGAGGAAGAAAGATGCGAATATCATCGCTCGCCCTTGCGACGCCATCTACAATACGCGATGTAAATTCTCGGAATTGAAGCCTCTTTCACACCGTTCCAACACAGACAAACCGCAGCTGGTTCTCTGTTCTTGTTTTGTTTTTGCTGTGATATCTATTCGAGTCAGGAACTAATTAACCCAACTTTTAGCCTTAAGAAGCCAAGGAAACAAGTTCATCTGCGTATAACGTTGAGAGGTCAACAAAAACCGCAGCGCCTTCTATGAAAGCCATCGTAAAAGTAGCAAAACCAACCACGGCCCACAAGTAAAACATTAGCTAAATTTGTGATAAAAATGTTGTTATTCCCGAATGAATAAAAAAATGTCACCCTATTAAAATCCGAGTAACTTGCATGCAAGCCTGACGCCATGGTCGCTTGGGTATTTCGTTTTAGCAAATGCTGAAAGGGATAGCTCAGAGTACCCTAATGTATGGCGCACGGTGTCACTGCTTTGGAATGCATTAAGTACTGCTCTTCGGGGCGCTAAGGCTATGAATAGGCACATTTTTGAATATGATTACGGGCGCTTTGCAGCCAAATAGCATTCTAGTCAGGAGATGCAAGGCTTAAGATACGCAGATTAAGAAATTGAATTTCCGACGTTGAGGACCAACAAAAACACAACGCCGCATGCAAGAATACAGCGCGATCGGCCATACCTGTATAAGTGCCTACTGTGTCTGTAGTGGAATCCAGCTTTCCCAAACAGGACTCGGAAAACTGAAATTTGAAAGTTTTTAAATACTTCTTGCTTTTTTCGTTAAAAAACATCTTTTGTGGCTGTAATGGACCTGAGTGAGATACTGAATCCTAGTTCTTTCAAATTCAACAAAGTTGTATTTTTTCCTCATGGCTCCTTTAAGGGGCACTGACACAAAAATTTTGCATCTTGTTTTTTTTTTTTTTGCGATAAGTAGCTAGTGACCTACTTATCACCTGTAGAAACTTCATTTGACTCAGCGTGCGACGGTTGTTTAATTAGAGGTATTTTCAATGCGGCAGTCGCAGTTTCGGTTTCAGCGGGTGCCGCGAAACGATGGATTTTATGTGAACAAAACTGACCACGTGACCGTCCGAGGGATATCACAGAGCAGAGCTGCCGTAGCACTGTCGAATCCGCATCGCCGGCAGTTTCTGCGAATGCCCCCACGTACTGATCTCGTGAGCCGCTTAATGAGCCGCGGACGTGACGCAGGCGCTGCGAGTGCAAATGCTACCGTGGCTAAAGAACGACGCGCGACGCTCGAGACGGTGGGTGGCAAGACGCGCGCTGGGAGCAGCCGGCCGGTCTGCCTACAGGTCCGCCTACAGATGTGTTCGGCTTAGCACTGCGGCGGATATCTTACGAGCAATGTCATCTGCACTGCTCGGTGCAGATGACAATTTTTTATGCAACCCGCCATCGCATCATTAACTCCTTTCTCATATAAGCTGGCATGGTTGAGACTTGGGTGCAATTTCGTGCAGCGGCAACAAGCCATCACTTGAGCCAAAGTTTTTAGATTAACCTAATCTAAAAACGTTGACTCGAGCTACCTGCGCCGACCTGCACCACTTCGCGGCCATGGCCGCCGCCTGCACAGCGACCGTGCGGCTCGCTCAGTGGGCTTTTCGTGTCTCCGGCGCATTTTCGCATCCAATGTAAATAAAAAGTAATAAAAAAAGGGTGCCAGGAATCGCTGTAGACCTTTGGTGGCGGCCAGATGCCCGATGAGCCGACGAAATCACGGTACCTCCGCCGCCAACGATCGGGTCGTTCGTTCTCGAGAGCAGAAGCTCCGCCCTCCGATTGGAGCGGCGAGCCGGCGAGCCGGCGAAAAACGCCGGCAGTGCGGAAGCGGCAAACACAAGCTCATGACGTGTTGGATGTTGTTTATTTACAAAATATCCACGGGATGTCGATTGCGCGTGGTCCTCTGCTGGCTGCTCGGTTGCGTTTCGCACACTTTAAAATTGATTTTAAATATGTTCTAGGCTGTATTCGCCGCTGATATTTTGCAGATGATGTATGCGTGTTCACATCAATCTATCTTCGAAGTTATTTCACCTTCAAAATGTGTGTCAGTACCCCTTTAACTTGAACACCTGTTCAATGCCATTCGATTGATAACCCGTTATGTCGTACGGCAATCTGTCGCACTAAAAGAGAGTGATAACCCCAAGCCTTTGTATTCTCGCCACGCTAGATCTAGAGGCTTGGTTGCTCGGCGTCTTCGAACGGAGATTTGTGTTCTCAGCACTGCACGCACGCAATAGCATTTGAACAATGCGACTCTCCACAAGAAGACAGGTCATCGTCCTCCCATTTGTGTGACAGAGATATACTGTTCCCGCGCATTTACCGAAATTCATTTCAAAGGTCATTCGTATTGGCGGTAAGTCAGTTTGCAGGGCCCCCTGAGTTAACGACTTTCTTCGATAGGTTTTTCCAACTTCGTTTGCCACCCGCAGCTCTTGTGGTCATCACCTAACGTGTATGCAAGAAACAAAATTTGCTGTGCTTGAACGCGGTTTTCGCACAGAGAGAGAGAGAGAGAGAGAGAGAGAGAGAGAGAGAGAGAGAGAGAGAGAGAGAGAGAGAGAGAGAGAGAGAGAGAGATGGATGTATGTATGGATGGATGGACGGACGGACGGACGGACGGACAGAGAGAGAGAGAGAGAGAGAGAGAGAGAGAGAGAGAGAGAGAGCCCTAGTCCGGGCCGTCATGCCACAGCCTCTTAGTCTCTTCATTGGGAGACGGCCGGTCCCTAGAATTCCCAGAGTCCCTAACTAACGGAAGATGGCACCCAGGAGTCTTGTGCCGCCACCCCGTCCCCGCCATGGCGCGGGTTCAGCCAGTCCTCCCAGGAAGCGATGCGGGAACGCAGGTGGGGCGTATGTCGGGTGGATGGTACGCCCAGTAAAGGCGACGTACTGATGGGTGGGAAGAGCGAGCGCGCAGTGAATGTGCGCACATCACAAGACAAAACAGACCCTGCTCGGGCTGTAGGCGCGAACGTCCAGTAAACTGAATGCAGCCAGCGCCTCCTTGTATCCTTTCCCAATGGCTTTCGCCCTTTCTCTTTCTCCGTATCACTCTCTCCACACAACAAGCGATTAGATGCTTTCACTGCGCAACAGCAGGAGGCGCTGGCTTGACCTTAAGTGAGCTTTAAAGTCAGATTGACGCAGCAAAGCTTTTTCGGAATTTGTACCTGGAGTAATAGAGCTTTTGTTTTAAAAGTCAAGACAAAAAGCCTGATTATTTGGTTACAATCCGTGAGAGAAAAGTACAGTGGCGAATAGACCCCACACTGTGCAACTTCATGGGCAATTTTAATCCCGCAGAGTACTGTTATGTCTTGACTTGCGTTCGCTAGCAACAGTATCTATTTCAGACTTTCGACGGTACCTTCTATTACTGCAGTGCTCTGAATGGGCCCCGTGATGCCGGTTGCTATTATCATCACGGGTCCCATTCCGAGCACAGTGGTACCAGTTCACAGCCAGGGCTGGCCAGGAATACTGGAAAGGTTGTGCAATACAAACACTAAGTGCTACTAATAAAAATAAGTCACTTCAGATGTTTTTAGCGCAGAAAAGCGGACCGCGGACAGAGAACAAGTCGCCGAGCTGGCGCCGGTGGAGGCGCTGTCATCGTCGTCGCTGTCGCTCGTCTCGCTGGCGCTGCTCGAGGCGCTGCTGCTGGCGCCACTGATGGCCTTGCGGGGTTCGTTTTTTGCGCTGTGAGCATGATGGAATAAGTATATATATTCTCACGGTATTATGTCACATGAGAATGGAAAACATACGTATATGTATGATGTATGTATGTGTGCATGTATATGTATGCATGTATGTGTATGTATTTGTGTAATGTAGGTATAGAATGTGCCTACATATTGCCGCGAACCATGTATGGGTTTGTTTGTTTTTACTGCCGGGTCAAGCCCGGCTGTGTTATCTGCGTTCCAAGCAAAGTCTTCCATTATTTTTATGCCGCACGGGCTATCACATTCAGATAAGCAGACTGTTTCGCCCTAACGTCGCTAGCCCAGAATAATCTTCTGTGATCAACAATGTTCTGGATGTGAATCAACGGTTCAGAAACACTTGCGCCGAAAGATAAAAGCCTGCAGAGCAGAGGCCGCGGCATTCGATTCGACGACACTGATTGATTGATTGTGGGGTTTAACGCGCCGACGCAACGCAGGCGATGAGGCGCGCCGTAGTGGAGGGCTCCGGATTAATTTTGACCACCTGGGGATCTTTATCGTGCGCCGAAATCTCGTACACACGGGCGTTTTTGCTTTTCGCCTCCATCAGAAAAGCGGCCGCCGCGGCCGGGAAACGAACCCGCGACCTCGTGCTCAGCAGCGCAACGCCTTAGCCACTGAGCCACCGCGGCGGGTGATTCGACGACACTCGTCTGCGCAAGTCACTCTGGTTGATTACTGCTTCGCCGCCTCTGTATTGTTTTGAGTTGTTAGGGGAGCACAAATTCGCTCCAAGAAACTTATTTTCCTTGAAGACAACCGCGTCGTCTTTGACCACGTGACAATATGCATGCATGTACATACCTATACGGCCGCCGTAGCGAACATAACGAATTCCACGGGCGCGGCACTTTCGCCTGCAACCCTATTCCCGACAAATTAATAGGTTGCGGGAGCTTTATTTCAAGCTGCTGTAGATTGCCTTCTCCGACCAAAAATCCTCGCTAGTGGGTTGCCGGGGACTCGGGGCGTGACTCGTCGTCGCTCTCCGTCGCCGAGCTGGCGCCGGTGGAGGCGCTGTCATCGTCGTCGCTGTCGCTCGTCTCGCTGGCGCTGCTCGAGGCGCTGCTGCTGGCGCCACTGCTGGCCTTGCGGCCGCTCTCGCTGTTGCTGGGCCCCGAGCGACCCCTGATGCGTTCCAGGATCTCATTGATGGAGCTGTTCATGTCTTCCATGCTCACCTAGAAGGGGAAAAAAAGAGAGGCAACGAGGTTTTCTTCGGGAGAATTCGTAAGAAAACAGAATGTAATGACAGACTAAGAAAAACAGCGCAAACGACGGGACGAAGACAGGTAAGACTAAACCACTTCGTCCCGTCGTTTGCGCTGTTTTTCTTAGTCTAACAATGTACCAACTGGCCCATCAGCATACCCTTCTGGAATGTAATGACAGGTGATGAGTGTGTTCACCATGCATCCGCACGCACACCCGCACGCACAGACAAATTTACACGGCTTAATTTACGTAGCAGTGACGTGCTCGTTAAAGAGTAAAGAAAAGAAAGCCAGTGGTCTAGAATGTTAAAGGGGTCCTGAAATACCTTCCGCCGATGCGTGGATGTACATGTAACCAAATAAAGCAATGTATTAGCAATCTCCTCCCGCAAGAATTTTGTTGAAGCGATGAGTATTAGCTGAGAAATCGGAAATCAAAAACCGCGCATTATCGTCGCGCCGCGTTTCCTCCTCCTTTCAACTTACTCTCCGCTGTTGACGGCTAGCGAGCCTTCCCTCCCATGATTCTGCGCTCCCCGGCGGTGACGTACTTCCGCTATTGCGCTGCTCACACAGCCGTCTGCTACGGGCAAGCTTTGTTGACACCATGAATCACGCGCTCCGCTCAAGGCTGGAAAAGCGAACGAAAAATCTGGCCCCATGTGTGCGGCGGCCTGGCCTTGCCCTTTCGCGGTGTACGTTGCTGCAGAACTTTGCTATCGGCGGCACGCGACTTATTATCGGCGGCGAACTCGCAGCCGCACCGGGAGGATCCTGCGCTCGCTCCCTTGGATGCACAGCGCACTGTTTATCCAAAAAGCGCCGTATCAGATGTGGCCCCGCTGGTGCCGGGTCTTATTTTGCGGCGGTGGTAATTCCTGCCGGCGGCATGTGAAAAAGACATTTTAAACCGATGCAGAACCCGTGCACAAAACGCCAGTTCAGCTTGGGGCGACGCGTGGTGGAGAGCGGCAACGTTGGCAAAACATGCTCCGGCGCGGCTCTGAGCTTTCTAGCGCTGGAGCGAGCACCATTTCTTTGACAATATTAAACATCGGTTGCCCTGGCAACAAGGCACAAACCGCTCTACAAGTCAGTTACGGTTGCGTGATCCCGGTTCAGCTTGGGGCCCCACCTCGCGGCATATGGGCACTGCAGGCATACTACACACTCCTATTTGGAAGTGCGAGATGCGTTTGGCATTACAGGAGGCGATGGTGTGTGTGTTGTGGACGCCTTTGTTTCGCGATGAAATGCTACGTTGTGCTTCTGCGGGTGGATAGTGCTTCCCATGGTCTGGATTATCTTTCTCAAGCGGCGTACGACTCAACCTCGCATGGGGTATGTGCAGTGTGCGTGGCTAAAAGCCATCTCGGTTTGTGCGCCAGAGTTAAGTGACTTGCTGTTCGTCCCCGCAAACCGCGCGCGAGGTGAGTGCCGAATTTACGAGGGGCAGGAGGAGGCAACCCATCGTCTGTCAATCGCGGTTCGGTCTTGCAACGCATGTTGTGACGTTGTGTTCGTTCGAAACGCATCTCTGGATTGTTTGGAAGTTGAATAAAATGTATGCGTCAAACCCGGGCATTCGGCTCAGGGCGTTCTCTGCGATTGCAAGAAAGAAGTGCCACGGGGCTTCAACGCTTTCTTTATGGAACGTACTCAAGTAAGATAATATTCATGTCGTGTTATGGCCCTGTTTCATTCAATACAAACGGTTAAGCGTTTGTTTACACTTGTTTCGTTTGTCGTAAAATGTCCAAGCACTCCGGCACTCCGCTGGCAGATCAGCCGGCGAGCCGACGCTGAGCAGACGACTCATCTCTTTGCCGGAAGTGCGTGAAAAAGCCGCCCAATAGCAGGATGTCTAGCTCATGACGAACATCTGGGAATCGATGATGTAGACATGTGAAGATGGCGGCGTCCAAAAACACGAAGGAAAGGGTGAGAAAAAAGCGACAAACTTTGCAACAAAAGTGTGAGCTTTCCGCTGCGCGTAAAAGAGTAATACTTGGCACAGATGATGTTGACGACCCAATCTAACGATTGCGCTAGTCAATTTAGTGTGCTCAAAACGCCTTTCAGGGCCCCTTTAAGGAAATCATATAGGCTTTCTGAATTAAGAAAACGAGTTTTATGTTCAGACCAAGAAAACCAAATAACGAACGCGAGCATACACGCCTTTCGGACTTCGAGGATTTTATGTTCCCAGTAAGGCAGCTACGTCAAACGCTTATCCAGCAGTATAACAACGCAACGCCGCGTGACGTAATGCGGGTGCAAAGACACACGAAGTGCACTATGGTTGTCCAATGCATCTGCGCGAGGGCCACGGCCCAACCACATGGGCTCGTAATATTCGCACATCGACGTAGGCGCGCGTAAAAGTACACCCGCGAGGCCTAGCAACCCCCGCTGTACACCCTATAGTTCATCTCACAAGCTAGCTGCAGCACTGTGGAGGCTAAACTGTTGTCACCCTCAGGGCGCCTAACTCACCGAGAAGGAAGTGACAAAAGGCGCCGGGGCCGTGCGGTGCCACTTGCCGAGAGGGGAGAAGGGAGTGTCCTTTCAGGACCCCCTTCACGGCGGATTAGGCGCCCTCAGTGGGCACACTATTGATAACAATGTAGCCTCCACAGTGCTGCAGCTAGCTTGTGAGATGAAATATAGGCCTAACGCCAATGATCCCGCTTCAACCGAAGATTGTCTTCAACATTTCTGACTATTCAACTGCACCCGAACGAGGAACAATGTAAACCGGATTTCTTTTTTTTTTTTTTTTTTTGCATGACAACTCATTGCCAACCTCGGATGAAACGCAAAGGGAATGCACCGTACCCCGCTCTCCTTACCTAGCTACTCCGTGGGCCGGCTTGGACAGCAAGCGGAACTAGTTTCCGCGCGGTTCGGACAAACTTCGGCGGAACAGATGCGTACCAGTGCATTCGCTGTACGCCGGAGTTACACCCATCTGCACGTGTTTACGCCGAACTCTGTCCATGCTCGAGTACGCCGCTATTACGCGCCCATGGGTTGGGCGTAGCTAATAGAGAGTTTTAGCAGTACGTTTGTTTCGTGTTGTACGTGGTTACCGTGTTGACCGGGACCCCTCTGGGCACTTGCGCATTCGACGCGGTAGGGAAATTTGTTCGGCGGGCAGGCCCTCGCCATGCTCGTGCATCTGTCACGGTAGGGTGCGCCTCCTCGCCCTTCCTCCTCATCCTTCCGCACGCGCAGGCACAGTCGGGTCCCGGTAATCACGGTAACTACGTAACGACGGAAAAGACGGACTGCGAAAACTATTACTGCGCGCCATCGCGATTGCGTATGCACTTTCCGCACTCACTTCAATGTCGGACATGCGCTGGAGGATGTCCTTGAATGAGACCGAGCCGGATTGTTCTGGCTCCGGGAGGGGAACCGGCAACTGGGTCTTGCTGTGGATGCTGGGCAGGTCACCCTTCCCGTCAGCTGGCTGGTTCCAAGCCGTGGATGACCTGAGTTCCCAGGAAGGTTTGGCAACATTTAGCCGGTTTTATTAAAGCGTTACAACTTCGGATGTAGTCTATAGCTGTGCCCGCAAAGCGTTGAAAATTTAAAGCTATTAAGAGGATAAAATCTCAAGATCCCTTTGAGAGATTTCACATATCAACGCATGGGAAGCCTTCTCTGGCTGGGGTACGTTGTGGTCTCAAGTTAACTTGCCGCAACACTGAGCACAGCAGTGCAAAGTGAAGAGATATGCACGGCTGCCTCTTTCGCCAAAACATTCTATAATTAAAGACGATATTGGGCTACTTAAACGAAGAAATGTTGGTCCGTCCGTCTGTCTGTCTAAGCCTGTTATGTCAACATTGTTGAACAAGAACAAGACATTACACAACTATGAGGCAAAAAATAAATACATAAGTGATAATTGCGGTGTTCTTTTATTGAAAAATTCATGGATGCTTGGTTTTTGCAATACCAAATGAAATACTACATCTACTCCAGAAAAAAAACTCACTCCGTCGCCTGCTGTTGCCCGTGCTACTATAGCTCCTAGCGACAATTTAAGAATTCAAACGGCAACAGTAACGAAAAATTACCCCACCTTCCCGCGAGGGGAACCCTGTGGTGATGCGACGCATCTTGGGGGTTCACTTGGTGTTTCCGTTGGGTTGATTCTCTAATTGCGTGAAACGTGTGAGGAACGCGTATGATGTATTCTTTCACGCGGCGTAACGTCAACGATGACGGCCTTGTGGTCGCTGAAGTGTACGGGTAGTGGATGGTGAAGTAACGGGACCACCGTGCAATTTGCAGCGAAGATCAAGTCTATGCACGCGCCCCGTATCGTTGTTGGGGCACTAGTGGTCATGCACTACAGCGAGTACTTGACCGCCATGTGACGCACGAACCAATCGTGCCTGCGCACGTCCACGTTGAAGTCTCCGGCCAAGAGGAACGGTGTGGTCGAGTTGACGCTGTAGTGAGACTCCTCCATCGCGTTGTGCACGTACTCTTCGATTTGAGCGCGTGAGAGGTTGGGTGCGAGGTACACGGTCGTGACCGTAACGCCGCCGTTCACGCCGCTTCGCAGCCTTGTCTTCAGTGGTGCCTGTTATCACAGTGATCGGTGCTTGTTACGGTTGTTGGGCGATAGCAGAACTGTTTGGCTCCATTCAACGCATCGATGGAAATCGGAACGCCGGTGCTGGAACGACCGCGGCAACGTGGCACGGCTATGACGCAACACAATCCAACACAATCCAATCCAATCCAATCCAAGCCAAGCCAAGCCAAGCCAACCCAATCGAATCCAATACAATGCCCCTCGCGAGAGAGTGTTCGCAGAGGAGAAGGGGTGAGCGGCGGAGAGCGCAGCTCGCGCGGCGAGGAGGATGGGGGAGGGGTGTGGACGGAATTTTTCTACCTCCATGTGGACGGACAACAACAACGCCGTATGGAGGGACAAGGCGAGTGAATGAGATGCAGTCGCATCTAAAAGGTTGCACTAGATAGTTTACACGTTCCGCTTGGAACGCTCGTGGAGTAGGGCAACGTGGTTCTATAAACGTTGGAGTAGGGCACCTCGATTCGCGCGCGTCTCTGACGTACGGCAGCGCTGGCATCGAGGCACCCGCCCTGGAGCAGTGGAACGCGGTAAATTTAAATTCACTTGAGCAGACCTCTAGCGTGTTATCTTGGGAGGATAGAAACCGGAGAGAAACAGCATGAGAGGTGAGCGGGAAAGAGAAGGGGGCATTTACTTGGCAGAGACGCCAGGCGGCCAATTTTTTTTTTTTTTTTTTTTGTTTCGACCTGACACGTATTTTTTGACTCAGAGTATGAGTAACAAAATATTTGGGGGAAAAACAACGATGTCTCATTTCCACTCTTTGCATCTTGCACAGTTTCAATTTTCTTTCGGTGAACTTCAGCGATCGATCTTCTCAGGGTATGCAAGGAAGCAGAGAGCGTGGGTGTATTTCCACGATCAGGCTCAGCTCGTACATGTTAAAGGAGTATTCTGTACGTAGAACTCTACGAAGAATACGACCCTTCCTTTATGCCATCCTCGTGAAATGGCTCAGCTTCCTGGCTTCTAATTCACACGCCTCATTATACACGCTCGAACAAAAAGGCTAGGCTTCATGTTAAGTGCTTCATTGAGATAGTACTCTAACAATCAGGACTCTGTTCCCAGATTCATGTTTTTTTTTATTATTTACCGTCAATTTGCCCAAAATACATAACAAAAACATTTGGGCCAATAGCCGAAGCTAGTTAAGCCCATTACATAAATATACAATACAGCAGCAAACATTATACAGGTGCGTTGAAAGATATTGCTTACATACAGTGCACTAAAATCAAAGAATTACATAAAACTGAACAGAACAAAAAGAACGGGAGTTCGTGCGATGTTGTGTAGGTAGTAACTTTTTAGCATAGATATAAAGTTTTTAGCAATTTTTATTTCCACAGGTAGAGTGTTCCAAACTTTTGCTCCGTAATATTGCAGTAGACGTTGACTACAGGAATTTTGTGTTGAAATTCACATTACTAGCATTCCTAGTGTTCCTAGTAGGTAACACAAACATTTCTTGAAAATGTATGTCAAATAAAAATTTCGTTTACTATGCAGACCTTCATTTCACGGACAAGCAAGATTGAGAGTATTTGAAGCTTGCAGTATAATGGACGGCTGGGAACATAAGAGCTAGAAAACGTCACTATACATAACGTTGGTTTTTGATCCCTTTGTTTTAACGCTCGCTTTACTTCTGCCGACACTGGTGTTTCCTAGCCACGGTTATAGTTTTGTGTTCTGTACCGTCGGCATTTCGTTCAATAAATTCGTTTTGAAGCATATAGCTTCCGGGAAACGGTGCTCCGTAGTTCTAGAAAAAAAAAATTCACGCATCTCCACGACGTGAATCATGACGAGTGGTCGAAGCACTGGGGATCGTTCTTACCGTAAATAACCCGTCAGAGTGCTTCCTGCTGCTAAAACGATTTCCAATCCAATACAATTCAATTTATTCCAATCCGATCCATTCCAATCAAATCCAATTCAATTCAATTCAATTCAATCCAATCCAACACTCCTTGCGCATGCGCAGCACGGCTCTCCAGGATCTCTCTCTCTCTCTCTCTCTCTCTCTCTCTCTCTCTCTCTCTCTATCTATCTATCTATCTATCTATCTATCTATCTATCTATCTATCTATCTATCTATCTATCTATCTATCTAACCTTTCGTGAACCTTTTATTTTGTTCTTGTTAACCTTTTGCGAATTTTTATTGTTCACAGATGTTTCGACTTACACGGTGGTGTGCCGTGAGCACGGACACGGGACGCCGGATGGACAAGCCTCGGCCTTAAGATGCTTCGCCCCTAAAATTGCGAGCACACGTCAGGCTTTTCGGCTTTTTTTGATCACCCCAACTAAGTGACTTTCCTACCTCTTCAAGGCGGGCGTAGCAGCCAGGTATATTTGCGTACATCAGTAGATAGGTGCCCAGATAAACGCTAACGATGTACAAAACCTTCTCCCCTGCCGACTTCGTCCGCTCTACGTGTACGTTCCGAGCGAGTATCAACTTCAAGAGCATTGCGTATCGGTTCCGCAAAAGGGGAAAAAAAAATTCCCCCGCATTTCCCCGAAGGGGAGTATGAGGAAGTGCGAAGCACGGGGTGATGCTATGAGGGGGAGTTTGTTGAAGTTTGGTGGCATTTTGCCCGTTAGTTACATTAACACCCCCTCGTGATCACGTTCGGCTTAACACGCCTCGTTTGTCCCTCTGCGGAAATCTTGGTGAATTAACGTGTATGTTCGAGAGGAGGAGCGCACCGCACCGCAGCGCACCGCAGCTGCGAAGCGCCGACCGGAGTGAAGGGAGAGGAGGCGCAGTCACGTGAGAGAATGCAGAACTAGCGGGTTTGTAGTATCACGTGTACACCACGCAGTTATCAAGCCGCTATAACGCCGCTGAGTCGCCAACGCACGCCGCTGACGACGTAGTTTGAATGCGTTAAAGATATAAGGCGCGTTACTAACACTGATACCAACGTCGCGTCCGTGGCTTAGTCGGTAGAGCGTCGCGCTGCGGCCGCAAAGTGGACACCATCGGTTTGAGGGGACGCCATCGGTCCCACGAAGAAAGCTATCGCTTTAAAAACCTCAGGTGGTGAAAAGTAATCCGTAACCGTGCCCTCCGGCACGCCTCAGAGCCCGCGGGTGATAGCTTCGGCGCGTGGAACCCCACTTCGAAGACAGCGGCCAATGCCCGAGTGCCTCGGCTCAGCGCTAGTACGATGGAATGCAACTCACCCTGCAGCGTGGGCGCAGGTTGGGCCGGCTCCGAAGCTGGGCTGTGAGCAGAAGCAGAACAGCGGAGCTTCTCCGCTCTGGGCGCCGTGCTTTGCCCTCGCATGGTGGGGGCAAACGTAGCCCACGGGCTCTCCGCCCAGCATGTCTGCTCCGCCGAGGTTATTCCAGCCCTCTGCCCCTCCTGCGATCGCAGCGCCCGCGGCTCGTGACAATTGTTCTTCGTTTTCTTTTCCACCTGATTTAACGACTGCAAACCCTCCTGGCTATGCGGAAGTGTCTGTTTGCAGGTCGTTGCGTCGCATGACCTGCCTAAAAAGTCTGTTTCAACGTAACGTAGCTTAAAGGGGCACTGACACAAAAATTTAGCATCTTGTTTTTTTCGTTGCGATAAGTAGCTAGTGACCTACTTATAACCTGTAGAAACCTCATTTGCTTCAGCGTGCGACGGTTCTTTAATTAGAGAGATTTTAAATGCGGCCAGTCGCAGTTTCGGTTTCAGCGAGTGCCGCGAAACGATGGATTTTGTGGATTTTGTGTGAACAAAGCTGACCACGTGACCGTCGGAGGGATATCACAGAGCAGAGCCGCCGTAGCACTGCCGAATCCGCATCGACGGCAGTTTCTGCGAATGCCCCCACGTACTGATCTCGTGAGGCGCTTAATTAAAAAGCGACCGTGGATGTGACGCAGGCGATGCGAGTGCAAATGCTACCGCGGCTAAAGAACGACGCGCGACGCTCGAGGCGGTGGGTGGCAAGACGCGCGCTGGGAGCAGCCGGCCGGTTTGCCTACAGGTCCGCCTACAGATGTGTTCGGCTCAGCACTGCGGCGGATATTCGAGTGCCGCTCTCGTAAGCGGTGCAGATGACAATTTTTAATGCAACCCGCCATCGCATCATTAACTCCTTTCTCATGTATGCCACCATGGTCGGGACTTGGGGACAATTTCGTGCAGCGGTAACAAGCTATCACTCGAGCTACCTGCGCCGGCCTGGGCCACTTCGCGGCCGTGGCCGCCGCCTGCACAGCGACCGTGCGGCTAGCTCAGTGGGCTTTTCGTGCCTCCGGCGCGTTTTCGCATCCAATGGTAATAAACAGTAATAGAAACAGAGTGCCTGGAATCGCTGTAGAACTTTGGTCGCGGCCAGCTGCCCGATTAGCTGACGAAATCACGGCGCCTCCGCCGCCAACGATCGGGTCGTTCGTTCTCGAGAGCAGAAGCTCCGCCCTCCGGCCCTACGATTGGAGCGGCGAGCCGGGCGAGCCCGCGTAAAACGCCGGTAGTGCGGAAGCGGCAAACACAAACTCGTGACGTGTTTGGATGTTGTTTATTTACAATTGCGCGTGGTCCTCTGCTGGCTGCTCGGTTGCGTTTCGCACACTTCAAAATTGATTTTAAATATGTTCTAGGCTGTATTCGCCGCTGATATTTTGCAGATGATGTATATGTGTTCCCACCAATCTATCTCCGACGTTATCTCGCCTTCAAAATTTTGTGTCAGTGCCCCTTTAACTAAACCTAAGTAAGCCTAAACCTAACCTACACTAGCCTAAACCTAAATAAAACGAATTTAAACCTTAATCGAATCGAATCTGACACAAATATAGCGGGGATTTTTTCGACTTCATTTTGTTGAAACCGGCTTGATACGACGGAACGACCTTCAAAGACTCTCTCTGGCTAAGCCTCTTAGAAAAATTATCGGTGGTGGGATGGCGAGGTGGTGATGATGATGATGTGGAAAGCAAGAATTGAACCATGCCACAAGATGGTATTGGGGATCGCTGAGTAAGCTAATAAATTCCAGCTTGTTATTAAAGATCAACTGAAGACCAACTGAATAAAAATGTCTTGAGTAATCGTGTGCCCCGTTTAGCTGTTGTGAGATCTGCCGACATACTATGCCGGCCAAAACGCGAAAGGTGAGGGGAATTGGCAAAACTTGATATGATACTATTTAGCACGAAATATTTCGAAGCTATCAAACATCAACAAAAACTGGCAGACTACTTGGTAAACAAAAAAGGCCTAAGGAGTAGCTTAGGCTTTGTTGTGATTTAGATATGCTGTGATTTTCTATTTTCTAGAGGCGTTCAGTGAGTCTTATCATGGCGATGTTAAAAAAGGTTGATGATAGAACTGACCCTTGTGGGGTACCTCTGTTACCCCACAAGTGAGCATTGCCCAATTGTGGTGTTTGCTTTCCTCTCACTGAGAACGTTCTTGATGTAGTTGTAGATCTTCTCCCCCACGTGAAGGCTTTGAAGGTTGTGTTTTTAACGCTGGCAAAGGCCTTCGCAACGTCAAGCGCCACACTCACTCTGGTTTCACTTGTCTTGTTTTCCAAATTTTGATGTTTCAGTTGGAGCATAATGTCACACATTGATAAAGGTGGACGGAAGCCTATAATGTTGTTTGGATAGAGATCGTGACTATCCATGTAGTTGGTCAGTTTTGTTTGCCCGACATGGCCCATCAGCTTTCCTACGCACGTGAGCGAGATAGATCTCAGGTTTCCTAGGCTTAATTTCTTGACCGGATTTGGGATTAGGATTATCTGAGCAAGTTTCCATTCTTAAGGAAGCAAGCGTGTGTTCCACCATTCCAGCATATATGTTGCGAGATTACAACCCATAGCCTACGTTTCAGAGGATCTTGTTCACTGCCTAGTCCAGCCGCCGATCACATTTTTAGCTTATTGATTGCAGCTCCTATTTCGGCTATCGTGACTGGGTTGTCCAGGACTGAGTTCTCAAGGCCCTGAAATGGCGGAAGAGACTCTGTTTCCGTTTCTCTGGTGTAGCGATCTTTGAGCTCCTCTTGAAAATCTTTAGCGGCCATTCCGGTCAAAAATTTTGTGTGGGATTTGAATAAAACATACGGAGGTTGCGTCGAAGCATAAAAAAACAGTTCGAGGCACATTCTGCGCCTGCGGAACGTGAGCCGGCTTGGCTACATTTTGAAGAGGTGCGTCCCTGCATAACACAACGGTCGTCCTTAATAACGAATTCGCGTTCAGTGCTGTCATTGGCTGCGGCCGCAGGGCGGATTGACTGATGTGATTGTTAATGGTACCCCCTTTCTCAAGAGAAAATATTTGAACTGGTTTTAGCTGGTCTCCGCTGGTCTCAGCTGGGCCGCTGCTGGTCCCAGCTCGGCTGCTGCTGGTCCCACTGTTGGTCCCAACTGGCCTTCTGTTGGGACCAGCAAGGCTTCAGTTGGAACCAGTTGGGCTACTGTCGGAACCAACAAGGCTGCAGTTGGGACCAGCAGGGCTGCAATTGGGATTATCAGGGCTGCTGTTGGAACCAACAGTTGCTCCCAGGACTTCTTGGTACCCAGATGGTCTTTGCTATAAGTACCTCCTGGAATCAGCAAATCGTTAGCAGAAACCAGCTAGTACAATTACAGTACTTACCCCATTCTAACGCGCACTTTTTTTCCTGAAAAATAGGTGGAAAAATTGCATGCGCGTTACAATCGGATACGAAAACGAAACTGCCGGAACAGCGGAAATTTCGTTCCACCCATCGCCATCGCCATCTCAAGATGGCGCCAAAGCTTTCAGCAACGATTTTTCGGACGCAGGAAGCATAGGCGACTAGGCTTTTCTATCGGCGTTCACACAAATCGCCAAAGCGTTCCACTTGCGCGCTTGATAACAGCAATGGCAGCAACGCTCTCACGCGCTCAAAACGAGCGGTCGGCTGAAGCGTGGGCCACGATCCCATCGACCATGGTTGAACGTTCGTTCAGAAGTGTGGCATCGCGAACGCGCTTGACGGCACCAGAGTCCTTCAATGCTTTATTGAAGGACTCTCACGGCACCAAGGACGAGATGTTGTGGTCAGCGGAGAGCGACGAGGAGTGAGATAAGTGACATTACCTGAAGACATAAATCGCCGGTTTCTCTCGCATTCGTTTTTCTTGCTCACAAAGTTCCGTGCGCGTTACAAACGGAGGTGAAAGTTTTTTCGTTTTTTTTTTTTTGCCAGGAAAATCAGGTGCGCGTTAGAATCGGGGGCGCGTTAGAATCGGGTAATTACGTATACAGCTCAACTTTCTGTACATAACACGAATAAATTTAGGCCTGCTCCCGAAACAACATAATTGTAACTTTTTGACGACGCGTCATCTGACCAAAAAATCTAATATATCCATGCTGTACTGGTTTAATTTTAGCGTTTTCTTAGAGCAGGCTCAAAATAAATTGTGTTTCTTACAGGTGGTGGCTGTATTCTCCTCTCTGCTATTCTCCCACCAGCACTACAATGTTCTTTTAGTCAGCTCTACCGCCTTGAAGTTTTCCCCCTCTGTGCTGCCCTTTAATCCCGGAGCTTCGGGAAGCCAAATATTTCGCTCTATATATTTGGATGGATACACTCACATTCCAACACTATGTACCGCATAGTTTGTTTCCTTTGCGCAGACCACGCATATCTCATGATTTTGTGTATATTTCCCCACAAAGGTCTTAGTCCTCAGTTAAACCTGCTCTGGCCTCAAAAAGCGAAGCACTGCCCTGGGAATTATCGCGGAAATTTTCCTTTCTAATGTCCATTTTCTCTGCCTTGTACATCACTAAGGACGTTTCTGCTTCCATTTTTTCTCTTCATTTGTTTGTTTCTGTCTGCCTTGTTTCTTTTTTTGGTTACACCTTGACTGTCTTTGGTTCTCCCCTGTTCTTTCCCCATTTCATCGTTAGCCTAGTGTTCCTTCCATATTTCATCGTCAGCCTACTCTTCCCTAGGCACTGCGCGCCCACGCTTTTCATGTATAGTCTTTGTCAAAATTTTGTGGGACACGGCTACCATGGCCGGAGCAAGCACGCGGCCACTATCCGCTATCGGCTGGTTGCGCGGCTAAAGAGAGCGAGGGGAACTTTCGCTCTTGCCTTTGTTGTGTGGCTAGCGCGACAAGAGCAGTGCGTGGCACTTCGTTTCAGCCATCCATGGTTTCAGCGCAGGTACTTCGCGCCGGACAGACGAAGGCAAGAGCGAAAGTTCTTCTCGCTCTCTTTAGCCGCGCTACCAGCCGATAGCGGCAGCCGGAGCGCCGCTTCGTGGCCGCGTGCCTGCTCCGGCCACGTTAGCCGTGGCCCACAAAATTTTGACAAAGACAACCTTAAAACTTAAGCTGTACACTTACGTGGATCCATTTCTCTCAAACTCCCCTGAAAACATACATAACTCTGATCTTCTCGAACTTCAAACGACGTCCAGCCAATATCTGCCTGCACTGCTTCGTTAGTTGTTTACCATGCGCTCCTAAGGCCAACGGCCAACCGTTCTCTGGTTACGCCTTTCAGAATTCTTCAAGCGGCCAAGGCAAAATGTCTAGCACGTTTAACGGCTACCCCATGCCGTTAGTGATGATTCCTGGTGTAGTTTCCGCACGTGTTTGGGCCAGAACGGCGGGAGAACATTTATGTCTCAGTGCGAGATCTCTAGATGCGCCGTTCTAAAGAAAAACCGCTTTACGAAGATTACTGAGCGCAAGCATGCCAAGACAGCGAAAAAGAGGGCGCAGCCAGAAGGAGGGCGTTGTTCCCTTTTCTTTCTTGGTGGTAGAAACGTTCCTGGAGTTGCGCTGCGCCGCGTCGTTTGGCCGCAAGCTGATCTCTGCTGTCGGATGATTTCATGCGTTCACTCACCGCTGACTACGTCAAGAACTGGTGGTGCGATTGACCACGTATTCACATGGGAGATTGAAAAATTGAACGTTACTCATTTCTTGATGCACTCGCTAATGCTTCGTGTTACGTCAATGGACATTTTTTCAGTAGCGATCTGCGCATGCGCGAGCTGCCGGTCCGCCATTCTTGGCCGGCGCCTCCTGAAAAATAAACAAAAAGCGTCCCTCGACTTTCTGCTTGTGGAGCGGCTGTCTAGCGCGCTACGCGTTTTTATTATTTTTTTCTTTCTATAGGCTGAGACATCGTGGTGTGCACAATAAAAGTTTATTCCTCCTCCTCTACAGCTCGTGGTGGGTTCGTACGTGCACATACAAAAAAAGGCTTTCCAAGGAAAGGGGCAAAGATGTTTGAGGCTGACCACACTGCAAGCACATGCATGGCTGCCAGTGAGGGAGTAACGAGAATGACAAAAAAAAAAACCTCCGTCGCATGCCCCCGCGCGAGGGACACGAGTAAATGCAGAGCATTGGGGGTGGTCACGTGGCGTAGGTTGTGGTAGTTGTAGTTGTTGTTGTCGTAGGGGTTGGGTAGTTGGGTTGCGAGACGAGAGAGAGAGAGACGAGAGACGTAAGTACGTAACGTGTTATTTATTGCCATCGTTTGCACCCCACCCTCTCTCACTGATTAGTCATGGGGATGTGAGCCTGCTGCCGTGAAATTCATGCGAAAGGTACGAATGACGGGTGGGTACGGGATGAACTGCAGGACCAGGTTATTTGGTGCACGAGTTTTCCGAAAGCCCGAATTCTTTTGGGGGAAGGGGAGGGGGGGGGGGGCGTGCCTTACTGCCATTTTTAGTTCGCGCGGCGGCCGCTAGGAGGACCGATACTGGAAAAAGGTCCATTCTTACCTATGCATGAAGGTTGCTAATTTTATTTGAAAAGCGGAGTAACTTGTACTCTACCTGTATCGATATCGCGGATAAGAGGAAGCCTTTGCAATGGCGTCACTGTTGCCAAGGGGTGAGACGAACTACTGGCAGTGCAGCGGGAGGGGGAACGCCAGTTCCGCCATCTTGACGTTAGGCCTCGCATTACGTTTCGATATGTCAAACGTCATCGAAACAGGCCGCCGATTGACGTCGCAAGACAGCGAGTTGCTGGGCAGCACCCAGGATAATCGGTGAGTGGCGCTGCCGGCGGGAGCGTTGGAGGTGCCGTCGCCCGCAACCGTGCACGTCCAGGCAGCGCCACCCCCTTCCCTCCCCACTTTCTTTGAGTGCTAGAACGGGCATTTACCTTGATAAAATTACTTTGTGTTACAAGTTAGCGTTTTTTTCCAAACCTTGAGATGTGCGTGGCAGGTGCATGAAGATCGGCTTTAAAGTTGGCACGAGGTTCGCGGCAAAGCTGTCATGGCGAGCTAAAGAACACACTGCGGCGCAATGGACCTTTTTCCAGTAGCGATCTGCGCATGCGCGGGCTGCAGGTCCGCCATTCTTGGCAGTCGCCTCGGGCAAAATAAACACAAGCGCGCCCCTCGGTTTTCTGGTTAGGAGCGGCTATAATCTGCACGTTTTCTTTTTTTTCTCTCTCTTTGGACTCCTCGTGGTGGGTTCGTACGTGCATACAATAATGGCTTTCTAAGAAAAGGGGCGAAGGACACTTGAGACTGACCACGCTGCCAGCACATGGCTGCAAGTGAGGGGGTTACGAAAATGAAAAAAAAAGGGGGGGGGGGGGCACTTCGAACACGGCAGATTAGTCACGAGAACGTTCGCCTGCTACCGGGACATTCATGTGAAAGGTGCGGGTGACGGGTCAGTGCGGGAGGGGCAGCAAGACCAGGATATTTTGTGCACGAGTTCTCCGAAAGCCAAACTTTCTTGGGGGTGTGCCTTACTGCCATTTTTAGTTCGCCGTGGCGGCCGCTAGAGGGACCGGTACTGAAAAAGGTCCATTGCATCGAGCCAAAAAAAAGTTATAAACAATAGGATTAGCAATAACCGAATAATTATAAACGTTAACTGCAGAAGTGAGTTTTACTATTCCTTGCTCAGTTTTACAACTAATTAGGTGCACAACTGCATGTTTACCCACGCGCTGTCTTATTAGATGCGAAGCATCTCATGCGCGGGCCTGTGTCCCCTACCACCCTCGTTGTCCGCCGTCCGCAATCTACTGCGCATGCGCGTCTCTTCAGCCCCGTCAGCGTTTGGGCTGACGTCAGCGCAGTCCACTATAAAAAGAAATAGCTAGGCGGCGCTCGGTTTCGATCCCACGACTCTGGCCGCAACGGGAGGTACGTGGCGCTCTTCCCACTGTGCTACAAACCGAGACGGGAGCATGTGCTACGAACGCGCCTTATGTCCTTCACTCATTCAAATACGTCAAGAAGCTACTGATACAACGAAGGCACGCGAAGCTGAACGTCGACGGAAACAACGAACTGAAAACTAATGGGAACTTCAGTCGATGTCATGGCTGCTTCTCGTACTACTCAGGGTTCCCCTACGGGAAGATGGTGTAATTTGTGCATCCAAGCCTCCCATTGCTATTGTTTACCGAGCAAAGTTAACTTCGTTGTGGCCACGGCATCCCCTTAACTAGAGGTTGGTGCACCAGCTGGTACTAATTTAATTTGCGTCTCTTATTTAACTTGGTAGCTTGGTCATAACAGCCATGACCTCCCCACTACTGCTTTAGAATTCCTCCGCACTCCCTACTGTCTTTGTAAATCATGAGCTCCACCCAAAGCCTTTTCCTTCCAAGCTAACCTTGATCGACAGAGTTTTAGTGTTGAGTACTGCTAAATCTACGGCAGCTTGCCTAGACAAAGATTCACTGCCATCTGAGAGTGGGGGTGTTTTCTGCCAGACTTGGCTGCACACCGGACCAGCGCATGTGCTTCCGGCCCTTAGTCCCTCAGGGGTCTAAGTACTACCTAGTACCTGGTGCGTAAAATGAAGTCAAAATGCAGAATTGCCTGTAATTCTTTACACCTTCACATTTCACAACAACTGGAACCTTGTAAACAAGCACAATAAAACATAATTTCAGAAATTCACGTTTTCCCACACACAGTGTGTGAAGCTGAATGCACGAGTTGCGCCTTTCACGCAATCTTGGTTACCTGTTTAAGCTTCCATTGTTATCGAGACCAGATGAGTGTAAAGATGTTAAAGTTCGCAGTTCCTTTTTGAAATTAACGCGCAAGCAGCAGAGATGCCACGGATCAAGCACTCGCGCGCGCGCTGAGGCATGATGCGATTGCATCATGATTCACGCCACAGGCCAGCTGCATGCTATGCATATTTTGCGGCTGCCTATTTTCTTCCTCTTATATGTTGCCAGATTCCTGAGCAACTCTTATGCAGGTGGCGCCACCACACGGCTGAGGCCAACTGCACACTGCACCAGCTTGCCATTTGTATTTTCTTAAATGATGCTCCCCGCTTTTTATTTATACACCTTGCTTGAGCAACTAAACTGTGTGAAGTACACACGTTCGGCAGTCAACGGTTGATTGGTTTGATGACAGCTACCTTGCTTTATTAAACAGGTGAATTATCTCAGCTATGCTCAAATAGCACCATCATTATCTCCCTCCACATAAATTTGTGCATTCAAAGAATGGAGACAATTACCGTGTCCTAGATGCTGCAACTGTTCATTGATTGTTGGTCCAGCACACATCTCCGAAAATTACAATGCCCATAAAGAAAACATGTTTAGACATAAAAGCTGCGACTATTGTAAATCGTAAAGAGCTAGAACCACAACTATTTGATAATGATAACCCAATTGGATCATACATGTCCATCACCCATTTCTTGGACATCTGGTAATGGACATCCAACCATCCGTTCGGCACTCGCACCCAAGGGATATATTACGGATGTCCTTGGGATGGTTCAAAGCAAACACTGCCCATCTTAGGAACATCCGACAGATGTCCGAGCTGCATTTTCAGATATTCTGAGGATGTTTCAAATAGGAAATTTTCAAGCAGAAATGTACGAGGATGTCCGGCAGATAACAAATCGTATTTTGAATGTTCCCAGGACATCTGGTTAAAGCTCCAGATTGAGCTCATCAAAGATTTTGAGCTAAATTGAGAGAAAAAGATCTCACACACAGTGCCAGAAATACATTTTGTAGCATCCATAACCTGCAGGAATAAGTATTTGAGTGAGATAATTTATTCCAACCATTCTCAAAGAACAATCCAGAGAGTAACTGCTAAAACCATGTGAAGGATATTTAAACGTGACCGACACTCTTAAATAACACAATAAGTGCAAAATATACATCTTTAAAAAGTAAATATAGGGAACAATATTGCAACTCTTAACACAAACAGGCAATGTCACAACCAACATGTAAATTCTAAAAAATTATAACAATGTGCGTGTGAGTAACAAAGGTAATACCACACGTCTGTTCAAGGAGCAGGACACGATAGTACATCAACGAAAGCCCTGAAATAAGCTTTGGCATGAGGTAACCAGCACAATCAATAAATGCCCTTCACAATAAAACACAGAAATGCAAACACAAGTAACAGGCATTTCACAGCTTATTAACTAACATAGAAAACAGGAAACTTTTTTAAAGCCTGGAAGGTGTTGTGCTAATTAGATGCAGCAAGGTGAGAGCTAATAACAACCGTCATAGTGCTGTAGTGCAGATAATCATGTCCTTATAGTGTGCAGTGCTCTATTTAACAAAATCGTAAGAGCAGGAACGATTTGTGTTTGCACACATTTTACTAGGTAAGTACAAAGACAAGCTGCTTTAGAGCATAAAATCTAAAAACCGAGTCTCAAAAGAGTTCTGACAGCAATCTACAAAATCTACACCATTGAATCATAGCTGCATAATAGGACATCTTATTACCTTTCTTGCAGGCTTTAAAGTGCTGTGCTAAATGCTGTGCTTGGGTACAAAAAACAAGAATAAAAGAAACTGCTATATACATAATCACAGCTCTCCACTTCGGAAGAGTTGACAAAAAGTAGAAGCTTACGTATAGCCCTAAATCACTTATATCGCGCAATATCAAGTGTTTAAACAACATAAACTGCCTAAATATTAGACAGGTTGTTATAATGATGTACTAGTATGAAAATACTATCAGCATTTAAAAGGGTAACTAGGAACACTCTCGATTATTTCTTAGACACAATTGAGCACGGAACATGCCAAAGAGATAAAACTTGTACTATCATCAGTTTTAGCCGAATGCAAAAGGTTTTAGCATTCTTAAACTGGTTCCATTCACGTTTTACACCAAGCTGCAATCATGAAAAATTTGTGATGAAAAAAACAACAACCGTATTTTCATACCTGTTAAATGCTACCCTATCAATGCTAAAAATACTTAGCGTTTTTTTAAAACAATTGCGATTCCCAATGGCTATGTATACCTTGTGCAAGTGCTAAACAAAAACTTGCAATAATAACCTCGATAAGAAAATCAAGTGTGGAAGTTTTTCATTGTATCAAAGAAGTTTTTCGTTGTATCAAATTTCCCCTGAAGAAATAAGTTCCCAGTAACTGCCAAACTCGAAAATTTTTATCTGAGACTTTCTCCCAACTGTAGGCAAAACATGCCCAGTACTCAGTGCTATTAGCACCGTGAGAATTGCATTTTGATGACCTGCGAGGCAATAACTTCGAGCTTAAAAAATAAAACCACACTATAACAAATCTGCAATATTGTTACCCATAAAGACATTCTCCCCTACGCGGTTAAACATGTTAAAAAATGCATTTGCGTGCTGTATAAGGCACTAGGCAATCGCCCCTACCCCTAAGCTCTTAACAAAGCGAGGGCTAGGAATTTCACCCTACTGTGTGGACGGAGTCAGTGTAGTACAATGAGTATTTCCCAATAAAAAGATGTGCCTTCTTGGATATTTGAAATAAAAAAGACAACAAAAGGCCAAAAAAGAAGAGTACTATCAATAACTTGTGTTGCGCAATTCTGCACAAAGGTTCAATCGTATCGCTGGTGACATCAGCGCATGGAACCTGGGCCTGATTGTCTTCACAGTGATGTGATCTAAGGTTGCACTGAAAACGAAGCCCTGCACTTCTTTTCGCTCATTTAGTACTACATGACATCATTGAAAGAAAAACTGTTTCTAATGTGACTTCATGCACTCTGGGTCAATTGCCAATCGTTTGGTAATAAACAGGCACATAGAAGGCACTTATCACTTATCTGTACCTATGCCCGTTACTTAAGCATACAAAACCCACAAGCATGACACCTTGATAGCACAACTGTATACAATTCAGGTGGCCATTCTAAGTGACCTGTTTTGCTGACATACCTTAACTTTGCCCTCAGCACTAATTTTGAACCCAACTCCTTAAATTGTTAACCAAAGTATGTTGCTTATCTTCAAGAACATACTGTCCCTAACGACTGCTTCTTGAAAAACAAGAATGCATATTCTATACAACTCTATGTGCCCACGGTGCAATGGGGGCGTGACAAAGTTGCCAAACTTGCATATGTCAACATCGCAGGTCAACAGCGAGGTTTTTGACTAGCTAAACTGCTGCTACAAAACGAGAGTTATTTGGCAGCCACAAAAGAAAACTGACCAGAGTAGTTTCTCAATGCACACATTTGGCAGAGCTCAAAGGCATCAAGCATACATCTCTGAATCCACCTGTCGGCGAAATTTTCGATCTAAACACAGGATGCAGGCTTGCAAATAAAAAAATGAACCTTTTGAAAACTTGACTCTAAAACCGGAGGAACAAGCGTTCTTAAAATTCCAACGGTGTTTTGTCAGCAAGCACTGCTAAAGGCTTAAAACATATTAGACTACAAACATAACACAAGTTCATTGTTGGTCAGCAGTAGAGCACACAACCAGAGAGCGAGCATTATGCTACCAAATTATGCACAAAACGTAGCATTATGCACAAAACATAGAACATCAAAAACTGCGTAACTTTCACTGGTTCACTGTAAAACTTAGCACAATAAAGTACTAATACAACCGACAAAACTAGTGATGCTGCAAGCCCAATTGTGCAAGCTTAGTGAACATTGCCAAGGTGAATGCACAGCGCAAAAGATGAGGACAGAAGGAAAAACCACAAGACAAGCTGAAGTCAATGAGTGTCTTGTGTATTTCTTTCGGCACTCAAATTTTTGCACTGTGCAATCATGTCGGCAATGAATCACTGGTTCGCCCAATCTTCCACTCTACCACTTGGTGCATCGCCTTGGGTGTGGATGCTGTCAGATGCCGCCACCGCTTGATCACAGGCACCTGTATGAATGCATGATAAATATATACTAGAATCAGTTATAAGTGAGCTGACAAACAGTTTCTAGTAAGAAGCAAGCATCAAAATGAACTATAAAAAAACACACACTGATGAACAAAAAATTTGCTCCACAAAAGCTATGGCATAGTCTTTGACAATGCTACCTGATCAGAAGAATGACAAACTGAGCGAGTTGGGACTGGTTCATTGTAAAACACTGCTCAGAAACACACGCATAACAGAAGAATAAACGTACGACACAGGCGCATACTATCAACTACGTTTCATTGAAATCAAACAGAATTTATATTTCGAGCGTAGAAACCAGCAAAAAAAGATTAACCAGTAACTCACACGCGAAGAAACCACAAACATGAACATTCAACACTTTTTCCACGATCATCACAGCGTTAATCTGTTAATCTGTTTTTGCTGTTTCCCACGCTCTGTATACATACATAAATTCTGTTCAATTTCAATAAAACGTAGTTGATAGTCTGTGCCTGTGTAATACGTTTCTTCTTCTGTTATGCGTGTGTTTCTGAGCTGTGTTCTACAATGAACCTGATCAGAGCCTAGCCATCCATGTCTTACAATGAACCTGATCAGTCTAGCCACCCATGTTCTACAATGAACCAGATCAGAGCTTAGCCACCCATGTTCTACAATGAACCTGATCAGAGCCTAGCCACCTATACTGCCTCAAGGGGGAAGATGAAAAGAAGCCATAAATTATGGTTCACGCAATGTGCAGCCATAAGGGATGCTTCATGACAAGCAAACTGTTAAGTACTAGGCTTAAACAAGTGAGCGCATTTTGAAGGTGTAGCACAGTCAACCGTATTGTCAGGTGATTGAGACTTTGTACGTAGGCTTTACTTACTCCAAAACATTTCAAGCACACTTTTTTACGCAGCAAATATTTCGAACAGGTTCATTTTATACTATAAGTGGCTCTCAAATTTTTTAGCGTTGGATCATAAGATTTCTCTAAAAACTGCACGAATGTAGAGTAGTGTCGCACCAAGCGCACAGCATCTCCAAGTAAAACCCACGAGGAAACAGCACTCGTTTTGGCTTGCACCACAGATGACTGTTTCAGGAAAATGCCAATTCCTTGAATCTTGCTAGTCACGCTTCTTGAATAACTAATAAAATTCATTGGTTCCTACGTTGACCACCTGCAGAGCTTAGACAGACCGCCCACATAACACTGCGTGCTGAAATTAAATTTCCAGCATTGCAGCAATACTACATGTTCTTCGACGAAAGTTACCTACGTGAATGAACAAAAGTAAACAGAGCTTGAAACGGACTATCTTGGTAGTGCCGCATAACACAGGCAGCTGGTGTGGAGTCCGTGGGGTAAATTTTTCTTAATACGTGTGCAACAATATTCACAGACATGATGGCTGCTGAGTAGGCACATGACAGTGCAGTTCAATCTAGAAGCTGTGCTCTGCTCACTCTGAAATTTTGTCTTCCCTGTACAATGTAAAATTTTAGCTTTTGCAACCCAACAAAGAAACTGAAAAGAGGAGAAAGTAGATGTAACACATACAGCGCCCATCCCCAAACAAGTTTGCGATAAACAGTTTAGTACGATAGCAAATTTTTTTCACGCATCAATATCTGAACCCAGATCAATTTTGCAATCCAAAGAGGTCTAAATGCATCCACGGCTAAGAAGCATTATTTACCAACATATAAGCACTGCTCAATATTCCTTCGAAAATCTTGCTTAGAAAATGATTTTATTTTCATTCTTGCACTAAACTTCTAACAGAAATTCATGACTTGGATGCGCAATATTCTGGATAAACGAAAACACAAACAATTATTTGGTCAATTAAACCTCAATCTGATCACAAATGATGGTGACTTACATAGAGGAAAGGTCATCATTCAAAGCTGAGGTCAGTGAAATCTCTAGCATGTTAGAATTTTTGGATTTTGACTACTGGAGCGAAACATTAGTTTTTAAGGTGGCTACAAAGTTAGGAAGTTTTGGCAGCGAACAAAATCCATGCACTGGTCAAATATCAATGCGCTGCAATCTATGGTAAAAATCCCTAAGCATCTTAATTGCACATGTTATCTGCCACAAAAGAAATCAATGCCCCCTTGGCTTGAAATGTGAAATCCCAGCATGCGTTCAGCTGCATTACCTTTCGCTGCCACACTAAGTACATCCCACTGCATTGAATGAGAATGGTAGTTTTGGACACTGTACGGGCATTCCCACAATTATGGTAGCTGTTTACTTGGCCCTGAAAGAAATTCTTAAGTTTCAGGTACTGAAGCAATAAACGTCCGTGTCCGCGCTTCACTCCCCCATGCTTTATCCATTCTTTACTCCAACATCCACGCTTTACTCCACCTTGAAGGCTTCCCCTAAACTGCTCAGGTAACGAAACAGTGCTGCAGCCAATCACCCGAACATTACAACCTTCCCTTGCTAAGGGCTCACTCTACTCATGATGGGCTGGCCTCCAACAAAGCAAATAAAGAGCTAGAAAAATTTCATTAAAATTTTGTACGAAAATTGCTAAAAAAAATATCATTCCCAGTTTGTTATTGGAAAAACTAGGTAATCGATCGTTCAACTTTTTTTGACGAACTGATCAATGCTTTGACTGTGATTGATCCTCTTCTTCCATAAACAGCACCTGTTACGAGAACTGTGATGTGCTTTTGCAGCCACACCAACATTGCAAAAGGACTAAATAACCCCAGCTGAAACGACTATGAAGATGCCTTGAAACATACTGCTGGCACAAACTGCGAAAAAACTTCTTTTCCACCATAATTCAACTCTCTAAAGAAGACTAAGAACACATGCAATGATTCTGACAACTTAACCTTAATAACCTTAACGACAACTGTCAAACACAACGTACGCACTCTTGTTCCTTTCACAGGTGTATACATAGATGTTATGTTGCAAATGCTCGACCAATCACGAATCACTCAGTAAATTGGTGAAGCCCCGGGATTCACCCAGGTTCATCGTTTTTCCACTGACACACACAACCCTGGTCAAGTACCTTTGAAGATGTGCCAACATGGCAACACAACAGGATGAAAAGCCTCATGGAGGCTTTCAGTTGGAGGAGTTAAGAATAGGACCAGCAATTTTGTGGCTTGAACGATTTTAGTTCAGCAGAGGTCCTAAATTTCAGGGTGCCAATATGTGTCAAAAGACCAACAAGGAATAAATAAAAAAATGTAAAAATGACCTAAAAAAAAGCAATCCCAGACGTTAGCTCTTCAGCAATTAGCCCAGAAATGCTTCCAGCCTTAAAACACACCTGTGTACACATCTATTCCTAAAAATTCTGCACATACATAATGTATGTCTTTTCTGCACATTTAGGCTAGCAGCAGGCCTCCTTCTGACTTCAGTCTTGTCCTCACACATCACTCGAACTCCTCCTGTATCACTAAGAAGTGTTCATTTGTCCTCTACATGAACCTGTAACCATGCTGATAACAGTGATCGTAGGGTTTAACGCGCCGACGCAACGCAGGCGATGCAGTGTGCCGTAGTGGAGGGCTCCGGATTAATTTTGACCACCTGGGGATCTTTAACGTGCGCTGAAATCTCGTACACACACGCGCTTTTGCCTTTCGCCTCCATCAGAAAAGCGGCCACCACAGCCGGGAATCGAACCCGCGACCTCATGCTCGGCAGTGCAACGCCTTAGCCACTGAGCCACCGCGGCGGGTCCCACGCTGATAAGATTGAATCTCCCAATAACAAAGTGGAACTGAAGTGTGGACGACAGCCCCAAGAGAAGCAACCCCTCAAAAAGTTCACCCTGGACGACAATTCTACCAGATCTTTCAACCATCATGACAATGTCGATGGAGATGCCGTGACATATGAGCAGATGAATGCTTTGCATGACAAAACGATTCGATCCTGGTCTTCACGACCGTTTTTCTGATGAAGGTGAAAAATGAAAACTCTTGGGTAGAGGGATTACGACACATGCTCTTCGCTTGGTCTAAATTAATCTGCAGTCCTCCATTATGGTGTGCCACACACATTGCCATTGTGTAGCTTCGGCACATAAAGTGCCCAAAATTTGATTCAGAAAAAAAAAATGTATCCTGTATCATACACTTTCATACAATAATACCTAGAGAGGAATCTGGCACTGGTGTCAACACGAACGGTGAGAGGGCATTTACACTTTCACAGGACTGATGGGCAGAAGTGGAAATGGATAGCTTGGGCTCAAAACGTGCATATGACTGCACAAATTATGCCTCGTAACAGTGAACTGTTCATCGAGCAATTTGCTGGTTACAAATTATACTGTGCACACTAAAGTTAAGTCAACATATACAGGTGCTGAATGACATAAAAGAGCGGTTCTAATAAACAAGCAGACGTATGGAGTACATTCGCACGTAAGTTTGCCACATCTACCGCTGTCTTTGTGCTTTCATGCTCAAACACCGGCAACGAATCATCAACAAACCGTGGGACTTACAATTTTGTTTATACTAGAATATTTCTGCTCAGCATGGCACCACCGCAGTGCGACATTGAGTTCAAAGGAAAATGTATTTCCGAGTCCTTTTTCTCAACATTCTGCATAAAGCCTATACTAGTAAAGGCGTGCAAATCATTACCACGACAAAAAATAAATTGCGTGCACGATTGAATTCGCAGAGCTTTCCACAAGCCACCAAACGTAAAGCTGTATCCACTTCTACCCATATCATCCATCATGGTGGACAACCACAGTGCCAGATTCCTCTCTAGGTATTACTCTATGAAACTTTGAGCCCTGTATAAACAGTAAGTTAGGTAGCAAAGCGCAACTGAACTCAACTCCCTGAACTTCCTGCATGATGCCAAGGGTACATGGATCTCTCTGGTGGCCTGCCTGCCCATGTCACTACGCACGTGAGTCAGACGATGGTCCCGTAAGACCTCCTGACCAGGTGTAGATCCTCCCGGCTCCCTGACACGGGATGCCGGGTGCCGGAGGGAAGGTCTCCAAAGTCCCCCTCGCTGTGCGTGTCCCTGCTGCTGATGCCCAACAGGGCCTGCACAAGGGCGCGGCGGATGCGGTCGGCGAAGGTCATCTCGACCAGTTCGTCCGAAGGTGGTGCGTTGAAGTCAAAGTCGGCAACCTGCATGAGCGGAAAAACAAAAGAGGTTGTGATCCAAACATGTATGTACGATGCGTACACATTGTAAAGGCAATTTATACATATCGAGTGTACAATACGTACGTATCGTATAAACCAGAATAGATGTTGTGATCAAATGAAGCAGTTATTCGCCAAATTTTAATTTTAATACGGCAACCATAAGAGTGCAAGCACCTTGCAAAAGAAGGAGGCCCAGAACAGAACCCTGGGGCACACCACTGGTTGCTAAAGTGATGTCTGTCTGTTAACACTTCTATAGTAATATCATTCTTCAAGGTAGCAACGTACAAGAACCAAAAATAGAAGTGTTGACATATCTGGCACGACGACCTTGGCAAGCAATAAGTGGTTGACTATATCAAAGGCCTTCCTCATGTCACAGTAGATGATAATATTGATCAATCAATAAATCATTTATTAATGAGCACAGGAACAGCCTGAGGGCCTATGTGCTGCACATGAAAAAAGAACAAGCAAGGTACGATGCACATAACTCACAAGTAATGAAATCATGAGATAGCGCTGCTAACACAGAAGAAAAGTACAGTACACACTTTTGTACACCCAAATGTACGTGCACCCATACACAAACACACATACACACACATAAAACAGTACAGTGCCTAGAAGTAGGGCATGTGACACCACACCAGTGATTGCCGTACACAGATACGTTACAAAAATATATATAAATAACAATGCAAAACTGTGTGAAAATGAAGTATATAATGAATACACATGTAGAGAAGATAAGACATTGAATAAAGTGAACTGCAAAAACATAGAAATGATCGCTTTGTCAGCATTTCACACTGAATAATAGTAATAATAATAAATAATCAGTCTATTCATGCCCACTATAGGATGCATATCACTAAAGAGAAGTATTATTAAATTAAAAATTAAAGCATTAAAGCAATAAGAAGTTTTTCTTTGTCCCACCCAGGTTGCTGTTACATACATTTCCTGATGTTGCAAACACAAAAAAAGACAGGTGCATGATATGACACACCCAAGGATATTTAACTACCAATGTAAGTTGACAGCTGTACAGACACATGAGGCCAGAGATGGCAAAATTACTTCTGAAAAGTAATTAAATTACATTACTCATTTACTTTCACAGAATGTTCTAAAATGTAATTAAATTACATTATAAATTACAGGTGGCTGAAAGTAATGACATAACTATTCCTTTTCAAAAGTAATGAAATTACTTTGAAATTAACAAATTCATTCCTCACACTACCAACTCATATACACTTTCTTTACACTCATATACTCATATATACACTTTATTTACACTCATGAAAAAATGCGCGTTCCTAGCAGCGAGCTTACACCAGTGGCAAGTGTAACGAAGCCTTGAACACAATCTGTATGTGTTTGTTTAACCCGACTGACTGTCGCCACGACACTCCCGGAACGCATGAAAAGGGAATGAAGAGGCACGAGAAAGCAGGCAGAGCTCTCATCGAAGCGTTGTTTCCTTTGCGTTCGTAGAGTTTCAATACCCAGATACTTTCTGGGCATTGGAACCCTACTTGGTCAACTTTTCTTGGCAAGCTTTTTGTGCCGCAAGAGAAGCGGACAGGCTATATCGTAGTCAAAAGTAATTGGGAAAGTATTGAGTAATTCTCATGAAATTACTGGCCTGAAGTAATTAATTACATTACTAAATTATACCAACACTCAAAAGTAATTCGTCACATTACTCATTACAGCAAAAAGTAATTTAATTACTGTAATGTCATTACTGCCAAGTCTGCATGAGGCACAGGTTCGTACATGAAGCCCCCGCATGCGTGAAACTCGGTAGGCATAGCAGCGGCTCGCACCCACCTCGATGCGCAGCTGAGCCCTGGTGTGCATGTGGTAGGCAATGCCCGAGGCGACGATGACCAGGGCAAACAGGGAGCACAGGATGGGCACCAGGATGGTGGACAGCTGCCGCTTCTGGGACACTGGGATTGGCAGTCACGCGGGAGAGAATGAGAAAGACGAGAGCTATCCACACAATCATGGGACTACTGTTATCGAAGTGATTGGCTGACAAATAAGAATGAAGTTGTTAACTTCACAATTGATTGAAGTTGCTCACTTGCTCAGCTGTTACAACAAATTTTGGGGGATCCCATGCATGGGCATAAAGAACTTTGTTCTGTTACGTATTATTTGTAATAGTAATATGGATACTACGCAATACATGATCTATGTATCTATCCATATGTACTGTAGACAGATATTGATAGAACGGTAAACACAGTAGTAATATTACGGGAAGCAAAGAAGTAGGCAGTGGCGGGTAGTGCAGAGGAATTTACCACAGATGACGACAATGCTGTGGCTGGCACGTAGACATACTAGCTTAATTTCCCGGCCGAATTGTAAATATTTGTAAATGCATCGTTCACATTTTTCTTAGTTCCCGTCTTTCCGCTGTGTAACAGTGTGTATTACATATGTATTACTATGCTTATTTCTGCCATCGTCAATTGGACATGAATCGGCTTTTCAGCACACGCAAACCCCGCCACACATCACTTAATCCCAATGCTGAGAGCTGATGCTTTAAAAATAAGCCGACAAAGATATTCCGCATCATTATGATAGTTTGACTGGGTTTTGTCCCCTTCAATGTGTTGTTTACGGAGTGTTGGTATCAGGTTGTAGATGCGATCAGATACATTGTTGTTTCACGGTTGCGGTGAGTTAGGCAATGCTATTTCGTTACTCTGCGTGTGAATGAAAGGGTTCAAAACTTTAATTGAAAAGTTATGCTCACTGAAGCGAGACACTACATAGCCTTCGTGTTGCTAGTGTGGCAGCAGGAGAGATGGTGATGAGATCTGTTATAGAGAGATGCGATCGATATACAGTAAACCCTCAACTCGAAGTCGTACAACCGGCTGAAAATTTCGAGATAAGTGGAGTTTCAAATTCAGCAAAATGCATGAAATTTGCCCCCAGCTAATTGAAACAAGAGATAATGCCGGTAACAAAAGCTTCACTGTACAGGGGAGCTTTAGTAATACAGGCTCAAAAATTCGCAGGAAAAACGAACAAATTTTTATTATTGCGGAAAGGCGAACTGCGTGATGCTCGCCTGTTTCGCGTTTGCAACTGGTCCCAGAAAAGTGTTCTCGAGCTGCCGAATGCATCGCATCAATTTTTGGTCGCTACCACATTATAGGAGGTATTCGTTGAAAAGTTTAGCTGTCAATTTCTTCGCTTGGAAACAGTGGAAACAGCCAGAGACATGGCCGATACGCCACGAACATGGCGCGGCTTGGGCCACTGCGCCCGCACGCTGAAGCAAAAAAACGCCGGCGTGCGTCATCTGCTCCGTTTCAACCAGATTCTAAACGCGTTCGTGTCAAAAGAGTTCTTATTAGTCGCACTCACATTGGACTCGAGGCAATACTTTGCGTTCGTTGAGGTAGAGATTGTCATCGTGCAACACAGTCATGTGCTTAGCACGGACAAGTACCGCCATCCCACGGAGCCCGACGTAACCAGAGACGGCGCACTCACGCGGTTGCCTGCATGCGCACCTCGCCAGTGAATACAAGCAATACCTTGTTGCAAAGCAGGCGCACAATCTTTGTTGTTTCTGTCATTGCAAGCACTTAATTGCAAGCACTTAACTAAATGACTCCCTGGTTAAAGGTGACCGTCCCGGTCAAGGCCGCAATCCGTAGAAGATTGTGGTGAAAATGAAGGACGGTATGAGAATATGCAGTGAAGTTCTTGCCACCACGGAAGAGGATGATGGTCGAGGTGAGCGCCAGCCCTGGAGCACAATGGCCAGCCGATGCCACAAAGGAACGCCCGAAGGCCTCAAAGACGTGTACGTGTTCGTATGCGCGCTTATGTTCAGCTCTCCCAAGCACATTTTTGCTGTGACTTGATAAGCTAAATGGTAAGTATACAATGACTGTTGTGTCTTCAATGGTGCATTGAGTGGAACTCTTGAAAGCACGTGCACTTTCAATAAAGCTTTCAAGCTAACGTAAATGCAAAGGACATGCATATTATGCTCAAGCATTGAGCCTTGAAGGCATCTGCCTCCAATAGTATTCGTAAGCTGAATAGCAAATAAACAAATGAGTTGTCAGAGAAATGCTTTTTTATGGTGACGTCTTGACCACAGACATCTGTCCTAGCCTTGGCCAGAGAAACAGTAAGTGCATGAGACAAACGCTTTCGGTTGCACATTATCCGTTACTATTGAAAGCACACGAGTTGCATGACCTTTGCAAGCTGGACTAAAAGTGCGGCAAAGGTGGACGTGTGCTTAGTGGGGTAGACAAGGTGAAAACATCAGAAGAATGTCAAGCTACTCCGGCAATCTCAAACATTGGTTGCTTTGGCAACCAGGCACAAGCTGCTCTCACATTTAGTTATGGTTGGGTGGTCACGGTTAAGCTCAGAGCCCCACCTTACGGCATATGGTGGAAACAGACGTCCCACTCACTCAAAGTGTGAAGCAGACAATTCGTTTGGCATTAAAAAAATATAGGATGCGATGGTGAAAATTACAACGGGGTTAACCTGGGTTTGCACTGCCCGAGTGCAGCACAGCCCGAGGTTGTTAACAGTGGTTCATTTTCCACCACTCTGTGGTGCACACTAAAAAACTGAAGTTTTCAAGACGTACCACTTTCAATATTAACACATGAGGTTGTTAGAAAAGATTGATTGATTGTGGGGCTTAACGCGCCGACGCAACGCAGGCGATTAGGTGCGCTGTACTGGAGGGCTGCGGATTAATTTTGACCACCTGGGCATCTTTAACGTGCACCGAAATCTCGTACACACGGGCATTTTTGCTTTTCGCCTCCATCAGAAAAGCAGCCGCCGCGGCCAGGAATCGAACCCGCGACCTCGTGCTCAGCAGCGCAACGCCTTAGCCACTGAGCCACCGCTGCAAGTAAGGTTGTTAGAAAAGACCGAATGGCATGGTAAAAACAGCTGCAACCGCTATGTAGCCCCAAGATCACTTCAATGACAATAGGTATGTGTCCTAATGAGAGGAGAGTAATAAATTGAAAATGAATTTGTGGAGAAACTAATAAGTTTGCAGTTATGCCATTCAGCGCCGAAAAAATTACATCGATTAAAATCCGACAGTGACCCCAATACAGTGCACTATGATGCTGAAATGTTCAGAACCAGTGGTCAAGCCCGTCCGCAAATCTTTTTCAAGGCCTCCTGACTTCATTTCCACATTATGACCAACTTAAAAGAAAGAAACAGGCATTTCACCCTCGTATGTTTATTGGCCGACAAGGTAAAAAGTGCTCTCCGCACAAGACTAGGCCTTTCAAAGAACAGACACACAAAAGGATCCATCAACAGAGCAAGAGATTATGGATGCAGAAACACGCCAACCGAACAAAAGAGAATAGAATAAAGTGAAAACACAGAGCAAGAAGACACGCACCATACACTGTAAAGTCGTAGTATCACAAGTGTTTCGCCACACACCTATAGCATAGGTAAACTTTTTTAAAAAATTGAAACACATTGGCCTGCAAGTCCTTTTGTCCAAAAGTCCGAACTTCTCAAGAAAAGCTGCCCTTTATCGTAGTCAGTGCAAGTGTATGATAGACTGATAAATTTACAATAGATTGCTATACAACCCAATAGTGGAGGGAAAAGTATATAGGGACTGGGCTTGTCATCTTCAGTGAATGGGATACCAAGACACAGGCCCTGTTAATGAGGTTGGCGGTTGGGAAAGATATCCTAGGCGCACATGCTCAAACCTCAAGGACAGAATAAAATGACTAATGACGAAGGAAGGAAGGAAGATGCTGACGATGACATGGGAGAGACCACAAGCTTTCTTGAATAGCTACAAGGGAGATTAAACACTCGGGGAAAACATGCAACCCAAAAGTAAGGTAAAAGATGTGTAGACATAATATATATAAATAGATAAATCTATAGAATACAGAAGGTTTTTTGCAGTAACCTGACACACCAGTGGTTAGAACAGGCATGGTACACTGCATTAAACGTTTACAGCCATTTGAGCTAGCCCTTGTTTTAGAGTAAATGGCCAACAAGTTCACTCTGCCACCAAGTCTAAAATGCTGAAAGTAGACGATATTCCTGAAAAGACCTTGCAAATAAGGTAACTGATTTCAGTGACACCAACATGCAGAAAACGTTCTCACTGTCTGTTCTTACGATAGCCAGCTACATAATTCAGACAAATGTACACACCCAAGTGCAAGTAAAGTCTCACGATTTCAATTAATACTTCCCTAAAACAACGAGAAAAATAAAACACTGAACACGTTTAAATTATTTCCAATTCAATTACAGCCACTATAATTGGTGGCCCTCTACAAGGTATGGAGAGGCAAAATATTACATCGAAAGAAATTCCTTTTCCCGAGTATCACTTCAAAGATGGGTGTCAGTTATAACCCTAATTCAAAGGAGAGCATATCCAAAGTGTGAAAAATCCTCAGAGGCATTTATGGGAGTTGCGTGGCGTGATATCAGAAGAAGAGCAACGAGATTCCCTGAATCGGAGCTTCACTGCAAGCCAATGTATCTTCAATGTGGCCATACCATGCAATAGTCTAGGTTTTCCTGTTAGGTAAGTGTACTTGCATGCATTATTCACAGCTGATACCTTGTACTTATACTAAGATTGGAAGTGATTTTGAATAATCACGATACATTAGCATAAAAGGCATTAGCCCATTTGATAAGTGCTTGCTATGAAAGAATGTGCTCAGAGTGTCTCTGATTGGCCACGTTTCAAGCTGCAAACAAGATAAGCTTCATACCAAAACTACTCTTTTATTTGAGAATTATATTAGAAATCTAACCATTGCAGAAGGGCAGACTGCGATTCGGACGCCTCAGGGAAACGAGACTTCCTGAATCGGAGCTTCACTGCAAGCCAATGTATCTTCAATGTGGCCATACCATGCAATAGTCTAGGCTTTCCGGTTCGGTAATTCTACTTGCATGCATTATTCACAGCTGATATCTTGTACTTATGCTAATATTGGAAGTGATTTCGAATAATCACGATACATTAGCGTAAAAGACATTAGCCCATTTGATAAGTGCTTGCTATGCAAAGAACGTGTTCATAGTGTCTCTGATTGGCCACGTTTCAAGCTGCAAACAAGATAAGCTTCATACCAAAACTACTCTTTTATTTGAGACTTATATTAGAAACCTAGCCATTGCAGTAGGCAGGCTGCGATTCAGACGCCTCAGAGACAGACACCTCTCAACTATAGGGCTTCAAGTAGGACCATAGTGACAGCAAAATGTTTGTACTACAAGAAGGCCTGTTTCGAACATAGATCATTTTCACAAGATACACCATGTGCTGAAATGACCGAGCTATCCTACAGAAACTGCAAACCTCTGGAACTGAGCGCAAAAAGTGAAGTCTCCACAGCAACCACACATTTCGCACCAAAACACAAACAAACAGAGTTTGAAATCAACACTCCCTGTATAGACATTGGTACTTTCTTCAACTCAGGTGAGAATATTGATCATATACTGACGTATGGTAGAGAACCTCAAAAGAGTGGCTATTTGCATCCGGAACTCTCAAACACTGATATGGACTGACGCCCCACACTGCAATTGCATTTGCGCTGGAGTAGAAACAACTATACCATAATAAAAAGGTTTCAACTAGCTCTGCTTCTAATGAGCTATTTAAACTTGTTCTCATATTAGAGCAATGCAGCCATTAAATCCCATTTATTCAAAAAAGCTATTCTGTTGCTCTTTGGCACAGTTATTCAATTCATTTAAAAATGCCTACGCTCACCACTACGCTCACCACAAATTCTACAGGAGAGGAATTTTTTGTTCAGCTGGGCGCAGATTTCTAGCGCACAAGTATAACTGCAGAATCCCACTGAGTAAACTTGGTAGTCCTTGAATAAAAACTCCTCAAGGCTTCATTAGCATCTATTCCTACCGGCTTCCTGGAAAAATGCAATCAAGTGAATGTCATGAGGACACTGGGTGCAAAAGCCCACAATTCATCACCTAAAGCACACACTACCTTCCAAGCCTCCACAGTGATGTGTTGGTACCTTCAGCATGTTCTCTCAAGACATTCCGCACTTTTTACAAGTTAGCATAACAGATCACTCTAAATGACACACAAACAATAGGCCAACATAAACTAGATCACTCACAACCCCATGTCCGAAATATTTAATGGCCAGTACCAGCCAAGAAGGAGGCTACCATGCCCCTAACCACTGTATCCAACTTCTGGTTAAAGTTAAGCCTTATATCTCGTATAATAACAGAAAAGTATGCCCTTGAGAGTACTCATACATTCGAAGACCATCCGAAGGCCCTCTTTCTTCCAAATCTGCCACCATCACTTTAGTCCCAAAGAAAGCACTTCTGAAAGCTTTAGCACTAGTACCACCAGCAAAAGCTGCAGGCAAAAGTGTACAGTCAACAAACCACATCTGCATCTTGCCTCGCAATCAAACGAATCTCCAAGGAATCTCCACCAGATTTGTACCAGCGAACACTGTGCAACACACCGTGATAAGCTTCAGTGACCAGCACCAGAACAGTCCTTGAACAACGTCCCTCTCCATTCTCACTCATCACCATGGTAATTAAAGCGCCGCCGTGTTCCCGAATCGTTCTCCTCGAACCACTCCCAACTATCCACGGCTATCCACAGCCGCATCCGTAGCCGCAGACACAGCCTCTTCTAATCCCGCCCGTCACTGCGACAACTAAAGCACCGTAACGTTTCATTAGCTCTCCGCCACGCCTGTCCTGTCACCACCACCCGTCACCGTCTTCTCAACGGGCGTCGACGGCTGCAAATCCGCCATCCCGTCGCCGACGCCCCTCCGAAGCCACCCGCTCTCCGAAAACTTCTCCCCGTCATCGCTTGCGTAAAGGCCGGCACTTTGCGGCATCGTCAGGCTGTCTTCCTCTCCGATCGTTCCTGCACTCTCCGCGGCGTTGAGCGGTCCCTTGGAGAACGAAGGGAAGGCGTCCCTCCAGGCTCCCAGAAGATGCTCCCAGAAGGTCTTCTCGGTGAGCTCCAGGTCGGGTCGCTGGAAGTCGAAGTCGGCCACTTCGACGTGCAGTCGGTTGCGCGTGTGGATGTGGTACGCTATGCCTGTCACCAAGATGACGAACGCCAGCAGCGAGCAAGTGATCGGCAGGATTATGGTCGACAGGAGGCTCGTCGAGGGCACTGCAAACGTGGGGGAGAAAGGCAGAGAGAAAGGGCGGGAAAAGAAAAAAAAACACCGCTGTGTCCATGCCCCCGAGAAACGAGAAACACACTTGAGGAACGAGTGGAAAAGAGGTTTTTCAAATGAAGTCACTCAATTGATCGACAGAAGGGTGATTCGGGGAGGAAAAGCGGTGAAGTCGGCACAAACGACACTTGCTTTCGCAGCGAATGCCGATCCAAAGGTCCAGCACCGAAAGCGGAGAACGAATCGAGCGATCAGGCAGAGACGCAGCAAGGGGCAAGGAGAGATGCACCCAGATCGAACAGGCACTAACAAGCCACATTGACACAGCTTTGCACACAAATACTGGCTTATCCAAGTCATAGTAGAATCACAACTGTGCCAAGGAAAAAAAACTGGCTAGCAGACTTGGTCAACACATGCTTCGAATGAAACGCAAAGCAATGGGACACAAGAAGGGCCACACTACTGCAAACCATGTTTCCCCTACTTCAGAAGCACAAAGCAAAAGCAACAAGGAAGGTTTTGTCACTCCTTTTCAAAGAGATAAAAACCAAGCCATGACAGATGGATTCTCACGAGAGATGAGTTTCCAGCCCTCAACCAAGTGATACAAAGCCCCAACGAGACCACTGCAAAAAGCGAGCATGCTAAAGCTGTCAGTACTTTCAAACAATCCAACCGCCACACAGGATGCCGAGAAATGCGCTAGCTGGAATGTCGCAAGATCTGAAAACTACTAAAGCGGGCAGGAAGCAGGCTTCACACAGTGTGAAATTCTCTCGAAGCCAAGAAGGCATGGCACAATGTTGATGCAGGCTCAAAATAATGCAATGCCAAGGGTTAGTTCCAAGCATGCAAAGGAAATGTAAGGAGAGCAGTCTTTACACTTGGGTCAGACCACCAAGTGTGTTTTCACAAGGTTGATACACAAATGCCCAGCATTCAGACTGCACCCTTCCCCACTCTGAGAGTAGCTTTGGCAGAAGGAAAATTCAAGCACACAAAATGGTGACACAAGCTCTGGTGTAGTGCGGCAGATTGCCAGTTTTTTTTGTCAGTTAAGTCGTTTGCAGCAAGGAATCAGCAAGCGCAGGTAGCAGTATGCAAAGCATGGTTTGAAATGGAGGAAACTTTCAGAGCAGACATTGACAACCCCTTAAGCACCAGTGGTCGCATGGATGAATAGCTGAAGGGCGTCATAAAATGAGAACACTAAAAAATACATGCGAAATATTACACAAACAATGTCACTGCTGTAATGACATTGTTCGCGTACTGTTTCGCATGTATTTTTTAGTGTTCTCATTTCATAACACCCTCCAGCTATTTTCACATCTTCACTTTCATATTGTTAGATTTAAAAATCAGCTCTGATGTATAAGATTCTTTTAGTAGACTGTACCGCCCTTGGGTGCGGAGTGTGATTTTTTTGTTTTTATTTTTAAAGCAACATCGAATTGGCTTATTTCTAAAACTGTTTTTGGCCTAGCGCCCATTTTATTTATTTTGAATTGGTTTAAACCTGCGATAACTTTGCTGGTGTGGGTTTTGTCCTCGAACTTTTTTGTTTTTTTAATGCGTAGATTAGAGTACAGGAATTAAATGGGATTAAATGGAGGAATCTTCCAGAGTAGACCTTGACAACCCATTAAAGTACCAGTAATAGCATGGATTCCCCTGAGTTAACTAGAAAGAATTCGTACCTATGCTTGAATTAAGTGCATTTCAAATGACGGGGCAACCTTTTACCTGACAATGAATTGCTTTGCCCAAGTGTATTCAGGTATATGCTTATTTCACTTGCTGTAATACCACTTTTGATACTCTTCCGGTCCACTACATTTCTTAGAACCAAATAAAGTATAAGAGCCATAGCATCAATTCTTAACACTGGAAGCATATTAAACAGTTGATAATTCGAAGCTTAAATGTAATTAGTTCAGCAATTGATGGGCCTTGTTAGACAAGCGCTCAGTCGCTGCCATCTTAAACCTGTTAGAAGCCGTATCTTTATCTTCAACTTTCCACTAAAGCGTGCATCTTTCCTCGATTTTTCTGTTACTCATGTAGTAAAAGACAATGCAGTCATTCTGAGTTTCCCCACCATATATCTTCATTCAATAAATTTATCTGTTGCACATGTACTCCATTTTTCTTTTTCTATATGACATGGCCTAGAGGCATCAATTCATTCTTGCCTCATTGTACTACAGTGTAGACCATTTATAACGTAACCGCTTATAGTGCGGGACCGGATATAACGCGGGTTTTTGCGACCACCGGTTTGCCTCCCATAGAACTCAATGCATAAGCATACCGCTTAAGATGCGGTTCGCCGAAGCACAATACCGTTTATAGTGCGGTTTTTCGGCGGGTCTGCTGATCGACCGGCGCAGCTGAGGCATCGTTTTAGGGTAGCAAAAGAAAAAAAAAAGGGTGAAATCGGCCATCTGACGCAGCGTGCACCCCTTGCCCTCCTCTAACGTAGACACCCAAAGAAAAAAAAATAGGCACCCTTTAGTTCGTGCGTACCTGATAACCACAACTGACCTTGCTTGATGCATCTCGGAAGATAGCGACAGTATTCCCATCCGCGCGCGGCAAGTTGCTTTTATTAATCGTGAACCACATGGCCCGTTTTCGCGCTCGAATCGTGCACATCAGCGTTGCGCGTATTTTTTTTTTTCGTGCTCGTGTCGACGATTCCGCGCTCGCGGTGGCTTCTTCGCGTGGCAGTGGGAGGAGCCTGACAACTTGCACCAATGGGGAGACGCGTACGTAATGGCGGGAGATTCGAAGCGCTCCGAGCCGGCTAGCCGCGCCCACACCGTGGCCGCGCCAGAGATGTTTAGGCTTACCACCGCGGTATTTTTTGATGGGCGCTTTCACAAGCAGCGTGGATGGCAGTTTATATTCCACTTTTCGCCCACATTATTAGCTCCTTTCTTGCATGAGCGTCTTCGCTTGCGCCCCGTGCGGCATTTCAGCGAGCGGTTAGAAGCGGTCGCTGGAACTTACTGGAACTGCCTGCACCGCTTCACGGCCAGTGCCGACGCCATGTTGCCGCCTTTTACCGCGCCGCTCACACCACGCCAGTTGTATCCGCGCTGGCGTGCACTGCACGTTTTCGCGATACCAAATCTACCACGCGGTTCACGCTTTAGAACGTTGTTGCTGATAAGCCACCGCTCTTTCCCTTTCCGAACATTCGAGCCGCGCGAAGCCGAAGATTTCCACCACCAGTACGTTGCGCTGATAAGCAGCCGCCTTCGGCATCGTGAACACAAGGTGGGGTAATGATGAAAAAAAAATCCCGCTGGCGTTCTTATCACGTCTTGCGGCATCTGTTCATATATGCTAAAAACGCAGCCATGGTCTCAAAACAAACACAACGGAAGTTAAAGCCGCGCTCGCCGTTTGTGAGACTGCGCTTTTGCCCTGCAGCAGCGGCTGATGTTAAAAATAACACGAAATATAGACCGTGCCTTCGTTTTTAAGTGCTGTGCGTTTCAGTGATGATAAATATAGGTTGACTTGAGAGATAGGTGGCGATGTGGTTGAATTCGCGCGTGTTTTGGTTATAGTGCGGTACCGCTTATAGTGCGGATTTTTGCGGCTCCCGCGACATACGTTATAAGCGGTCTACACTGTATTTTCTAGCATTTGATTCACGGTTCGTGATTCTAAGGTCTCTAAACTGCGTTTTTTGAATAAACAACCTCACATTCGGACACAACTAGACAGGTGCTTAGAAGAGTTTTAAAATGATCCCTAGTATTCCCCATCCCCACGATTTATTGCAATTACCGGAGAAACCATCGAAATGCGCCCCTTATTTGCCTGTACATTTCTCTACTCGCCACAAAGCCCTACACAGGACAAGACTGGTGGTTTAGCCCTTTGTAGATATTTAACAGTAATAAGCAAAATGTTCTCTTTGAACGGAAAGAACCACCACCAACTTGCCCTACCAGCAGTTCTTCTAATGTGCAGAATTTTGGCGAACACTCTCATGATTTCCGCCCCACAAGAGAGGCTGGGCCTGAATGAATGCTCTCATCTGACGTGCCTTCAGTTCAATTGCCTTTGGTGTAACAACTGACAGGAGCTTTGCGTGGGGCAACCACAAACGATGAGAGATGCATTCTAACACAATACACTCAATCTCTTGGGGGGCGGGGGTCAGAGGTTGCTACGAATGGCTCGACGTTCTGCCCACAAAGAGCTTTATCTTTGTTTGCTCAGCGATAAAGAAAAACCTCCCTTATCGGCTCTTGTTTCCTTCGTTTCGCTTGCTGGCATGCAATAGGTTCGCTTTTCAGGTGAAACAATCGGAAAAAGTGACTGTGAGTGCATGTGGCCAGTCGACAGGCACGTGGGAAACTGCAGTCTGCAGTTCCACTTGAATTCTTGGGAAAAACACTGGGGTAGACCCATCTTAAGACATAACAAGTCTGTCCAAATACAGCTAGTTTCAGAACCAGCTTTACTTGCATGAACTTCCTTAAAATTACCGTTATTGCTTCAACTTCCTTCACACTTAACTGCACTGGAAGGTTCTCGTGAAGATGTTTGTAAAAACGGCGCGTTTCTCAACTGTCTTTCCACACACGCACTGTTAGCACGATGCACGTGCATTGGCAGACGTGAATTTTCATAATTTAGTTCACAGTCGCCGAGGGGAGATTTTGAAGTACCAACTAAACTTTGAAATAATCCCTCGCACGGAAACAAAAACCAACATAAAAGACCAAACAGCACAGACGTTCTTGAAATAGTCTGCTCGTTCAGTGTCTGAAAAAGGCGCTGCACTGGCATACCATCCCCAAAAGTGACGCATCAAGGGAGAGAAATCAGTTGTTTCTCTGAATTTCATTTGGCAACGCACATTTTCATGAATTGCACTATTACGTCAAAACATAGTTTCAGATGTGATTGCCCGATGCAAACAAAAGCTTTCGACGCCTGTCCTCGCTTTCCCATTCTTTTTTATGACACAGACGCGAACGGCTTTTGGCTCTGTTACATAAGGAGGAACTTGTGCGCATTTTGAACCAGGCTCTAAACAGTCCTGATCCATGGTTTAATTTTTTGGCTCAAAATAACCAAAATAACCCCATGAAAGTGTTTTCAAATGCACAAAGTTTATTAAGAAGCCCTCATTCAGCAGTTGGCACTAGCTGAATTACTAATTCATATCAAAGCTAAGCATCCCTGAACCATGCCAACATCCACATGTTAGGCAGCATGACACAAAAGCAAATATACATGCCAATCAGCAAGCCAGGGCACAGGTAAGCAAGCGCACAAGTGGGCGGGCAAGCACAACCACGAGTACACGAAAAAATGAGCGAGGCCGGTCATCTCTACGCTTCCTCGCATATCGTCGAGGTCAAACGTACTCAAAATAATTACGCAAAAAAAGGGGAAACACGGACGAACTGAAGATGGGCACACACGGTGCAAACTTCCAAGGTAGTTGGAAGTTTGTGGTGTGTGTGTCCATCTTCGCTTCGTCCATGTCTCCCCTTTTTTTGCGTAATTATTTTATTTAGTTATGGAGTACCCACATGCCCAGGATGGTACCTTTATTAGGTCAAACGTACATTTTACGCTCAGCACATGCGGAGATTCGGGCAACACACATTCAATTACAATCGCAGTGCACACGGGAATCAAGAGGCCCTGAAACAGGCTCTCTGTGCAGCCTGTGCGGGACGCGGCTCCACTCACCGTCGTAGATGTGCACCTCGATGTTCTTGACGTAGGGGCGCAGCTGGACGATGTTGGAGAGGAGGATGGCGATGAAGTGGGAGCCGTCCTGGGGGAAGTAGTGCACCAGGGGGAACTGGCACTGGTTGGTCGAGATGGGCTCGTCGCACGTCAGGTTGGCCGTCGAGTTGCTCGTCGTGTTGCCCGGCAGGTACTTCCAGCAGTAGTGGTACGGGGCGCTACGATGGGGGGGGATGCCACGTGGGAGGGAGTTGATGGTGAGTGAGCATGTAGTTCACCTCACAAGTTGCTTAAAGCTACAAGGTGCAGTGCAACACGGTACTAAAAGCAAGGGCCTTTTCTTGTTCTTGACTGTGCCAATAAACATTTTATAAGGGACTTAAGTCTGCAGCAGTACTGAAAGACAAACTAGTTGGTATTAATTCATCTTGGTGGAAAAAGTCCCTAGGCCGAAGAAAGAAGCAGACAACACGGTGCTTAAGTCTTCTTATGTGCTTTGAAGGCAAAAGTCTAGTGTACTGTTGTGATGGGTACCTTTTATATAGATGTCTGCCTATGCTTAATCTGTTTTAATTCACCTTATTCTATTTTACGTTACCCTAATCCATCTTAATACACCTTACTGATCGTTACTATCACTCGCTAATCAACCATTCATCCACCTTATCCCAATTTACTGATTATTACTATCAATACCATATTTACTCACATGATGAACCCCCTCCCCCCCTTTTCTTGAGAATTTACTTTCTTGCCACCTTGCACAAAAAAAAGTGGAGGGAATGTGTTTTTATCTTGGAATGGTTGCTGATGCCGTAGACGATCACAGTAACTTGATATCGTGCCACAGTACGTGCAGAAATGCTAAAAAAGCATTGTAACAAAAAGAAATCTTATCAGTAGCCGGAGACGTGGGCGCGAATGCCGTGGCTCACAATTTAAAAATTGAGAGCTTGCGGAGCGCCACCTGCTGAACACAAAACAAACCTTCAAATGCTGTGGCGTGCGAACAAACCACCAAGCGTACTCCGCACTCCTTCCCTGCTCTGTGCTGTTCCGGTGGAGTGCGAACAAAGTCCAAAACGTACTCCGCACTCATTCCCTGCTCTGTGCTGTTCCACGACTTCGCCATTACACTCAATGGTTTTGTTCAGCTGTGTTCCGACCTTTTTTTGTGCTCCTGGTGCGTGGCGTATGATGGGCCAGTGCATGAGCTACACAGTCGACTTTAAACTAAGGTGGTGGAACATGCGTTGATGCACATGGAAACCACGCGACTGGGCGGCACTTCGTGTTGACCCAGTGCGTCTCCGCTGCTGGCGAAAACAAGAGGCTTGGGCGATGAACAGATATCGTCGTGGGTTTGGTTATCCCAAAGAAGGGAGGTTTCCCGGTGTAGGAAAAGAGGTTTTGGAGTGCCTTGACGGCACAGAAGACTATGTGCAGTGGGCCGACGACAAAAGTAAAGCGGCAAGCGACTTCAGTGAGGAGGACAGCTCCATGCAGAGTAGGGGGCCATAAAGAAGAAATTTCATTACATAATTAATTGAGTGTTTTTGCTAGAAAGGTAAGGCTTTGACAGCGCTTCTTCCGGCATCTTTATTGTATGAAATTTCAACTTTTGAAAATCTGTTGCAACTTTTTTCTGCATAATGAACCCTCCTCCCCAATTCATGGGAAATTTTCTGGAAAAAAAAAATTTGACTTATTACGTGAGTAAATACGGTAAATTGTTAACTATCTCCCATACACAGCTGGTATGCTTTGGTTTGCTTCCGGCGTTCCTTGGGGTTCCGTACCATTCGTGTTAAAGTCAGGGGTCATTAAAGGTCACCGTCCAATGAGACATATAAAGCTTTCACCTTCATAACCTCGCTATACCTTCTGCATTTACACCTTTTTGCTGCACGCTATAAAGCGGTGAGTTCTTGGCTGCTCGACATTTCATTTTGAATGGAATTTGACGCCTTTTGCAGGAAAATGCGTAGCAGCGCCATCTGTGATAGTGCTAGGAAACTTATGGACTGGTGGTGCTCTACCAAATGTGCGAGGATACGATGCGGAAATGTTGCCTCTCCAGGCGGGTTGAGAGGAGCACGTCTTAAACCTATGCCGTATGCAACTTAAGAGGTGCGACCACAAGCATGGCTAGTTGCTTCATCTAAGCCAACCTCTCTACTGGAAAAATGAGACCGACAAACCTGCTCCCTCATTCACTCATGAAATATGTCTAAACGGAGCTTGGCCCTCTTCTGTTGAAATAGCCTAAGTTCACATTCCCTTTATAATCCTTGCCTGGTGGTGTTTCAGAGCCACTTCGACGAAAGGAAGGGTTTGTCATGCTGACAAGGTATGCTTTTTTTTTAACACATGAACAATGCCGCTGATGAAAGGAAGAAACTTGCTTTTTCTGACATACCTTCCATTGCAGGACACTTGTAGGGAGACGACGTCGCCCCGGCGAAGCCAGACATTCCCCTGGACGCTCACACTTGTGATCGGATCTGGCACGACGAGAAAGCGCGGCAACACGAGGAACATTAGGCGGACAACTCGGCTTGCCAGGAGAAAATCACTACCGATACATTCCTTGAGCAGTAATAAAAAGTCAGTATAATACTGTTGTTGCAAAACACACTGTCAGCCTCCTTTTAGCCTCACAAGTGCTTTTTGAAACCATCAAAATAAAGAAGGCAGCGCAGGTGTAAGAAAATCTGGCAAATATCTGGCACATTTAAACCCTATAAAATTAGAGCTGTAATATTAGAAAATACTACTGTTTTCTAAATGCATTTAAATGCACGTTTTTCTCCCAACTTCATGAACAACTGGAACGCACTAGAGGTTTGAATGTTTTCTGACTAATTTCCTTACTGCTATTGAGACAGCCTTTTGAGCCCATGAACTAACTCCCACTTTTGTCACGTATTCCCAGAGTATTCTGTACTTCCTTTGGTTGCTTTTTTTAGGATTCACACGATTACTGCATTTGCTGTACTGCCGCATTTTTGTATTTTGGTGTGTTGAGTGCTTTTTTTTAATGGGAAACTTTATTCCATAATGCACGAATTATGTAAAAAACACAGTTTGGATGATAGCTGCAAAGGCTAGTGGCCGGTCTAAGATAAAATTACAAGCAATTCACAACCAATTCACAAGCAATTAACCCGTTGAGGGTCACGGCCGTACATGTACGGCATCGGCAAACACTTTCAAAATAATCAACGACGTAAATGTACGGCATTGCTTGTATCTTTAAAAAGCGCGCGTTTTTCGCCAACTTCTGTTGCTTGGCATGTGCTGCCACACTTCGGAAATGCGTCAAATTTTTTTCTTGCGCCGATGGCTCTTTTTATTTGTTTGTGATTTACTTCAGCAGCGCGCTGGGTATTGCCAACTGGGCGCCCGGGCTCCTCTCGCTTCTTTTGCCTGCCACAGACTAAGGTCACCAACGAAATTGATGAGGCTCTTTTCTCCTTTTTTTTTGCTTTTTATGAGCGGTGCGCCGCCTATCGCTCCCGCATCCGGCCGCGCGTGCTCGCGCGCACTCAGCGGCTGGTTTTAGTATTGTCCTCCGGGCGCTTCCCGCTTTTTGCACCCGTGAAACTGATGTCTATCTGATTTTGATTCACTCAAAAGGTGCCGGCTTGTTACTCTCTCGTTCTTATTTAGAATTTTTCTTGTGCTACTCATGAATAAACCACATATATGTAACAACATAAACGATTTTTTTGTCACTTATGGTCACCGTAAAAAAATTATAATTTTTTCTCGAAAAAGATTCATCTGAAGAATTAAAATAAGCAATAAAAAAATTGACCCTGGGGGGTCGTATTTGGCGAAAAAATTTGACCCTCAAAGGGTTAAGCGGCAGAGTGTAAAGGGTTGAAGAAAAATTGAGATGTACACAAGACGACATGTCATAAAACTGTAATTGTACACGTTTCCTCTTGTTCACTATTGTGCATGATTACTGTTTTGGTTGTAACTTGATGCTTTTATTTTGTCCTACCTTAACCTCTCTACAATTTCCAATGGATGATGTAAGTACTTCCAATGGATGATGTAAGTACAATTTCCAATGGATGATGTAAGTACTTTAAATAACAAACAAACACACAAACAAATAGAATAAATAAAAAATCGTCCCTCCCAATGCTATTCTTTGCAACAAGGCTCGACAGCATAGGCTCACGCCTGCAAAGATCACTTTCAATTGACACGAATATCTCAGGTCCATCTAACTTCACTACTGTTGTGAATTGACTAGCAACAAGATCTCTTCCTCACCCTTCGGTGTAATGGTGCGAGCGAACGACCCGAACTTGATGTCCGTGGGAGAAGTTGAATTAGGCCTTGTAATCAAGGCCACCAGAAACACCGAGTGGCTGTCGGTGTCGGTGAAGTTCTTGGTGTAGTATGGTGCATAGATGGACGAGCCATAGTCCAGCTGAAAGCCAAGTGAACACAAAACAAAAACAAGTAGGCAAGAATTAAAATTACACCACTCAACACGCACTCAATGCTGTGCCAAAGAAGTATTATTTGCGACGAAGGACTTTTTGATGGGATAGTTGGTGAATAAACGCCATGATTTGAAGAGCAACAAAAAACAGGGGCGAAAAAACAGTAGACCCGACAGGCGCCTGCCTCGTCTATTCTGTTTCTTTGTCCCTGTTTTTTTCTTGAGCTTCAAATCATGGCAAGTATGTGTGAAGAAGGTTGGGTTACGCACAAAAAATTGCTACGTGCGAAAAGTGCCATTTTCACCCCTGTAAAATGACAAATTGGTTGGGGGAGGGGGCCTTGCGATTTACTACAAAGAGTGTGTAAGGAAGGAATTGTGGACTCTGAACTGTGGCCTCCTACATCTATTGAGGGTGCGTAAGACACCTTGGGAGTGGCGAAGACGTGGCAGAACTGACGTGCCGGTCCATGCACTGCTGCTGATGATGGTGGCGTTCGCTCATGATGATGATAGTGGCACTGAATGCAGATGGTGATGCGCCACTACATATGAAGGGTGTCATACTCCCTCGTGACTAATACCTAGTAGCATTTGCCTGCAACTTTGAAATGGTATGCTATTGCAAACGTTTTTTAGTGTGCAGCACTTAAGTACCCGCTCCTGTGGTTCCACGGTGCCATGATCCCTCGTAACTGGGCGAACAATGGGGACACCGAAGAGAAATAAGACCGAATGAGCAGGGAAGCAAGGAAGAAAGTATAGCGAAAAAAATGAGAAAGAGGGGGGCATGCTGAGACAGCGCGAGAAATTTTCTCCGGTGCCCCGCACTATGAAATAATTGAGAGAACGAAGAGGCCGCTGAAGATAGAGCGCATAGGAAAGCGGGGGATGAAAGTATGGCGAAGTCCCAGCGGCGACATGATACAAGACAGTGTCAGAATATATCGCGCACCTTCATGTGTCCGCTGATGCGGCGATCTCTTCACGAGACACAGCCTGTATGCGCCATCATGCAGAAGACTGCAGTTCACTGTGTGCACAAATTTCGGATTAAGTGGGATCGTAACCAGCCAAATTTTTTCATTCGCTGAAGCCGCAACTTATTTGGTAGCTCTCTCAAAGGGTGGGACTTTCGCTCGTTGGCATCTCCTGTCATCACTTGACAAAATCACGACACTGAAATCGTCTCTACAGGGCACACAGAACTCCCCGACACCCCACAGTAGTGCTTGCTGACGAGTGCAGATTTTGTCCTTAGCCCTGGCCGTGACACAAAAATTTGGGTTTGTAGTTGCAAGTTGTTTCCCGGTGGAAACGAGCTCATTATAGGGAGTATTCACTTGACGTCACCGCAGCACGCAAGTATTCTGGCAACCTAGGCCATACAGGCGGCGGCGATATCTTTGGTGAAACTTGCTTGAGTGCAATGTGGGACGGTGCTGTAACATCAGTGTTTCTTTTTTACGTATGAAAGTTTCCAGCTTTTTAATACAGCTGTTCAAGATGGAACACTTTGCCATAAACCACATTACGTTGGAAGCAGATCAACAAATAATATTTTGTTCCCACTATGTGACATAAAATCTTCTGTTTTCAAGTCTAAACTTTATGGATTTAGGCAATCAAAACGAAAGTAAAGGAAAATTGGACAATAATAGCTTTTACACAGAAAAAAAAAGACCCAACAAACATGTGCCTGGAGAGGAAATTAAAAGAAATATTTTTATCATATACAGCGTAGACCATTTATAACTGCTTATAGTGCGGGACCAGATATAACGTGGGCTTTTGTGACTACCGATGTGCCTCCCATAGAACTCAATGCAAAAGCATACCGCTTAAAATGCGGCCGGCCGAGGCACAATACCGTTTATTGTGCGGTTTTTCGGCGGGTCTACTGATCGACCAGCGGAGCTGGGGCATCGTTTTTGGGTAACAAAAGAAAAAATAAAGGATAAAATCGACCATCTGAAGCAGCGCGCACCCCTTGCTCTACCCGAACTTCAACACACAAAAAGATAGGCACCTTTTACTTCGCGCATACGTGATAACCACAACTGACGCTTGGTTGACGCATTTTTGGGGATAATGACCCCCCCTCCCCGTTCGCTCGCAGCAACCGCATGGCTTGTCGTCGCACACAATTCGTGCACGTCGGCATTGCGCATGCGTTTTTTTTCGCGCACGTGTCGGCGATACCGTGCTCGCAGCGGCTTCTTCGTGTGGCAGTGGGAGGAGCCTGCGACTTTCACCAATCCCGGGCACCTAATGGCGGGACATCCGAAGCGCTCCGAGCAGCCAGCTGGCCACGCCAGAGATGTTTAGGCGTACTACTGCGGTATTTTTAGATGGGTGCTTCCGTAAGCAACGTGGATGGCATTTCTACTTTTCGCCCAAATTATGAGCTCTTTTCTGGCATGAGCACCTTCGCTTGCGCCTCGTGCGGCATTTCAATGAGCGGTTAGAAGCGGTCGCTGGAGTTGCCTGAACCACTTCCCGGCCAGTGCCAACGCCATGTTGCCACCTCTTACTGCGCCGCACACATCACGCCAGTTGTATCCGCGCCGGCGTCGCCGCATCTGCGGCGAGCACTGCACGTTTTTGCGAGAAGAAATCGCTCCATGCGGTTCACGCTTTAGAATGTTGTGCAGATAAGCCATCGCCCTTTCCCTTTCCAAACATCTGCAGATAGCGAGCAGCGCAAAGCCGGAGATTTCCACCGCTACTACGTTGCGCTGATAGCAGCCGCCTGCGGCACCGTGAACACAAGGTGGGGTAAAAAAAAAAAAAAAATTTGCGCTGCCGTTCTTATCACGTTGCCCCACGGCATCTGTTCGTAGACTCAAAAGACGCAGCCATGGTCCTCCAAAACACAATCACAACGGAAGTTAAAGCCGCGCTCGTCGTTTGTAAGGCTGCGCCTACAATATGAGTAACGCCCTGCAGCAGCAGCTAGATGTGGAAAAAAAAAAAAAAAAAGACGAATAAAGACTGTGCCTTTGTTTTTAAGTGCTGTGCATTTGAGTGATGAGAAAAATATGATGACCTGAGAGGTAGGTTGCGATTTGGTTGGTTTCGCGCATGTTTTGGTTATAGTGCGGTACCGCTTATAGTGCGGATTTTTGCGGCTCACGCGAGATACGTTATAAGCGGTCTACACTCTACCCCAAAACAACATCCAACGCTTAAAAGAGTTTCATAAATTCAGAAAGACATTTTATGCATACAGAGCATTAGGAGTTTCTAATATTACTAGCCCTGCAAAAATCACTAAAAGTGCCAGTACAGCAGCAGTATTCTCCTGTGGAAAAAATGAAGGTGCCATTTCCAAAAAAATAAACCAAACTATTCACTGGTGGTAAGCACTTGTGCCTGACAGCTGTACAAACATAACAACCTGCATACAAAACACCCTCACCTCACCACACAGCATCGCACTGCACTGAAAAGAAATGCACTTATCATAGAGGTCTAATTCACCACAAAGCCCCATAAACGGGGGTTTGCTGCCAATCAGACCTCCCAGATAAATGTACCCCATGTCACTAAAATTCTCCTCAGGTTCCACACAAAGAATAAACACCTTTAATGAGGAGCAATGGGAGCAGGCGCTGCTCAGCTCTGAAGAACTACTGCAACTACTACTGATCCAAGAAGCTGAAGAAGCCACCAGGGGTCAAGGACTCCTAGCTGACAACTGAAAAGGAGGACACGGCACCCCCACCCCTTCCCCTTCTAGCTTCCTTGGAAAGAAATAAGGTTTCTCTCTCTCTCTCTCTCTCTCTCTCTCTCTCTCTCTCTCTCTCTCTCTCTCCTCAGGTTCCACTTGCCAAGATTCCACAACCGCAAATCAAATTGCAAGCTACGCGCAAAATCATGACCCCCCTCCCCCCCTCCCACCCCACCTCACCTTCCATGACAGAGTGCTGGTGGAGTTCTTGAAGTAGCCGCTGGGGTCGTGCAGCTCGAAGGTGAAGTTTGTGGTCTTATTTGTGGACACGATAGTCCGGTCGTCCGGCAGCACTTGGCCACCTTGGCTGACCACGATCCTCCCAACAATGTCCCCTGCGCAATCGAGAAGGCCATGAGAATCAACACAACAAAATACAAGTTTAGTTCATTAACCGTTTGCCTACCGTAGACTAGCTAAGCTCGCCCACACGGGTTGTACCGCTCCCACTAAAGATGAGCTGCGCTCGTCCAAGTTAACACAAGCGCTTGCGTGCTACCGCAGTCAAGCTACCCATAAAATATTTCAGTTTCTTTATCATGTTAGCCATGTTTAGCATGTTCTTTATCACGTTAGTTATTTTGAACCGGTTTTATTCATTATACACGTGTTTTTTACCATCGTTTGACAACTTGATGACAAAAGATGTCAGCGTCTCCTGGAGATGACGGCGTCTCCTGTTGCTTCACGACAAGAAATGTTGACAGCCGAGTCCCTAAAGCGCTTCGCCCCTAAAAAACTTCGTTTAACACTTTCACTCCCGTTGATGAGTATAGTCACCATGAGATTTTGTACCACAATGGCCGATGACGCGTACAGTCATTGGTCATGACGATGACACTCATCACCAGTCATTTTGGAGCCCCGACGGTGCTTTTTTGCAAGACACTGGAGCCATGCGGTGAAGACATCTTCCAGCGATCTTTCTTTACACAAAAAAGAAATAAAGGAACCTTATTTCATCGAAATAATGGTGCCGTGTGAAGCCATCTTAGAGCAATCTTAATTACACAGAGAAATAACGAAATGTTATTTCATTGAAATAATGGTGCCGTTTTATTCAGAAAAAAAAACAAAGAGCTCTACAAATTGAGCGGAAAACATTTTTCGGTAAATTTGGTACATTTTTCTTTTTTCCCCTACGGTACGAAAAGAGTTAAAAAGACTCCTCTGTCTAGACAACACTGATAGCAATTTCATCGCAATCTCTGCAACAAATAATCAGGTGGCAGCCGATTTCCCATGATTTCTTTTGGCCAACGGAATCTTTTTCGGAACAGCGCAAAAGAGACGAGGACAAGACGCAGATGGGACGCAGCGCAGATGAGACTCGGATGGGACACAGCGCAGATCTGAGCTGCGTCCCGTCTACGTCTCGTCCTCGTCTCTTTTGCGCTGTTCCAAAGATGATGATGTACCAACATGCTCAAGCTTATACCCTAGTTAACAGAATCATGTTTGTGCAATGGCCGACTGTCGGCCTAAGCCACTGCCAAGAAGCATGACTCAGCAAATGTAGCGAGCACTCTCATTCTGTTTGACCGTATCCCTGAAACGCTAACGTGCTTGTAGTTAACACAGCGATAACTATGTTAATAGTGCTGGCCCTTATTACGCCACTGAAGCACAAAATTTGAGAGTTTCCGAATTTCTTGCGTTCTCTCTGTTTAAAAAACATCTGCCTTGGCTGGGATGGCGCTGAGTGAGCTATCAAAGTTACCTTACAGTTGCACAAAAGAAAATAAGGAAACTTGCAACAGGAAAATAAGACAAAAAAAAGTGCCCAGCCTGTGTGTTTTCTGTGTTGTTAGGTTTCCCTTGTTTTACTGTTTAAACTTCTGCAATTCCGCATTGAAAAGTTCCATAAGAATGTCTTTTCGCTAAGCCACTTAAAGCCCCATTACAAACACACATTATTGATAGGCCCACAACTCTGAGTTCCCCTCACCTCTACTGTGGCAATCAGCAGTGGTTCAGTCACTAAATACTCTCCAAAAGTAATACAGTTAAACCTCGATGTAATGAACTTCAATGTAACGAAACCCTCGATGTAACGAACCACGGAATTTTTTGTGACTTCAAGTGTATGCACACCATGTATTTCCACCCTCTGTGTAACGAAGTCCCGTTCGCCCAAATTTCAATGTAACGAAGTTTCATGGAGATTCAGGCACGAAATTTAAGTTGTAGAAGCAGATTTTGGGAGACGCAAGCGCCGAAATGGGCTCCCAATAAAACGTGAACGGCGACACGGGTCGCCCAACGGCGCGGATGCAGCCAGCCACGGAGTCTTTGAGTAAGCCCCTTGCCTACAAACTGCATGGCGTGCACACACGGCTGGTGCACTGTTTCTGTTTCTGTCGGAGCTTAATCGTCTACGGCTTAATCAGCATCAGCGTTTTCTCCCCGTAAAAACGCAAAATGCGCCTCGCAAGCTACAGGTGCGCTAACACAGCCACGGAGACCACCCGCGCTATGCGGGTAGCTCCAGCGACCGCTTCTAACCGCTCGCTGAAACGCAACTCAAGGGGCAAATAACGTGGGTGAAATTTTCATTGTCCATCAAATATCCTCCGCGGTGGTAAGCCTAATCGCCTCTGGCGTTGCCGCCGCCGCATGCCGCCACTTTGCACTTCGTTCCAAGTTCGCTCATGCCTGTTGAGTTTCATCATCTCAGCAAGCATTTGTGAATATGAGCCTTGCACACGCGTTTTTTTTCACACCGGTGTCCGAGATTGCGTGCTGGCGGCTGGAAGTGACTCGCGCTGCGAGCGGCAGTGGGAGGAGTCTGACCAGTTTCGCCATGGTTTCGCCAATGGGGAGACGCGCACCCTATGGCGGGAGCTTCGAAGCGCTCAGGGATGCCAGCAGGCTAGACGAAAAAGCTTACCGCCGCGGAGGATATTTGATGGGCGCTCTCGTAAGCGGCGACCATGACGTTTTACAGTGAAAATTTCGCCCACGTTATCCACTTTTTTTCTCGCATGCCCCTCTCGTTTGCCCCTCGAGTTGCGTTTCAGTGAGCGGTTAGAAGCGGTCGCTGGAGCTACCCGCATTGCACGGGTGGTCTCTGCGGCTGCGTAAGCATGCCTGTGGGTTGCGGGGCACGTTTTTGCGGGAAGAAAACGCTCCATGCAGTTCACGCTGATGCCCGTGTAGATGATTAAGCCCCGATAGAAACAGAAACAGTGCGGCGGCCATGTATGCACGCCACGTTTTCTTTTTTAGGAAATGCTTCACGGGATGAACACTTCATTATACTAACTGCGAATTTCAATGTAGCGAAATTTCGATGTAACGAAGTAAATTACGAATTTTACCAACTTCGTTACATCGAGGTTTAACTGCAACACGAAAACAGCTGGCAGTGTAACTTGATATGCTAGGGCCCGTAAACAACGTGCTGCTTATCGTTATGGCATCCGTGGCTTGGTGTAATGAGCGTACCATTGCAATACTGATAAGAAACACCAATGAATCCGTGCATTTCATGTAGAGGCGTACAGGCGCAGTCATAACACAGAACGCTTGGCCACAATGAGTGCTATGACGGGCACAGCAACCGTACGGCACATGCACAACCAGTGCCAGAAGCGGTGAGAGCTGTGCGGTGCCTGCTATGGTTCCTCCCACTGCACCACGAGTGGCGAAAGTACACAATCTAGCCATGGCGCTGTACCAAGACGTATTCCAACTGAGTTATCAAGGCACGCATTGCTGCACGCTGAAAATTTGAAATACGCCTTCCACGTCCGGGTCATTTTCGTTACAGAGGTTCGCATTTTCATCCTTGCAAAGAACAATATCACAGGACAAACAATGTTGATTTAGTAAATCCATGCTGCGGACTTATTAGAAGCTTAATTACAAATCGTTCTAAATTTTTGGGTGCATCCTGCCTGAGTGCCTCGATAACTGAGTTCGAATACTTTAACAGGGCACCATGTATGCAGTACTTTCATACAAGAGCACGCAGCGAAGTAATAGTTAACATTGCAGATGATGGCTCTGGTTGCACATATGCCGCAAGAATTCCCCCGGCGTCCGTCGTAGTGCTCCACGGAGCGCAGCCACATGCTCTGTGTTACCTGTAGCAGTAGCTGTGACTGTACACTTCAAATAAAATTAGGGCGCCTCTTTGGAAACCTTATTTACTATAGGGTAACTTGTGACCTCTCCTCCCTCTCCCTTGATCAGGCACACTGAAAAACGTCTGAGCATCAAGCGCTACTCATCAGCTTAAAGGAGCCATGAAGACAAAATACAAGTTGGGTTTATTAGAAAGACCGCTTAGTCCCGATAACAATGATACCAATATCATCGCCATCTTCGAACAATTGATTGATTGTGGCGTTTAACGCGCCGACGCAACGCAGGCGATGAGGCGCGCCGTAGTGGAGGGCTCCGGATTAATTTTGACCACCTGGGGATCTTTATCGTGCGCCGAAATCTCGTACACACGGGCGTTTTTGCTTTTCGCCTCCATCAGAAAAGCGGCCGCCGCGGCCGGGAATCGAACCCGCGACTTCGTGCTCAGCAGCGCAACGCCTTAGCCACTGAGCCACCGCGGCGGGTCGCCATCTTCGAACAAATAACGGAGATATGAAAGAAAACGTGTGAAGCAGTCGCGACCCCCTAGGCCAATTCCCGCAACTTTTCTATGACGTCACGGAACCTTGTTTGTGCAATTGGCGGCTGCCTAACTGACCTGTCGCGCCGACACAAGACTGGACGTCTGTAAAGGGGCCTCTAGTTCCATTTCACCGCATCACTTGAATGCTAACGTGCAGTTAACGCACTGAAAATTATGATTTATTGTTGGCCCGTGTGACGTCATTCGTGCTCATAACACGTCACTGTGGCACAAAATTTGAAAGTTTTTAAATACTTCTTGCTTGGCTCTAATGGAGCTGAGTGAGATACTGAATCCTAGTTCTTTCAGATTAAATGAAGTTGTATTTTCTCTTCATGGCTCCTTTAAGCGTACGTGCTCATGACACGAACTGGCCACCCTAGCAATGCCCCTCTGGATTCAGCTTAGTTACATTTAGTAGCTCCAAATGCCAACAACGCGTTCAATCGTTTTCAAACAGCTCAGTGTTTAGAATGCCACCCAGCAGCAGTCAAGCTCAATACTAGAGTCATCTAGAGAGTCATCCAACTTGGCTCCTATTTTTAAAGCTGTACTGACTAAGCTCAGAATGTGTGGTCCAACAGTATAGCAGTGGTGTTCCCGCAACTTCATTTGGAGCACGGAAGTTTGATTTCAGCTGCAGCGCCTTTCTTTTCAGTTTCTTTACATCGAAATGACTTTGTTCCTGAGGTGAATTCAAAAGAAGGAAAACGGTGCAAGACGTTTCCTATCCTGAGAGAACTGAGCCGCGTGGCCCCATTTAAAGGTGTGCCTCGCATAGAGGAGTGTTCCACTTAAGTGTTCCGTGTAAATGCATTTCCTGCTTGAAGAAATGCCCATTTAGATGGGTGTCCCATTTGAAGGAGTGTTCTATTTAAACAAGTGTCCCGTTAAAATGAGCGTTCCGCTTTAAAGGAATGTCCCATTTAAGGAGTGCTTCGTTAAAACAAGTGTTCCATTTCAATTCGTGTCCCGCTTAAAGGAATGTCCCATTTAGAAGGGTTTCTGATTTAAAGGCGTTTTGCTTTAACAAGTGTCCCATTAAAACGAGTGTTCCATTTATATGAGTGTCCAAGGAATGTCCCATTTAGAAGGGTGTCCCATTTAAGACGTGTTTTGTTTATTCACGTGTCCTGTTAAAATAAGTGTTCCATTTAAATGTGTGTCCTGCTTAGAGGAATGCCCCATTTAGAAGGGTGTCCCATTTGAAAGGAGTGCTCCGTTTAAACAAGTGTTCCGTTAAAATGAGTGTTCCATTTATATGCGTGTCCCACTTAAAGGAATGCCTCATTTAAAAGAATGTCCCACTTAGAAGGGTGTCCGATTAAGAGAAGTGTTTCATTTAAACAAGTGTCCCGTTAAAATAAGTGTTCCATTTAAATGTCTGTCCCACTTAAAGGAATGTCCCATTTAGAGGAATGTCCCCATTCAGAAGGGTGTCTGATTTAAAGGAGTGCTCCGTTTAACAAGTGTCTTGTAAAAAGAAGTGTTCCGTTTAAATGCACGCCCCGCTTGAAGTAATGTCCCATTTAGAAGGGTGTCCCATTTAAAGATGTGTTCCGTTTAAACAAGTCTCCTGTTAAAAATGAGTGTTCCATTTAAATGCGTGTCCCGCTTAACAGAATGTCCCATTTAGAATGGTGTCCCGCTTAAAGGAGTGTCCCGTTAAAATGAGCACTCCGTTTCATCTGAGTGTCCCACTTAAAGGAGTCTCTCAAAAAAAGTTGTGATATCTGCTGACACGGCCTTAGAACAAAAGCAAGTCCTCCAAACTCCCACAGTTGCTCGTGCGCAGTGCACTAGTACTCACGGGTGAGCTGGAACTTGGAGGCCCCCTCGGCGATCTTGCGGTGGGAGAAGAAGTATCGCCTCATGACCTGCACGCCCATGACGTACTCGCCGTCGGGGCTGGCCGAGCTCAGGAAGGTCATGGGCAGCACGGCCAGCGTGCCGTTCACGATGGCATCCTTTGGCTGGGCGGCATGCGGCACGTTGTGGCTGAAGTAGTAGTACAGCTCGGGGAAGTCCCCGTCCAGAATCTCCGCCCGGAAGGTGATCGTCGAGTCCAGGATCGCCGGCCCATCGTTGGTGAAGTTCAGCTCTGGGAGGGAAAAGGCAAGGACGGTGGTACGTCATCCCACTGTTGCAACGGAGCGCAAGGGTCATAGCGATTCATAATATATACTAGAGGGAAATCTGTCGCTGCAGTCGCGGGCCGCCGTGGGTGGCGCCATTGCCGCTAGCGACGTTCCTCGCCTACTTGGCTTAGATAGGCATATGGCTTCTTTTTTATCTCGAAGCCAAAATCAACAAAAAAGGGTCACATTTTTTTTCTTGTTCATCGTGCTTGAAGCTTCCACATAATCACTGACAAATTAGTCTTTCTGGAGGTTCAATATTATAATAACAAAACAAATTTTGTGAACCTTGTACAGTAATAGAGTTGCTTTTTTGCAGCCAGAGCCAACTTTTCAGCCTGTTCATGAGCCATGCCAAGGACAAGTGGAACGTGCCTGCCCGGTACATGATGGAACGCTCACCGAAGCGTGGCTCCCCTAGACAGTGGTGCCAGATTTTCCTTTAGTGTACATAAGTATGAAACTCTATGGCAAGGGTGACTTTAATGTGAAAATCCTCGACAGAACTCTGTCTGGTTGGGCTAAACTTGAGGAAGAGGCAAATACACCAACCCAGGGCGTTTACTGAAAGCGGTCCCAATGTTTCGGATCCTACTCGGCTTCATCAGGGGGGACTGTGTAAGACAAGAAGCAGTATTTTATAAGGTGTGCTTTCTTTTTCTTTTTATTCGCCTCTTGCCCTCGCCCATCGGAGGCCATGGGCTTAGATGGTGATCTATTCAGGCTTTCCCAGTTCCCTTGTATGTGCCAGGACTCGAGGAGTATTCTTTCTGAGTAATTGCTTTCAGTCACAATCACCTGCGCACCATCCAAGTTAATCCTGCGGTCAGCTTTTTCGCAGGGTTCGGCCAAAATGCACTGCGCTGAATGTCCGACTTGCGAACGTCGTTTTTGTGTTGTCGGAGGCGTTCCGGGAGGTTCCTGGTCTTGAACTGGTGTCGAAGCAGGACAAAACTGACCAAAGCAGTACAAGTGTGCCGCCACACTTCAGGCTTAACTATGATTGTGCTCTTTTCCACTCTCCCCTGTGATGGCGGGGCTTGAAAAGCAAACCTGAGCCCTATCGAGCGTCATTTCTCACTCTTGTGTTGCAAGTGCGCCTCAACAAACGGGTTCTCCAGCATCTGGCGTCGACTCCCTGCGTTGGCCTGGGACCCAGCTCGGCCAAACGCAACACTATACATTTGGGCTCTTCAATCATCATTATTGGACTCACTGTGAGCTCCCCGAGAAGCAGCACAGCATTTTTTTTCTTCATGTTTCTATGGCGTGTGGAGTCGGACCACCCGCAGACTATCCACGGTGAGTCTGTGATTGTAAATCAAAGCACTTTAAATGACTGACTTGTTAGAGGAACAATGCGAGGACAATCTGGTACCCTATAAGAAACACTGATGGATAATAAGTGGACAGTGAACTGCAATGATGATCCCCCTCCATCAAGGATGCCTTTCAGTTTACACATTTATATTTAGAACACTGTGAAGCAGTGTGCAAAGTATGCTTGGGTGTCCGTGAATGCATACATCACTAGCTGCGTTCGTATGCTGCATTGTTACCAATTCTTTCAAAGGAAATATTAACTTTGATTTTTTTCTGCCTAACACAATCACCCCTTTCATCCTTATTCGCTAACTTTTTGCCGCTAACAGGGTGGTGCTACCCACCACCTTCCGTTCTGAAGTTCTTACTGAGGCCTTTAGACCAGAGAAATTCGCAGTCGTGTGGTTGAAAAACACACAAGAATACAGTTTCCTAGTTCTATATTTTAGCATCAGAGTATCTGCATTCAGAAAACGAAGGCTAAAACTTCTCATCCAGAATTTCCTGCAACTTACACTCTTTCTAACGTGTCAAATGCCAAGTTAAGTGTTTGCATGTTGAGTTAACTGAACTGGTTTCTGCTGTAAGCAAAAAAAAAAAAAAAAAAGCGACACATCCATAGCAGAAGCCTCTTTCAGAGAGGAACACATCTTTTTCTTTTCCACATCGTAATTCACACAGTTCCCCCTTTACTATTTGCTAAAGAAATCCTGTTCATGTGCCCAAAATACAATTAAGAATGACGGACTAAAATGTCATTGTATAACATTATAGTCATTGTCCCTCTTCAATCCACCCAAATTCCAGAAAGTCCAGAGTAACAAGCCAATGTGAACCAAGGACAGGGCTAACCAGAGCGCTGGAACCAAGAACAAGAAATGAACTGCGGTAAAGTAATAGTTGGTATAAGTTCATCTTCGTAGTGCACACAGATGGGACAAAAACAGGAGGAAACGCACTTGTCCTGTGTTTTCCTCCTGTTTCTGTCCCGTTCTTTTTGTGCTGTGAAAACGAACTTGAACCAACTAGTCCGGTTTTCTACGTTACTACAGTTCATTTCTTGTTCCATGGGCTTCAGAGCTTGTCTTCTGTTTTCTTCCTGTCTCTTTCCTGTTCTGTTTGCGCTGTGAAAATTAACTTATAGCAACTTCATTACCACAGTTCATTTCTTCTTTTGCGGGCTTCAGTGTTTGTCCTGCGTTTTTCTCCTGTCTCCGTCCCATGCTTTTTGCACTGCTAAGATGAACATGTACCAACTAGCTCGGTTGTCTAAATTACTACAGTTCATTTCTTGTTTTACGAGCTTCAGCACTTGTCCTGTGTTTTCCTCCTGTTTTGTCCTGTTCTGTGTGTGCCGTGAAAATTAATTTGTACCAACTAGCCCAGTTTTATCCGTTACTGCAGTTAATTCCCGGTTTTACGGGCTTCAGCGTTTGTCCTGCGTTTGCCTTCTGTCTTTGTCCCATTCTGTTTGCACTGTAAAAATCAACTCCTACCAACTAGCCTGGTATTCTATGTTACTACAGCTTATACGGGCTTCAGCGTTTGTCCTGTGTTTTCTTGCTGTCTTTGTCCCGTTCTTTTTTGTGCTGTGGAGATGAACTTGAACCAAGAACACTCAGACCAAAAACTAAGCAAACTTGCACATCCGGTATCTCTGTTTGTATTGCTTTTGTTTAGGGACCTTTAAGACCAGACACCCCCGCTATGGATTGTGCGAAATAGCAGACAACAATGGCCCTTTGACAATGATAGAGCCCATACGGCAAAATGCTCTTGACAGAAGAAAAAAAACTAGGAGGAGCCTCAGACTTCTGCTATAAATTCAGGCAGCAATGCTATCAATACTGCCTTCAATATAAACCTACAATTTTTTATAGCAGCATTCATAGGAACAGCACGGATAACATTAATCTCATTTCTTGGTACCACTGCTAAACCATTAATTTAGATTAAACTACTTTCGCTATCATCCCACAGCTCATTCATTAAGATAAACGTTTATACCAGCGACATGGTGTAAAAATAACTTGCTGAGCATTAATGCTGCCAAACCAAACTTCATGATCTTCACGTCACATCAAAGGACCGTTGCCGGATGTCCTTGCATTACCCCCGGTTCTCGTCTACTCTTTCCATGTGACAGTGTGACATTTCTTGGCGTAGAACTTGACAAGAACTTAAAATTCAATAACCATATCGCATCAACAGCAAGAAAAACAGCTAACGGTATTAGAGTGCTCTATAAAGTTCGTTCCTTTTTTAGTGAACGCATCCTTATCTCACTTTACTACGCATTCTTACACAGTCACATAGCATACAGCATATCATCTTGGGGAAATACATAGAAAACTCATTTATCTCCACTACAACATATTCAAAATCAAGCTATTCGAATTATAACCTTTAGCCACTTCCAATCGAACGCCGTTTCTTGCCTTTGTGCTTATAATAACTTGTCGGTTTCAGAACTTGTTAAGTATTCCCATGGCCTATTAGTTTATAATTTCATTAATGGGAACCTCCCCATTCAGTTAATTAGTACTGACCAACTTCCTCGTGGTAACTCCACTCGATTTTCTTTAAACATGAACTATTTATTGCCAAAAGTAACAACGAACTACGGAAAGTTTCAAACTAACTTTTCGGCTATACACTTTTGGAATACGCTGCTGCTCTCTATAAAAACGTGTCGTACTATGTATACATTTAAAAATAATTTGCGGCTGTTCTTATCCCAACCTGAATAATGTGACTTGGTTGTACCATGTATAGTTTTGTTCCTTTATTCTGTGCATTTCTAATATGATTCGGGCTTATGATGTTTATGATGCTTATGACGTGTTTATGATCATACACCGTTTTCTATCTTGCTGATATTAGTTTTTTTCCCTTGCATTGCTACTATGCTTCTTGCTTATGTTCTTGCATTTCTACCATTCCTTATCTTGGTGATTTTTTTTTTTCCTTTTTTCCATGGATTGCTAAAACGTTTCTTGCTGATCACCTTCTTGCATATATACCGTAATTTATCTTGCTGATATTATTTTGCGTTTCGTTGATTGATATATTTGTGCTTATAACGTGTGTTTCCATCTGTTTAATGAATAACAGGAGGTCCCCCCTACAGTCTCTGACACTGGGACCTCCTTCTGAAATCTTGTATTGTACACATTCTTCTTGTAACACAAAATGAAATAAATTCAAATTCAAATAAATTCGAATTCAAAAGAGTTGCGCACATACAAGCACAAGAGCAGTCCAGCTTGCTTTCTCGCTTAAATTCTAGCCAGCAGAAAAGACACCCTCCTCATAGCATCAGCTTACAGAAGTCAGTCAAAATTCGTATCGTTTCCAAGGTACGGAACAGCTGGCTTTAAACTGTTGCAGTAACTCTTCCTTACGTGAGGCAGCTGCTGCTTACGTCCAATTCTATCACACCTGCTGCTTCCTTCAAGTTCTTTACCCAAACGTGCTTTCGTCGGAGCACACAGCTCGAAAGAAAACAAGGTTAGTCGCAAGTAGTGCGTCTACAGTTTTTTGATCTGATTGTAGGGTTTAACGCGCCGACGCAACGCAGGCGATGAGGCGCGCCGTAGTGGAGGGCTCCGGATTTTTTTGACCACCTGGAGATCTTTAACGTGCGCCGAAATCTCGTACACACGGGCGTTTTTGCTTTTCGCCTCCATGTCTACAGTTTTTTTAATTCTACGTTAAGAAATGACATCGGAGGTTCCACGAAGCAGCTGATAATCTGAGGGTTTGCTAATTTGAGGCACTAATTTAAATACACTGTGCTTTAAGTTTCTTACCCATACACAAGCAGTGGCGTAGCCAGGAATTTATTCCAGGGGGGTGTAATGTGCCATTGAACAAAAAATAAAAACAAAAACAACAAAAACAAAGAAACTGTGCTGGATGTCCAAACAATATATGTGATTTTTCCACATGCATAAATTTTGGAAAGGGGGGCGGGGGGGGAGTTCTGACACTGAAACACCCCCCCCTGGCTACATATCTGTACAGAAGTACGCATTTAACGGTCATACTCTGAATTGCTCTGTAGTATTTTAAATTACTTCTGCTCGATTTTGGTGCACGTTAGAAATACCCAGGTGGTCAGAAGTTATCCAGAGCCCTGAACAAGTAAAACTCCCCAAAATTTGAAAAACGAATTCATATTTCTTCTGCCTATTCGAACAATAAGCGCTTGTCCCCGCTGAGGGTACTTGACTTTCTAAATAGCATTTAAAACTTAACTAAATGGCACACATTTTGATCTTCTACCCAATTTAACCGCGAGATGCCATCGATAGGGCCTTAGAAAAGAAAATAGAAGTGCAAATAGATTGCACTGCTGTCTTGGGGCCACAGTGCCAAGCTGACATTCTTCATCCACCGTGCCGTCCTTTTCGAAACAATGGAAACTGACGCACTTCCTTTTCGCTCTCCCTCTCGGCTAAAGCGGTCTATTTTTTTACTTTTTGCGTAACCGCACTTTTGTCTCCTCTTCACACGGAAGAGCTGTCAAACGCTGGCTCGCGTCACACCCAACAGAAAATACGGCAGTCCACAGGTGTCCACACGCAACCACTGACATGACCTAGGTAGATGAAGTCATCGCCTCAGTCACCTACGGCCTACAAACTTGTGCGGGATATGGAAATTGCTTTCACCAATACTTCTTGTGCCCGCTAATGTACAGCTAACTAGTAAAATTGTTTGCAACCTTGGGGTACCTCATGCTTGTAACAAAAACTAATAAAACTTCACTGCAGCTGATGAACAAACATAGGTCAAGCGAATAATTGGTGCTTTGTTAGCATTTCAGTTGATTAAAGGAGCCATGAAGATAAAATACAAGTTGGGTTTATTAAAAAGACTGCTTAGTCCCGATAACAATGATACCAATATCATCGCTATCTTCGAACAAATAACGGAGATATTGAAGAAAACGTGTGAAGCAGTCGCGACCCCCTCGCCAATGTCCCGCAACTTTTCTATGATGTCACAGAACCTTGTTTGTGCGATTGGCGGCCGCCTAACTGACCTGTCGCAACGCCACATGAGTGGACGTCTGTAATGGGGCCTCTAGTTCCATTTGACCGCATCACTTGAATGCTAACGTGCAGTTAACGCACTGAAAATTATGTTTTATTGTTGGCCCGTACGACGTCATTCTTGCTCATAACACGTCACTGTGGCGCAAAATTTGAAAGTTTTTAAATACTTCTTGCTTTTTTTCGTTAAAAAAACGTCTTTTGTGGCTGTGATGGAGCTGAGTGACCTACTGAATCCTAGTTTTTTCAAATTAAACGAAGTTGTATTTTCTCTTCATGGCTCCTTTAAGCAATTACAAATTGCACGGGCGAAGTCAAGCTTCGGTAAAATTGGGGTTCAATAGATTGAGACAAAGTACGATTGGTTGGGGAATTTCACTAGTCGCCCGGGAAATTACACCAAGCGTACGGAGACAGGAGTTGGTCAGGTCACCACCGTGGTCACGTAGTTTACATGTGAGTGGAAAAGTGGTTTTACATCCGTCATTACACCCAAATCACGCGCTGCAGTAGCGCGTTATACGGGTTCACCGATCTGGGGAGTAGAAGTAGTAGTATAAACGTTTATTTGCCCCAAATGGAGTATACGGAAAATTGAGCGGGGCAGTCTTACTAGTATATGATATCACGATAGTTTCGGGGAGATTAAACTGTCAATAGTCGCTGTAGCACCATTCCGTAACTGGTTTAAACCACTCAATATGTCATTTGCATTTTCAGTACACCCTTATTAAAGCCTATTAAGACTACCAGACCCAAAGCAAGCAAACTATATAAATTCCCCGCATTTCCCCGAGGGGAAGAATGTGAAAGTGCGAATGCACGAGTTGAATTTGCGCGGTTCGGTAATGTTCGCGAAAGAGAGATCACACACACACACACAACTACAAAGAAAGAAAGATGCATTTATTCACAGACACCTATTTGTGTTGTCGTTGTACTTGAGTGCTAGAGCGGATCTCAGCTTTGAAATTTCGTGTCAGTACTCCTTTAAGCAGGTGCATTAGCCCTTCTCACGCCCGATTCTTGGCCAATCCCCCGCGTGGGTATGTGCCATGTCAGCGGCCAGGCAGCGCGCGCCCATCTCCCCCCGTTGCCAAGGAAGACGAGGAGACTCCTGGCCAATCCCCCACGTGGGTATGTGCCATGTCAGCGGCCAGGCTGCACGCGCCCATCTCCACGTGCGCGGACATCGCCGGTGGACGCAGGTTTAGGGTCGCTTAAGAAGCGCATTGCACTTAAAAAAAATTAAAGCCATTCTGCTTAATGTGAAAGCTTTCGGAAGTGCAGAGCAGTGATTCGCCATAATGGACTGTAGCGCCGTTCTCCACTCACGGCTACCACCCAATGCAATTCAAATTTCCCGCCTTCGCAGTGCTCACGCACACCCTGCCTGAAACTGCACCAGTGGCAGTTCTGTTCTTTTTGTGCTTGCTTTTCCTCCTGCACATGCCGGCGTTGCACTACCATCTTTTTTCACTTACCATCGTAAAAAACCAACCCAACGAGCGTTCCTAACTAGATGAACGTGGGCGCTGCCGGTCAACTACGTATATTTTGCCTCAAATGTACATGCAGTTTTTTTTGCGCTAGACAATGGGGAGATGTATGACGAGCGGCAGCGGTTCCCGAGTTTCAAACACTTATGACTATATAAACCGCTTGGCTTTCGAAGCCTCTGGGTTACACAGCAATGACAGCCGCTACGACGGAAGGCTGTGTGGCTCTACTGTGGTCCAGCGAGCAAGCTATGGCGACAAGGCGACGAGCCCCTAAAGTGCTCTGCACTTAATACGTGTCTGTGCGGTGTTGGTGAAGCTGGAACTGCTTACTGCCTTGGCTTTTGTATCGCACAAAGCAGGCTTACCCCATGCACTTAGTCACTACTCTCCAAGACAGGTAAACTTTTTTTCCCAAAAAATTTTTGCATGCCTAGACGGCAGCGCTAAGAACTTGGAAATTTAAGTCTAATTCTCTGAGCTACCAAGAACTCAAAAACAAAACTTCTTTTTCAGACATCACCCTGCCTCAACAGACGGGACAAAATCCACACACAGTAGTACGATGTGGACTAAACATCACCACTGGTACTGCCAATCATGTGACAACAGATAATCATTGTTTACCACAGTCGACCAGACATGTTATCTTTGGAACATGGGTGATAGTCAGAACGTGGCACAAACATCCATTGCCTGTGCGTGCTCGCAGAGTTTATCGTGTCGTTCTTTCCGTATGACACAACAAACTGCCAAAACCTCAGATAACAAGATAAAGCCCTGGCGCTTAAGCTCTAAACAGAAAGCATAGCCACTAATGATCCTGGTTTTAACTTTGCAATGCTTCAATAAACTATTAAACTAACCGAATTAAACTCTAAGGACTGGCGTAACCATAGGCACTTTCTGCATGCTTGCCTCCTTGCAAAGTGGAGCTTTTTGCATGGGTCAGAAAAATTTATATGGTTTGATAAGCTGGCAATTTATACTTCAGTGTCATATGCGGCAGCCTTCTTCTGAGTGGAGAAAAATACTCAGAATCATCCCCAAAACCTCACTCTCGGTACATCACATGAAGCGAAAGAATTTACACAATGCGGAGATGTCACTGTCAGAATTCGTAGAGAGTGGAAAAGTACTTCGAGTTATGCTTAGAAACTCGAAAACGGCAGAAAAGCTGAGTTGGCATTCATGTCCACAATCGCTCAGTGCACACAAGCGATTCTGTCCGGTTAACCGCGAGTGACTGTACACAAGTGACAAGCGGATTCTAAATTTTCGATGCTCAGAAAGTAACCGCTCTCGGATTCTGCACCGGCGCCAGCACGGATCGCGATCAAAATCGACACGGCATTGCGTCATACCCGGGAGAAGGTGTCGACACGAGCATACGCGCATCGTCGCTTCAGCCGTCAGCGCTGAAATCTTTTTTTTTTTTTTCTTTTCGGTCAGGGAAAACACTGCGACGGGTACCGACGTCTTCAGCAAGAGTGCCGTCGCAAGTACGAAGTCATCGAAAAATTTTGCAGTGGCGGTCGAGACGAACGCTAGAATCGGACACTCGTTTTAATCGCGATTTTATCAGTTAAAAAAATACTCCGACCGGGGATAACGTACTCGAGAGGGCTTCCCCGAAGCAGCGAAAGGAACGCGTCGGCAACTATTTCAGGCTGGTTTGAAACTATCCCGTACGAGCTAGGCAAGTAACCGAGAACGGAAGTATGGTGAATGCGAAGCACGTCAAAGCGGGCCGGGGTCTGAACGATTGATACCGCTAAAGTTAAACAGGATTTCCATTACAGCTAGAAAAGAAAATGACCACAGACAACACCGCATAATTCAGAAACAATGAAAGGATGAAAGAGGCGACGGCGGACGCGAGATGCAACGACTGCGTGCGTGACCGATGCCCGACTCTGAGAACAATCGTGCCACTGAACATCTGGCGTACGCCTCCTCGTTGGTGGTTCGTTATAAGCGGAAGTTATAAACAAAGAACACGAGTAACAGGCACATGGACGTTTGCCCGGAGGGCTAGCAAACGTTGCGAGAGCCAACGAACACAAAGAAAACAAACAACGCTAAAGAAACCACCTCATGCTGTTTACATGGGTTGCCGACCGACGCTTCAACAGCAATACGCCTAGGAATAACCGCATGGAAATGCAGTGAAACTGCCGTTAAACGGGTCATACCTGGCAAAACAAAACAAAAAAACCCTGCTTTAAAGGCGGGGTGAGGCTCACCGGCTGCTAGCGAAGGGGCTGACAACACCCACAGGAACGTCGCAGTTGACAGCAGTAGCCTCTCGCACGGCCGTACGGACGACGCTCCGTCGTCGTCCATTTCACCGATGAACGCCGCTTGCAGACACCTACTTTGTCTTGCGCGTATATCGCTGCTTCACTTTCTATGGGAAGAACCTTCCGTCATTTTCGCACTACGCCGGCGTGGCATGCTGCGATGTAGTTTCAGGGCATCCGTCCGTACTCGGCCACCCGCAAACAGTGCTTGCGTGCCTTTGCGGCACTGTGCCCGACTTGGCTTGGCTTGGCTTCGCGCTTCCAGCTGGCTCCATTCGGCTCGGGCGGCGATTTCAAATATTTAGAATACTGTACCATGCGTACACTTACAGTTTGTCGTAATGGACCAACGCGTTTCCTCTTATGGGATCTAAACAGAAATAGGCATAGCCTCCAATACTTCTTGTCCCCTTCCCGCAGGCGAAGCAGAAGGGGGCTAAGGAAGGGGTAGGGGCTAAAAGCTAAGCTTGTTTCAACATTGGAAACAAATGCCTTCAAAATATTGCCTCTTCGACCCCCGCTGTGTTAGCCTATCCTACGGCTACTTTCAAATGTACAGTATAATCTCGATAAACGGAAACCGCTTAAACGGAATTGCCGCTTAAATGGAACAGTAGCTTGTAAGTTGGTTGATTTTGTATTCAAATAGCGTAAAAAAATTCTCGGTAATCACAACTAAAATTTCCGCGTCACCGTTTAAACGGAACTGGAAATGAAACTTCTTGTGAAACCCATTGGCATGAGAATCAACCTACGGTTCTGGCTGTTTCGTTTTTGTTTTGTTTTTTCTTCCATGTTTTTTTAGCGTCGTTGTCCTCATAAGCCTCGTCTCGTAAGTGTTCAGTCGTGTTAGCGCAACGAATGCAACATCGCAGTTCTTGTTCCAGTCGTTCGGTCTCGATTCAAGACGCCGATGTTACAGGGCTCAGCTCCTGCCGCCTCGTTCGTGCCATCGTGGGGCTATTCGCGCTTCATTACCACGTTGCCCTCTTATAAATTCGGTGGCTCGTAAGCACTCGCGAAGTTGAGGCATCTAGCCTCCGTGAAGATGCAGTCGCAAGGACTCAAACAAAAATAATTGATGCATTTTGTAGCGCTCAGCGACTCATTGTTGGAAAATCAACTTTGTGAATGGTGTGCCTAAACCTCTTGTAGTTTTCTTGCTTTCTGAAAAACTATCAGCTACATTCATCTTCTAGTACTTGGAGTTCCATGCAATGGTACTAAGAGTGTGTACGCACATAGCTTTGCACTTTCACACATCTATCTCAGTAAATGGAATTCCTGTTAAACGGAACTAATTTTTTCGGTCCCTTGAAGTTCCGTTTATCGAGAGTGTACTGCACTTGTCTGAGCCGCAGGAGGCGGGGGCCAGCAGAACAGGGGTGGAATTCTCAGCTTTGCCTATTTCATATGCGTTACAGTGTCCATCTCGAGCGAGCCCTGACTGGGTGAAAGCGGGCTGATCGGACGTGAAGAAACACACGCAAATCGGGCGTCGGTTATATGCACTTCTTTCTTCGGAGGCACTGCGAGTGCAACTACGCCACGACTGAAACGGGCGCAAAATGGACATTTTAGGGGCGAAGCACCTTAGGACTTCGCTTTGTCCGGGGCTTCGCCAGTGTCCAGTGTTGCGTATGCGCGAGGAGCATTGGATTGGATTGAAATGGATTGGATTGGATTAAATTGAATTTTATACTGTACACACGCGTTGTCACTCACTTACATGCGCGGGTGGGCAGTGCCACGGGTGTTTCACGGTAAGAACTACCCCACGTGCTTCGCCCACTCGTCATGATTCGCTTCGTGGACAAGCGTGAATTTTTTTAAATGGACACAATTAAAGATTCCGCCCCGGGGCATGTGTCCAATAATACTCAAAATTTTTATGCGCAATGATTCTATGGCTACCTCCCTCGAAAAGTCGTGCGTCCGTTCGCAACATAAGGTGTTGTACTGCTGATTGATTTGATTGTAGGATTTAACGCGCCGACGCAACGCAGGCGATGAGGCGCGCCGTAGTGGAGGGCTCCGGATTAATTTTGACCACCTGGGGATCTTTAACGTGCGCCGAAATCTCGTACACACGGGCGTTTTTGCTTTTCGCCTCCATTAGAAAAGCGGCCGCCGTGGCCGGGAATCGAACCCGCGGCAGCAGAACACCTCAGCCACTGAGCCACCGCGGCGGGTATGTGTTGTACTGCTATAGGTGGAATATGACTATACTGAGTCTTATGATACGACATATTCACTACGATGAGTCATTAAGACTTGACTCAACTGAACAAGGTCCAATGATTATAAATTCAATCTATGATTACTTAAGATTGCTTACGACTGCAGTGACAACCAGTGCACTCAAGACTACGACCCCTACCGAAGGATAATGACTAACCAAATGCAACTAATGTTAAACGCCGGAATCTTATTTTTGGCTGCATAGTAAACTGTAGCCCATGTAATACATTTGAAAATCCCCATTTCTTCCGTAGATAATATCGACTTTTTGTGGATCCACGAGCAGGTTGTATAGCATTAAACATAGAAGAGTTACGATACACAAGAGCTACAGACTGATTAGTGTGTCGTCAAAGATAACTTTAACCAATAGGCTGAGAGGAGTGCCAGGGAAGCGCCACTTTCGTACGTACCTTTTTTCGTTAAAAATGTCTGTTAATTAGCCGGGAAAGCTTGGTACATGGCCTAGGTATTCAAGACTTTAATGTGGTGATATTATGATGAGCAGCAGCAGCAGGCATTAGGACAAAGACGGAGTTGCCTCTTCGGATGCGGTCTACAACAGCCGGAATTTCAATATAACTAGTACGGCAAATGCAAATTTAAGCGTATATGTTGCCGAATTAATAAGAGAAAGACACGATGGACAGAATTTTCGAAGCACGTTCATCAAAACACAGAGGGTGAAAGCAAGCACATGACCGGGACGGGATAGGAGGAGGAGGAATGCCTTTAATGAATGAAGAGAAGTCAGCCTGGCAGCGAGCTTGGCTTGCTACTCCACATGAACATGAGATGTGCAAAAGTGAAGGGAAACGAAAATACAAAAACTCACACAGACACTACAAAAGCAAATAAGCACACAAACTGACAAATGCAGGATCACGCACACGGCGCACAAACCGGAGTGAAGTTAAGGCACACATTCACAGAGTTTCGTTCAGGCCGGAGTCACGGAGAAATGACACCAAAGCCCGTGTACTCCGTGTTGCCGCGGCAGTTGAGTGCCAAGGACCAATGGCGTCAGAAAGCTTCAATGGGGCATCAGCACGCAGTCCCAAAGTTGTCTTCCAGGTTAGCCGCGGGGTGTCATAACGGGGACACACACACAGAACATGTTCTATGTCCTCACGGACACTGCATACTTGACAGTGAGGGGAGGCCACCCGGCGCGTCTTGTGCAGGTAGTGGCTGGTAAAAGCGACGTTGAGGCGAATGCGGTGAACGACTGCTTCGTCGCGCTTTCCCAGGCCACACGGCATTCGAAAAGTGCAGGCGGGATCGATTCTGTATAGTGGCTGATAATTTTTTGTCCCGTCCGTCCATGTGGAGAGTTGTGACTGCCGCGCCACGGAGTACGCAAGTGTCGCGGCGTCACGTCTAGAGAAAGGAATCGGGATGATGACACTAGATTGGGTGTGGGCCGCGCAAGCTGTTTCGTCGGCCACCACATTCCCATTCACCCCACAATGTCCAGGTAGCCACTGTAACACTACCTCGTGAAGCATTCTGGCAGCTTGTGTATGCAGAGTGTGTATTTCGTGGGCCAGTTGCTCGCGCGGGAATGATGCTAGTTGCTGTAGCGCCGCCCGTGAATCTGTGAAAATCACCCACACAGAAGCTTCTTGCCCAAGAATGTACTGCAAAGCAGAGCGCAAGGCAGCAAGTTCTGAGGTCGTCGACGTTGTTTTGTGGCTTAACCTGGCCGCAATTGTGGTGCGCGTTGATGGAACCCAGATTCCGACAGCAGATGATGTGGCCGTCACCGATCCATCAGTGTAGATATGCTTGTGGTTAGGGTAGCAATTCCACATGTGCTCTAGAGTGAAGTACTTTAGGGCTGGAATTGGCAACCTTGATTTACTGCTGATGCCCGGTATTGTGGTGACGATTCGCCAGGGGGAGTACAACCAGGGCGGGAGATGAAGCGGCGCAGGGCACTTCTGACACAAGGGTGGTAGAGTGTCTTGTACCTCTAAAGCAGAGCTAGAACTCAGCGGATGTCCATGGGCCCTAGTCGCCAGCCGCAGATGTAGGCGAAGCTGCTCCTCTTTCACCAGTACACTGGGTAAGAAGCGCCTAGACTCTCGTATGGTCCCCAGCGTAGAAGTTGTCTTCGGAAGACCCAGACAAAACCGCAGAGCTCGGGCCTGCATACTTTCTAACAGCCTTGTGTTGGTCTTGGAAAGAGGGCCGAGTACTGGGAGGCTGTATCGGAGCAGTCCTTCACAGAGTGCCGTGTAGAGACGTAGGAGGGGCCCAGCAGAACAACCTCCTGAGCCGCTGGTCAGCATGCGTAGCACCTGAGCAAAGGAGCCCAGTTTCTCCTTCAGGAGACGAACGTGGGGGGACCACGTCATCGACCTGTCAAGTGTTACGCCCAGGAATCGGTGTGAGTCCACAAAGGGTATGGGGACCCCTGCCGCTGAAAGATGATAGCGGGAGACATCACGCCTGGTGAAGGCTATTGCCGCACATTTCCTAGCCGAGATTTCGAGGCCACGTCTCGTCAAGAAGTCCGCTATAGAATTGATGGCTTTTTGAAGGCGAGCTTGTAAAACTCGCCTGTTGCGGCCAGAGCTCCAGATGCAGATATCGTCAGCATAGAGCGATATTTCGACAGTGTGTGGCACGCACTTCTCAATTCCAATGAGGCTGATATTAAAGAGGGTTGGGCTTAAAATGCCGCCCTGTGGCACACCTCGCGTGACATTGTGAGGGGCTGTTTCGCCGTCTTTCGTGGACATAAAGACGGATCTGTCAGACAGATAATCGGATATCCACGCATACATGCGACCTCCGATGCCTACCGACTCCAATGCAGATCTTATTGCCTCATGTGCCACACAGTCAAAGGCTGCTTTAATGTCAATGAACACTGCTAGAGTGATGCGACGCTGGGCTTTCGCACTCTTAACGTCATTGACAAGGGCAAGCACGTTGTCGATGCTGCTGCGGGACTGTCTGAATCCAGTCATCTGTGGGGCATACACGTTCCGCTCTGTCAAGTCCCAGTCTAGGCGAGCAAGGACCATCTTCTCCATCAGCTTCCCCACGCAGCTCAGGAGTGCAATGGGGCGGTAAGACTCAATTTCCGTAGGGATTTTGCCGGGTTTGAGCACGGGAACAAGGCGACCGCGCTTCCAGCCCGGTTCGAGGCGGCCCGTTTCCCAGCTGTGGTTGTATGTGCCGAGAAGGAAGCGCTTAGCTTTGTCTCCAAGGTGTGACAAAGCTGCATAGCTTATGCCATCTGGGCCCGGTGCAGAAGCCTTGTTTACGGAAGACAAGGCAGCAAATAGTTCTGCCATTGTAAATTGCTTGTCCATGACGGTTACACTTGCAGAGGGCGGAGAGACATCGGTCAATCTGGCAGGTAAGACTGGAGCCGAGAAGGCTGTGACCTTGGCGCAGAAATCTTCAGCGACGTCTAGATCACGGCGGTTCTGTCGCAAAGCGATAGAGAGGAAAGGATGCAGAGCAGTAGGTGGTGCACGTAGGCTGCGTACTAAGCTCCAAATTCTCGTAAGAGGTTTTCGGGGGTCTAATTTTGAGCAGAACGACTGCCATTCCCGCTTAGCCAGTTTCTTCATATGTCGCTGTACGTGCCTCTGCGCTCGTCTAGCGGCTTGCATATCTTCAGATGTTCGTGTTTTGCGAGCACGCCTTTCAGCCCTGCGACGCACCGCGCGGAGCCTTTGGTACTCCGCATCGGCCACAGAGAACCTCGAGGGTATGCGGAAAAACTTCATACAGGAGCTTCTCGCCCGTGTCATGGCGTCTATTAGGTCGCTGTACGATTCAAAATTCCCATCGAGCTCCTCAATAAGAGCAGAATACAGAGACCAATCCAGGCAACGAATTTCTCGATTGAAGGGCCCTCCACAGAGACCATCCAGCAAGATATATGTAGGCAGGTGATCGCTCCCATGTGACTCGATGTCGACGTACCACTGGGCCCTACGTGATAGTCCGAGGGAGACCATGGTGACATCTAGTGTGCTCGATACTGCGCCTCGGCTGAACGTGGGTTCGCCGGTATTAATGACAGCCAAGCCGTTACGGCAAGCCGCATCGAAAAGGCGCCTGCCTCTAATTGTGTTCTTAATGCTGCCCCAGGAGGGATGGTGCGCGTTAAAATCTCCAGTTAGCACGTGCGGTGCCGGTGTCGTGCGTACAATGTGCTGCAGCCTATCCACGTTAAATGCAGCATCAGGTGGAATGTATGCCGCTATAAGGGTAAACTGCTGCGCAGAACTTTTAATAGTCGCTGTGACGTACTCGTTTGTGTCGTCTGGAGGCAAGGTATGCTCCATGTACGTCAGGTCGTTCCTGATCGCGAGCAGAACTCTTGAAAGAGCCTCACCTGTTCTAGACTGCAAAACAGTGTAGCCAGAGAGCCGAATGTTTGCGCGTAACCGCGTCTCTGATATTGCGATAATTGGAAAGCGGTGTTGCTGTATGAACCGTCGGAAGTCCGGAAGGCGGCTCCGAAGACCGCATGCGTTCCATTGAAATACAGTGGCCTTGTTCCGTATTTCCAGAGTTTTTGGTGTCACAGCTCCTATCGCCATTGCGTGAGGAGAGGCAATACAAGGTCAATGATTGTGCCTATGCCCTTGGCCACCGGAGATGAAAGCGGAGCCAGGAAAACTCGAATGGCCTCCACAACTGAAACGATGAGCGTAAAAATGTTGCCAGAGTTTTGGTGGACACGGCGCCTGGGCCTCTTCTGGTTTGCCTGCTGTCCGGAAGACTCCGCTGTCGCTGTCACAATCGACGACGCAGCTGCAGGCGCGGTCTCGCTTGAGGACGCGGCTGCAGGTGGAGGAAGCGACTCCGACGTCTCCATGGGTGCCGACTGGGATGACGGCATGGGTGTCGCTGTAGTGGGCGCCGCAGGTTTCACGGCTCCGCAAGCAGGCAGGGGCGGGAAGTCATCGCCGAAGCTTGCATCTGAAGTGTTGGAGGCTGGCGGTTGCCTTTTGGCGGCCTTCTGGGTTCCTGAAGAGGACTTTTTCCAGGCAGCACCCTTCCCCCGCTGATCATGCAGGGTCGCCTTCGCTGACTTGTAGTCAATGTTTTTGTCCCCCTTAAGCTTGTGTATGGCCTTCTCTTTCCGAAGGACCGGACAGCGGGCAAACGTTGACTCGTGACTGTTCCCACAGTTGGGGCACCGAAGATTATCAGCGTCACACGCAGAACTTTCGTGACTGCCACTGCACCGAGCACAGCGGCTCGGAAGTCTACACATGGTTGCCACGTGGCCAAAACGCTGGCATTTAGTGCATTGCCTGGGCGTCTCAACATAAGGATATACGCGGTAGCGCGTGTAGCCTAGGAAAACGTGTTCAGGCGCTATTTCAGTGGCAAATACAATCCGCACGCTCTTGGATAACTTGCCTAGACGACGCACAGATTTGACAGGGGTTTTCTGACGCAGAGCTACGAGGATTTCAGGCTCCGACAGATCAACTGGAACATCTCTGATCACTCCTGCTCCGCACTCACTCGAGCGAGGCTCATACGCCTGAATAGGGATGCCCTGAATGGTTTTTATTTTCAGGAGACGGGCAGTAGCGTCAGCGTTTCGCGTGTCCACTGCTAGAAGGTTGAGCCGATAGTTTGGCCTTACTTGAAGGACTCCATCTGGTGCCATAGACTCGAGGCCACTTTTCAGAGCGAGCGGGTTGAAACGGGTAATGACGCTCTCCGCCTTTGTGGGTTTGAGAATTACTATACGCCCGTGCTTCGGAAATTTAATGATAGGCTGGCAGCTGAGAGTCAAATGCTGTCTCTTAGAGCCACGTCGCCGTTTAGGAGGCATCACGGTCTGGAAATTTTCTTGCTCGTCCGTACTCCTCGAGTTTTCTTGAGCATAAATAATTGTGGCAGAGGTTGCATCTGTCATGTCTGAGAAGGCATCCTCATCGTCCGGCAGCGGTTGATCAGAAGGGCAAGGAGATGAGAGGGGACTTGCCTGACCAGCTGGTATCGGCGACGATTCCAATGAGGAGGCGCTAGGGGCGTCTTCAGAGACGTTAGGAGCGTGTTCAGAAGCCGTTTCGGAGGTTGCCTGATGAGAGGGGTTCATCTCCAGGTGACCGGTAGCAGCCTCCGGAACGGGGCCAGAGAGGTGACATCCAGACGTAGCACTTGGCAGCATACTAGGAGGCGAGCCCGGCGGCAGCCCTGGCGGGGCTGCGCCCGCCGCAGGAAACATGTCCTTGACTGATGTGACGTACCGAATTCGACACGCAAAACGTTGAAACTTATTTAAAATGAACTGCAAGAAGAAACAAGCGCAGCCGGCCGAACGCGTCTTCTTCCTCTTCTCCGGGACGGGATAAATTCATGCTAGGGAAAGGCAATGGAAATTCAATCTTAAAAAAGAAAACGATTTACAAGTTTGGGGATCGAGCGCAAGAAAAAATGTAATATGATGCACATTGACCCAAACAAGCTTTCAGTGGAGCTTCAAGGCAAAAGGTTGGAAAAAGCCCCCGGAAAAAGTGTGTTTCCGAGGAGTGCCTTGGACAAGTGGGCCTTGGACAAGGAATGCTTTGGACACCTGCACAGGCGGTGAACGGGGCTACAGTGAGATTGCGCATAGCCATTTCTACAATTAAAGACATTGCTTGGTGCCACCATTAGGCAGGACCGAAGAAGTGCATCTTATTGCATACATTATGGAGATCACACAGATTTTGTGCGTTTTTGTAAGAGTACGTCAAACTAGCCTCGTTTCTGTGGGTCCGCTTTCTAAGGCATGCGTAACAGAAATCACTTGCACTAACCAAGTGTTCGATTCAGTAAGCACCGCCGCAGTGATGGACGCCTTAAAGCACCAAGGAATAGAGGAGACCTACCCACGACTCCTATACGACATATATGAGGAATGCACCGGCAGAATTACACTTCACAAGCAAGGCGATAAATTCCCGATCCGAAGGGGAGTGCGACAAGGAGATACCATCTCACCAATATTGTTCACAGCATGTCTGGAGAGTGTATTCAGGAGGCTTGACTCGGAAAACTTAGGCTTACGGATAAACGGCGAATACTTGAGCCATTTAAGCTTTGCAGATGGCGTAGTTTTGCTCAGTAAATCGGCAGTGCAACTCCAAAACACGATTGATGAACTACAATCAGAGAGCTTCGCTATGCGGCTAAAGATAAATATGAATAAAACTAAAGTGATGATAAATAAACATGCTGAACGCGCCTTTTTTAGCCTAGGAGACGAAACACTGACACAAGTAGAAGGATATAAATACCTTAGCCAGATGGTTCGTGCCGATCCCGACCACAAGAAAGAAAGCAGGCGCAGAATAGGACTGGGATGGGGTGCATTAGGCAAGCACAATGAAAAATCAGCTACCTCTATCCCTAAAAAAAAGGTATTCAACCAATTCGTTCTGTCAGTGATGGCATACGGAGCTGAAACTTGACGCCTTACTAAACAATTAGAACGCAAACTCAAGTCCGCCCAACCGGCCATGGAGCGAATAATGTTAGGAGTAACGCTTAGGGACAGAAAACGAGCATCCTGGATTAGGGATCGAATTCGGATAGACGATATCATGGTTCAGGTTAAGAAAAAGAAATGGACATGGGATTGCCATGTGGTACAACGAACGGACAACAGGTGGAACACAAGGGTAACAGAATAGACACCTAGAGACCGGACTAGAAGAAGGGGAAGGCCGTTAACTCGATGGAGCGATGAAATAAGAAAATTCGGAGGCGAAGAATGGACTCGGGGAGCACAGGACAGAAGCGGGTGGAAGTCAACGGGGGAGGCCTTCGTCATGCAGTGGACCTTAAATAGGCTGTTGATGATGAAGATGATGAACCATGCAGAAAAAAAAAAACAGCTGGTACACAAACACTTATGAATTGTGCTTGCAAGGAAATAATTTTCTATCTTATGCTGCCGAGTGCTCTTTTTAGTTTTGTGATTATAGGTTGGAGCGTGTTAACTGTTTGGGTTTAATTCCGTTTTTAATGGCGTATCACTGCCGCTGGACGCGGAACTATATGGCAGCAGCCACGACCACATTGCCTGCTTTACACGCAGCTCTGCGCTTGCCCAGGCGTTGCTTAGCAGCGTGGTCTTCCATGTTTTACAAAGCGAAGCACGTGCTGTTGAACTCGGCGCAGTCACATGAATTCATGATCTATTTCACTGCTACAGACGCCCACAACGCCGGTATTATCACCCAATGGTCCAGTTCATGCTTTCTTTGAAGCACATCATGCCGTTTAACGGCGATGCCGGAAAGAAGCAGTTACAATCACCAACAGTCATACGGCAGAATCATCAACATGGTGACGTCATCAGTCGGGGTGAAATGGTCTTATTGCTCGAATCAGAAATACGAAACATGAAAAACAGCGTACCGGAATACTGAGACCTCAAACTTGATGGTTCTGCAGTCAAGAGAGCCAACCCTCAATTCCGTAGACACAACGGTCGACGAAAAAGAGGACAAAAGGAAGGTGGCCCATGTAGAATACAATGAAGGTAGATGACCCGGAGGGAGGCTCCAGGAGTGTTTTGTGGCCTGCCTGTAATTTTTCCCTGACAGAATCCAACAAACGAAGAATGGCAACAACTGGATACAAGGTGCAAAGGTAGACAGGCGGCAATATCGGGTTTAGAACAAATGTAAAAGGATCGACATTTCGAGGGAGTTGGTACCAGTTATGCATCTTGAACTTCAGCGTAATAGACAAAGACAGGGGGTAAAGAAGACGACAGGATGACGCCGTACTCGCAATTTATTTTATTGGTAACAAGACGCAAACATAAGTACTACGATAGAACCCACGTGCTCTTACATCATGACGTACACCTAGATTATAACAAACTGATTACTAACACACGGACCGATCCAAATACCAAAATTCTTCTTCGTCCAAGTATTTTCGTGCAGTGTTCGCGCAGTGCAGTTTGTTATAATCTCAGTGTACGTCATGATGTAAGAGCATGTGGGTTCTATCGTAGTACTGATGTTTGCGTCTTGTTTCCAATAAAATTAATTGTGAGTACGGCGTCATCCTGTCGTGTTCTCCCCCCCCCCCCCCCCCTGTCTTTGTCTATTACGCTGAAGTGCAAGAATAAATGTGCCTGCACGACGGGGGATAGTCATAGATATTAGAGGCGACGTCCTAGATGAAAACTGGGATTCTCTTACCACGGAAGACAGATAAAGAGAGAAGGTAACCGAAGAATTGAAGTCCGCGGGGGAGGGGGAGGATATTGACTTCTCAGCCAAGGCAAATTTAGATAGAAGAGGATTCTCAAAGGGGACCGAAAATCCGAAAGCCTTGAGTCTGACTCGGTCTTTGCTGCAACGGAGGGGTAAACACTAAGCAGAAACATCATCAACTTGTAGAAAATGGAATAGAGTTGCTCGCAAAAGCAAGCTATTGCTGGCTTAAGCCTGGGCGGAAACATTTATTTCTTAGCAGCTATTGCTGAAGGCAAATGTAAATCGTAAATTGCACAAATAACTACGAAAAATAAAACTGGTTAAAATGCTGGTCCCGTTTGCTTGTGACTCACGCAAACATATTACGAATAATGAGGAGCGCGTTTCTCGCAAAATAGTACCCTTTGTTTAGACAGGAATAATTAGTACACAAGTAAATATGAATAGACAGGGATGCAACGAGGGGCAGGATATGTCTTTTTATTTTGAATTGGCGTCGCTGAGCGGGTTTCATAGGCGCCGTAATGCTTTCTGCCAGTTGTTTAACAACAGGTGGAGATGGGATTCGCAACTAGAGGCTCGGAAAACCGGTGTATTTCGTCTTCGTACTGCATTCAATATTGAACACGCGATATTAATAAATTTCTAATGTATAGATATTGGTGTGACGTGGCGCAATTCTGCTGGCGTCAAAATACACGGGATTCATGAAGATCGGAATTCTATTGTTTATCGTTCTACTGCTCACGTTAATCACCCCGTCAGCCTCCAAGAGTAAGTGCGTTTTTATTCTGTCACCAAACTCGGCACCGCTAATACTAGATTCTAATATTAGAAGATTGTGTCAATGTGGAAAACGTGTGAGTTTGGAGTTATGCTTGTAATGAAGAACGCCTGACGGGCGTATTTCTGTTGAAAAGAGATAGCTGCGAAAAATTGCCGATTTTTTTATTAGAGCTGTATTAAAGATTGGAGAAACGAGTGTTCTGGTTATGTCCCGAACTCATGGACGGCTTGCTTTACAGCGATGTTACTGTTCGGAAATGTATAGTAGATTTAGATTTGTTCGGACTCTTTACATTTATTGCACCTGTAATAGATTTATTTATCAGATGGTAGTTACAAAATGTATTTCAATAATTTATTAAATGTAGCACATTTATTGACTGTCATACATTTACTGCTCTGTAATAAATTTATTGCGACACGCAGTAAATGTATTACAGTGGCCACAAATTATTCCACACAGTATACACAATTACTGGCGTGCTTCCAACCAACTGTGCTACTGATGTGGTCGATTTTCTGTTCTACAACGTCACGCAAGAGAATGGTGCTTCTCGGCAGAGGTCGTCCTACGGTGATTGGGCCGCTGAAATAATGAAGGATTGCAAAACCCACACCCATATGATTGCTACTACGTATTTAACACCCCACGTGGATACGAGACTTCTCCACCTGTGGGAAGCCAGGCGAAGCCTTACCAGGAGATGGAAAAGACAGAGGCACAGCAAAAAACTCCGCAAAAAGATCGCTCAAATCAACAAAGAAGCGGCTGAATACGCTTTGTCTTTATGCAAGGAAAACTGGCTTCAACTTTGTGACGGCCTGCAGGGAACCTTATCCACCAGAAAGGCTTGGTTTCTCCTCCGTCACTTGATCGACCCTCTAACCAGCAAGGGGGAAACCAATCGCCATATGATCCGCACAATCAATTCATATCAAGGATACTCGAACCAGCTCCTCAAGGATCTCGAAACAAAGTACCTCCTAACCGAAAACAGCTTCCACCTACTACCTTACACTGGAAAGCCAAATGAAGGCCTCGACAAACCGTTCCAACTGTACGAACTCCGGGCTGTAATTTCCGACAACAAGCGCAACAGCGCTCCCGTACCCGATCACACCTCGTACAAACTATTGGCCAACCTTGACGACGATGCTCTCGAGACTTTGTTGGGGTATTTTAACGACTTTTGGACTAATGGCAAGATCCCACAGCAGTGGAAAAAAGCAGAGATAAGATTTATTCCCAAGCCAGGCAAATCCCCGCATATTGATAATTTGCGGCCAATATTCCTCGCATCCTGCGTGGGAAAGGTGATGGAAAGGGTTGTGCTCAACCATGTGCAGCAATACCTGGATGAAACCCAGCAAATGCCTGACACCATGTTTGGATTTCGAAAGCATCTCGGAACCCAGGACGTGCTGATTCAGCTTAAAGAAGAAATCCTCGTCCCCGCCACTCGACACTCCCCACGAGCAATACTAGCGTTCGACCTCAAAGGGGCTTTTATTAACGTGTCGCACAAGGCAATTCTACGAAGCCTAAACAACACAGGATGCTGGGAGAGAACATGCAACTACATTGCAGACTTTCTTTCAAACCGCACAGCCAGACTCGAAATCGGGGATATCACCTCAGATCCCATCACCCTCGGAAGTAAAGGTACACCCCAAGGCTCGGTCCTCTCCCCGCTCCTATATAGCATTGCTCTCCTGGGTCTGCCGGCAAGGCTAGAGAGTATTCCCAAATTAAACCATGGTCTCTACGCAGACGATATAACAATTTGGACTGGCACTGACTCACTAGGGAGACTTCAAGACTGCCTTCACTAGGGAGACTTCAAGTCCGCAAAGGAAAGTGGACTGGAGTGTTCCCCGCAGAAGTCAGAACTCTTGGTGGTCCGGCGTCGTCGCACTAAAAATCACACGGACAACATCGAAGTCAATTTAGACGGACACACAATTAGGCCCTGCACCTCACTCAGAATGCTTGAGCTTTTTGCGATAGCGGATGCAAAATGGAACATAATGCTCCAGCGCCTGACTAGAACTACCCAACAAGTTGTGCATATGATTCGTAGAGTCACAAATAGACACCGGGGCATGAAAGAAGACGATACCATCCGTCTCATCCAGGCCTTTGTTCTATCGAGGCTGACATACGCAGTGCCCTACATGACTCTAACCGAGACAGATACGGAAAAACTTAACACCCTCATCCGTAAAGCCACGAAGCAAGCCCTTGGGATCACCATGAGCGCGTCAACCGGTAGGCTCCTTCGCATGGGTCTGCACAACACGGTGGACGAGCTCATATAAGACCACCTATCCAGCCAGAAAGCACGGCTTGCAATGACAAAAACCGGCCAAAAAAATTGCCCCCACCTCCCCGAAGGGAATCGTGAGGAAGTGCGAATGCATTTCTTGCGCCGAGAGTACACGGCGTAGTAATTCTGACATCGCCTTGAGAGGCGCCCAGCCAGCGAACGGTCTAAACTGGAGCAGAGCGAGCAGGAGACTGTAGCGAGAGAGCGCGCGCGAGCCGACCCACGGAGGTCTGGTGGTTTATCGCTGCATATAAAGGGGGGTGCGCCGCGCTGAGCGCGCCGAGCCAGGTGGCTGAGAGAGAAGGCGGGCGCGCGAGAGAGAGGGGTGCGCGCGCAGCTGCAGCCAGCGAGGAGAGAGGAGGAGCGAGCGAAGGGGCAGCGAGCGAGCGAGCAGCGCCGTTGCTACCGACGCTGCTCTCCGCTCTGCGCCGTTGCTAGGGAGAGCAGGGCTGCGGACGCCGACGCCGCCGGCGGTGGATGGTTTGGGGTCGCTTATAAAGTGCATCGCACTTAAAACTGTTGAACCGAATCAAATGGAGCTTCCCAGGCATGAAGCCGAACAAGCAGCTTCCTGAGCGGTGGCGGCATAATATCTTATCCAATCCACTGCCAAAGAACGTGCATCCGGTTCACCACCCCGGTTGACGAGAAGCTAGAGCGAAAGCCTTAGACAAGAAATACGGCACCCTCCCCGAAACGGTCTACACAGATGCAGCCACAATCCGTGGTAGAATAGCAAATATAGTGGTAGTCACCACAAAGACAGAGCTCCTTGTCAATACCACCGTAATAACCGCATAAACCAAAGAAACGGAGGAGCTAGCTGTGGCACTGGCCCTCACACAGACGGAAGCCACGGTGGTCGGAACAGACTCACAGGAAGCTGCAGGAGCTTCAGGTCGGGTTTGGTGGCACCAGCAACGCACCGCATGCTCTCAACCAAATTCCCTGACAGAAAAATAAGGATTGTGTGGACGCCTGCACATGCTTCCATGGAGGGCAACGAATTTGCCAACCAAAAAGCCCGAGAACTTGCTGAACAGGCCTCGGAGGATGTGGAGAAACCTGTACCTCTTGTAACATATACCACGAAATAATACAATATTACAAACTTAATCGACGGATTTCCCGCTACCTCACCTAAACCTCACGAAATCTCAACAAACAACAGACTCCTACAAACCAACACCTTTCCGCATCCAATTAGGCTTCACCGGATGTCCCCCACCCAGTATCCAGCAGAATGCAAATACTGACAAGAACCTGGTACACTACGACATATCATAGAGTGTAGAAAAAACATGCACATACCACCCCTTCCCAAAACAGACGACTGGGCGAGTTGGTACATTGTCTTGCTTGGTAACAGCGCAAATAAAACAGGACACAAAAGGAAGAAGGAACGGACACAGCGCTGTGTCCGTTCCTTCTTCCTTTTGTGTCCTGTTTTATTTGCGCTGTTACCAAGCAACACCCCTTCCCCCATTTCAAGTCCTGAAGAGCAGTGGGAGACACTGCTGTCCAGCCCCTGCCTCTCGGACCAGCTCCTGCTCACTGAAAGGGCAGCCGGTGCTAAGACAGCTCATGGATTCCTCTGAAGAGGGAACCACTCCTACATGAACACCGTAAATGCTCTGCCAATAAACGTTTTCTCTCTCTCTCCCTCAAACGGCAGACCATACTTCCGGCCGCGAGTGGTGGACGAAATCCTCGGCTCCTGCGCACCCACGCACTATGATTCCCACTAGTTCCTGTCGTCCTCAAAGCATTGGCACTACACACTACAACAGATACGCTTTCTATGTACGTTTCTGACGACCATCGCGACAGCGACCTGACGCCCCATTGTCCCCGCCATGTTACTGCCGAATATTTTAAAGACGTTAGTCATTAAAGGAGCCATGAAGAGAAAACACAAGTTTGGTTCATTCGAAAGATTGCCTCGTTAGAACCATAACGACACCACTTATAACGCAAACTTCGCTCAAATAAGCTACATAATTAAGAAAAAAGGAAATGACCATGCGACCCACCAGCTCATTTTCCGCAACAGAACCTGTGATGTCACTTGGGAATGCTCTGCGATTGGCGGAGGCCGGCAAAAGCAAACGCATGTTAGGCAGGGCTTACAGTTTGCATAGCGAGCTAAATGCCCGTGAAACATACTGCACATTCTTTTTATGACAAAGAACGGTGAAGTAAACGGTTGAAGGTCCGAACGAACACGCAAGCGTGTGCGCCAATGCGTACGAAACTAGCGCCGGCCGAGCTCGACATCTCGCTGTCGCGCAGACGAATTTTCGGGTTCGAGGCTCTTCGGGGCCAACGAACCGTTCCAGCACGCACAGCCGCGACCTTGCTTCGTATCGTAATCCCTTCACAGGAGGTTGGCCGTCATATCGCCAACCAGCAAAGGTAAAAATAGAAACGAGGGGAGTAAGGAACAGCAAGAAGCGACGAGATAGTGCCAGTCGTCGCGTAAGTTTCGAATGGTGTTGGCTTGCTGCTGTCGTTACGAGCTCGTTTCCAGTTTACAACCACTGAAAACTTCAGTTTCTTCGAGTACTTTACAATGAAATTTCGTTGCTGCGTTTTGAAATGCCCATGTAGTACGGGCAAATCGTCGAGGGAGTGTGACATCCCCGCCGGTGAGGAGATCTCCTTTCATGTGCTGCCCAACGACGAACCTAGGCGAAGCAAGTGGCTACGTTTTGTGAACTTTGCAAACGGAGGAGAAAGAGAGCTAAAGGAAGTACGAGTGTGCTCGCTTCATTTCCGAGGAAGTGATTACGGCAGGGACCCTTACGTTAGCTCACTCCTGGGACATGCTGGCGCTCGTCGCCGACTTCGTCAAATCGCTCTGACCTTGGGGAAAAAAATGCCGTGAACACCGCGCATTGACGCTCGTATCTTTCTGGTCGAAGCAGAGAGCTCGCGCGAATGGCTTTCCATACACGACACCGGCCAACTGGCATAAGTGATACTGCTACTGAAATTGAACTATTATTAATCGTAATCAAAATACGGCACTTACGTACCAGTCTATATTCGTCCGTCGCGACGGGGCTGACGAGGCAGCGGTGCCGACGGCTGGGCGTTCGTCTGTTGTGGCTATCGCGGAATGGTCGCTTTCCCGTCCACCGCTTATCCCACAACTCTTGCCGCTCGTGCACTTAGCAGCATTGAGTGTTTTAGTGGTGTGAGGTTGTTAAATGCAAGCCCGAGCTCCTCGGCGAGAGTTTTGTTCTCCGGATCAGGCGATTCCACAACTAGGGCTGCGGGTGCACTAGGTTTTACTAGTATTTTTAAAATGGCCGCCGTCTCGATCGACTCCCGCGTGTGGGTGCTATATGGAGTTGACATACTAAGTATCTGTTTCATGGACCGGCTCTATGACGCCATTGTACACGTCCCGGAATGTTCAATTTTAGCGGGAGATTTAAAATTTTGGCTTAAATTGCCTTATTTCTCAGTGAATAAAGCATCATTTGCTTCCGGGAAAGCGCTTGGGGTACTATGAAACACCTAATCTTTCGAATAAAACAAACTTTTGTTTTCTCTTCATGGCTCCTTTAAGGGTAGCGGAGCGTATCCCTAGAGAAGGGAAGCATGGCCGGGCGGCAGAAAGTTAGATGGGCAGATGAGGTTAAGAAGATTGCGGGGATAAATTCGTCGCAGTTAGCACAGAAGCGGGATAATTAGACATCTATGGGAGAGGCCTTTGCCTTGAAGTGGGCGTGGGCAAGCTGGTGATTATGATGATGATGGTTTTTAATACCGTCGTCTTTCTTGTTCAACTCAAACCAGAAAATTTTGGTCTGCCTGTCTTTCTGCCCATCGATCCAGCCGCCAGGCAAAAAACTTAACGGAATTCTCGAACGAGAAGTTTATGTAGGCAAAACTTTGCCAAACCACTAAATATGGAAACACTTCACACTTCTTTACGTGTCACTTTCCTTTTGAGAAGACGAGAGCAGTCAATACGCACCTCCGTGATCCACATCCCCGCTATCCCCCTTTGTCTGTGGTGCAGCCGTAGGCGACATTTCAATTCGCCACTTTGTAACCTCGACCAACAGATGCCTACTCCACCATCCCTTCACTAAATGCTGGCCATTATTGTTTGTTTAAATCGCCTGTCTTCTGTATGACCAACAAGTGTCTCTGTTCCTCTTTGTTTGCAGGTGTGGCGTTCAGAGCAGGCGACGAAGGATCAAGAAACAAATCTAACTCAAAAGATATGGGTAAGAGCATAGAACTGCATGCCAGGTGTACTATAAAAACACATAAATGCACAGAGACGCTCCCACCTTAAGGGGCACGATATTATCGCTGAGAAGAGAGATCATAATTCTACTGGTCACGCGGGAGAAAGGCATGCCATCAGTCTCACTAAGCCATCCCTGCATTGGATTAAATGCCAATTGCACCGAAATTTCATATCGGTTAAATTTATTTCGAACGTGCAGTACGTACCACCAAATCAAGTGGGACATGGCAGCCCCGCGAAACGTTTTGTTAATCAGCCAGCAGCATTAAAATATATTTCCATAGCAGACGATGCTGCGCCTGCTGGCGGTCGCGTAAACAGCCATGAAGCCATGGAGGAAAGGAAAGCTTAGGAGAGGCCTTGACGTCATTTCTCTGAAGCCGGAAACACAGTTTTCGGAGGTCATTCTTTTTTGCTCAGTTTTTTTTTGGGGGGCACGCGCAACCTCCACCGCCTTCGCTCGCACCACTGTCGTCTGTGTTGCCTCCTCCTACCGAACATTGGCTACCGGCTGGGCCGTGCAGCGACGTGGTGTCTCAGTGGGCCAGACTTCGGCGCCGTTGCTTAGTACGCGGTTGGCAGTGACCTCCGATGAGCATTAAGAAACCACGTGACTTCCTTCCTACTTCTTCCAATGCGGCAGTGGCCCCCGGGGATTTTCCTGGGCTATCTTTCCTCCACGCATGAAGTGCATGTGACGTTCCGGCCGGGCGGCTACTTTGTGCTTTGGCCAGCCAGGCTGCTGGTGAAGCGGTAGAGCCACTGTAGAGCTATGCTGTGGGCACTTCCTTCGACTTCGGCAGCGTGCGCGCATCTAGAGCTTGCCCGCAGGCTTGCTCAGGAGCCCGGTTGGGATGGTCGCTTTCCTCAGATTTTCGGTTTCAAAATCCCGACTTTAGCTGGTCGATAGAGGGGTGCACACGCATATTTCAGCTGTCATATTTTGCATCTTGCGGTGTTTTTAGTCCAACTACGCGGAAGTAGGGTTTTGAAGAGGTCGAAATTTTCATTACGGTTGGGCCTTGCTTGTTCCCCTCTTAACAATGAACATAAGCGAATTGCGGCTAAGCCAGCAATTAACGGAAAAGAAGATTGCAATCATGGCTGTGATAGCGAATCGTGGCTTACGGACAGCATAACTTTTTTTTATAGCTAGCCATGCTTAATGTTATCAAACGAAAACAAAACAAAACAAATATCCTCTTTCTCAAATACACGCAAGCGAGAAACTTGTGCACCAACATAGCCTCGCAATGCCCTGTGATGATTTTACCTTATACCCCTGTCACACGCGCCAACCTAATGTCATTTTAGACGAATGAGATTCGTTTCAAATGACATTCGTCTGCTGTCACACGGGCTCAGTCTAATGACATTCGCTGCGAATGACATTCGGTACCGAATGTGTCCAGAGAACTCATTCGACTGTGAATTCGGACCAACTGCGTACTCTCAACAGCAGACGACCAGAAAAAAATATCTTTAAAAAAATAAGAAACTTATTGTTTGCCACTTTTTATTTGATATTGCCTATTTTAAAAGCTTTCGCTTGCTTTATTGAGCACTTTGAATGAATTACTTCCGCTTTCAGTGTAACCGCATGGGTTCCCGGCTTTTCCAACTTTCAACCATTTCAACATGGCTGCCGTCGGCATGGGGACGGAAAATGCGCGCGCCCGCAATGCCGCGGGAAACCCAAACGAACGCACGCAATGGTCCGAGAGCGAGACGTTCGCTCGGCGACAGCCTTTTTCACGTCGCTCATCGCGGCGTCGTCCCCGCGCGCCGCCATGTTTGTGGACAAATTGCGGTATGGATCATGGCGGATCTGCTTGTTATTTGTCTTGGCTTCGTATGACTTATTGCAACAAATTACGGCCTAAAAAGAGTGCGCATAACGCATGCTAAAGCATTTTAGATACTTTTTCTCAAAGTATAAACGCTTATCTGGATTACATCACCATTCCATGCAATTTCGAGTGCGCCAAGTATACTACCGATTGCCATTGACATCACACGTAAATGACATTTGGTTTGTTCGTGTAGCACCTATGCAGAAAACGAATGTCATTTGAAACGAATCTCATTCGTCTAAAATGACATTAGGTTGGCGCGTGTGACAGGGGTATTAGCCTCTGTACACCAAAGGGGGATGTGCGTACCCGGGGGGCAGAGGGAGCTGTCGACGTACGGATGCATCAAAGGCGCTAGATGCATTGAAGTTCTCTGCGTGTTCGCACCTTTACCGGCTACTGCGCGCAGCGGTGTCTTTGTTTTATCTTGTGGTACAGTTGTGTGCGCGTACACTGCGCCCGGTCGGCGCCAAAACCAAGCTTTCGGTCGACAAATTTGGCTTAACAGCGTTTAACCACGGCAAATTTATGCTTGAATTCTGCATGGCCTTTATGTCATGCGCTAAAGAGCATCGATCGCGGGTCATCCATCTTTGCAGTGTGCAATAACTCGTGACTTCCTTATTTTGTGTGTACCACAGGGAAACAGTGGTTAACACCTGCTTTTCCTCGTTCAGGTGGACAGTGTCCAGAGTCAGAAGAGTTCTACACCTGCAAAGACTGCTTGTGTTTCGAGTATCAGTGCGACCCCAAGGGTGACGTTGGCTGGATCGTCAAGGACGGGCGCTGCCGTTCGGGATGCTACTGCAACTACAGATACTACCGCCGAGCCAGTGACAATGAATGTGTGCTTTTGAGTCAGTGTGATGAATGAAATGAGGAGAAATAAAGAAAAAAATTTCAACACAACTACTCAAAGCAGTCGCGATGAACCTTTCGCTGCGCTGCCACCGCGTTTTTTCTTTCTTTTTAAATGGACCATAAAGACCAAATAAATCCTTGTTTAAATCGGTAGCACCGGCCTTCAGTACCTCACTCACCTCCATTCTATTCACAAAGTACGTTTTTAACTAAAAACACTAGAAGTTCTGCCAAATTTTCAAATTTCCCGCTACAGTGACGTCATTTATGGGCAGGAGTGACGTAATATAGGCCAGCACTGAAAACGTAATTACAAGTGCGTTCACTCTACGTTAACATCCGAGTGGTGCAACCAAACGGATCAGAAGACCCTCCTACCATCGCCCCGTCATGTTTCTTTTCTATTGGTTAGGTCGCCGGCAGCCAATGGAACAAACAAGATTCTGTGACGTCATAGAAAAGTTCCCCGGAAGTGGCTAGAGAGTCACCACAGCTTCCCTTGTTTTCTTTTGTATATACGTTACTTCTTCGAGGTTTTCGGTAAAATTAGTGTCACTGTTATCAGGGCAAAGCAGTGTTTGTAATGAACCCAACTGGTATTCCGTCTTCATGAAACCATTAAGGAAATATGAGTTTATATTTTGAGTAAGTGCATCTAAAGACGTGCTCGATGTTCTATTCGACAGGCACACGAACCGCATAGTTAACTCACCTCTTACTCCTAAATGGCCAATTGTGCGGGCTCCTAAACCCTGCATGAGTATTACGTGCAAGCCTATTGCATAATGTGGGCCAGCATTCACCTAAGACACGCGGTGCAGTGCGTCATATATCAACTGCAGCATCCACGGCAACCATAATGGGCCGCCGTCACCTCCAACTTCTTTGCACCGTCTTCTGATGTCCCCATTACGAAGACGCGAATTTCCTGCGTGCACTAGGTGATTTTTTAAAACTGAGAGTGGTCTTGCAAGGATAGTGGGAGGTGTAGTCTGAACACCCCTTCCAAGATGTCACGCATCATCTCCAACCAGCCTTAATCATGACTGATTGACCACGATCTCCTTTTTCCCCATTCATCCCATCAACCACGGCCATGTGGCCTTCCCATGTCTATACATGTTTTCCAATTCAATTGCATAGATTATTAGCCGTAGCAGTAGCAATAACAGTAGTGGTAGTGGTAGCGGGGGTGGTGTTAGTAGTAATAGTAGTAGTGGTAGTAGTAGTAGTATACTCGCTGACAACTTAAGAACAGCACCGGAAGTTGCCGCTGTGCCTTATCACCGTAGCCGGATGTTTCTCCGCGCGGCGCAAGTAGGGTGTTACTGGGAATATTGTGAACATGGCGTGAGCCGTTCCCGTGATTTTTTGGACTTAATATGCTTGTAAACGACTCCAGTGACGACAAACAAACTGCGTAAGACAAGGCAGACGATATCACGCATTCATAGCAAACCCCTTTCAAAACGCGCGCGCACTGACGTCACGGGTCCGGCGCTTTGGCGGAGTGATACACTACATGAGGTGGTGCCGTTCTTGAGTTGTAACCGAGTATAGTAGTAGTAGTAATAGTAGTAGTAGTAGTAGTAGTAGTAGTAGTAGTAGTAGTAGTAGTAGTAGTAGTAGTAGTAGGGGTAGCGGTATTTGTAGTAGTAGCAATGGAAGACGTAGAGGAAGGAGAATAAGAAGAAGAACCTTTATAAGAGCCTACAAAAACATCCTGCTTTCGTGCACAGAGGATAGCTTGCTCGTTCGACAATCAAGATCAAGAGATTCACGTTACCAGACGATCCAGGGGATGCAAGAGGCTCTCTTACATGACGATTCGAACTGTTCCGCGCATCATCTCACCATGATCCGCGGTAATGTAGTGCGCACCTCCTCGCATACGCATAAATAGGGCAGGTTTGCTCATTCCATTCTTCTGAGGGGAGTATTCCGCAATGCTTAGACATGGAGAAATCAATATCAAGGATCTCCGTGACCGGAAGCTGGTGTGCAGGAAGGACTCAAAATAGCATGGTAGGTTTACCCATTAAAAAGTGGATAGACGGTTTGGCTGCGGGAACAACGAATTATCGTGCGAAAGCTGCATAAATTCCTGTTTAAAAAGCGCATTCCAGCACGCCACCGCGGGTATTCACTAGTCGGTGTGTATGAAATGCTGCACTAGGGTTCAATGTACGCACCAAGTATTAGCCTATGCCCCCAGATTGCTTGTGGCTGAACCCCATAGTGCTTGCGATTTAAGGAATTCACTATTAAAAGCTTGACTCATTGAAATGAATAATAGCCGTTGTACAGAGAATTTGCAAGGTAACTCTCCAGGTGTGTGCCACAGTTGCTAGAGAGAGACATAAAAACTCTTATTGGGCAGACGAAATGATCCAGGGCAGCTACCCGACTTGCTACACCTGATGAGAAGCTTCGTTTGAGTTACAGGGGACGTATGCGCTTTCATAGCCCAAAATGTGGGTGTAAAACCAACATCTTCTTCTTCTTCTTGCTCTTCTCCTTCTTCTTAATTCACATCATCATCATAATCATCATCATCATATATTTGTGTCTTTTATTTTCCTCTTTAGAATGCGCCAAAGGAAAACACTCCCCTCGAGAAGCCTATTTAGCCACTTTACACAGGACATCGAACCATACTGCACAGCACCACATGCTCTGGCAATGCCCTGCATTAACGCGCGGTGACGTTATTACAGAAGAAGGGTGGGAATAATTCCTACAAAGTGAAGAGTACGTGACTCCACTCCAGGCTGTCCAGGTAGCTTGCGAGAAAGCGGAAAACAAGAAAATCCGCCCCCTGAAAAAGTGCGGCCCGCGTCCGTAGGACGCAGTCACTGAGACTGCCAACGGATTTTCTGGACCTCAATAAAGTTCCCTGTCTGTCTGTCTGTCTGTCTGTCTGCCTGTCTGTCTGCCTGTCTGTCTGTCTGTCGTCTGTCTGTCTGTCTGTCTGTCTGTCTGTCTGTCTGTCTGTCTGTCTGTCTGTCTGTCTGTCTACAACTAAGAACCTTGGCCAATCGCCCTCGTTGAGCCTTTGCTCTGGCTTTACATTTGGCACACCTAACACCAAGCTTAATGACCTGGCAATCAACGCAAGAATCATTGCACGCCGAACTGCGGATACCATTTGACGACGTTATATGAGAAAGTATATGTAATACGCAAAAAATACGTAATACTTCCAGCCGCAACGATTTCGCTCGCAGCCTCTCTCCCAGGAATCATGGGGATGGATAGATAGATAGATAGATAGATAGATAGATAGATAGATAGATAGATAGATAGATAGATAGATAGATAGATAGATAGATAGATAGATATAAACAGAGAGAGAGAGAGAGAGAAAGGGTAGAAAAGAAAGTAAGAGAGAAAGAAAGAGAGATTTTATTGTCTTATGAACAGGACGGTGTTGTCACGGCCTTCACTATGCGGGAGGCATCTTTAGTAGAAAATACATTTGTGTTTGCGCGCACAATCGCGAAAAATATTGTTTATGGCTCCCTAATCGCAACAAACTGCCCACCAGAAAAATTGCAGACCATTTGAGTAACTTAGGGAACCACACCCAAATTAGTCTAGCACCGCAAATGTCGCAGAACTTTTAACACGCAGCAATGACCATTGACAACGTATGACGCTGCCGTCATTTTTTTATATTGTAGGACATATATTCCGGCTACCTGGTTGCTCTTCATAATGCTATGGCTTAAAAATAAATCAAAGATAGACACAGTAAGAAAGGTGTGCAAGTGCTACGTCCATAATTTAGTGGAGCATTGAAATATAGGTGCAGATGACAAGACATCAGGTGATCACAGGAGGTGCACAGGAGTGAAGAAGATGACGCACAAAAATGCATGTCCCGTCTCTCTGTTGTTTTTTTTCGGGTTTTTTCTGTCTCCCTCTCTCATTAACCTAGACCAAATTCTTTCTTCTGCTCCACTATTTTACCTCGCATGATTGATTGTAATGAAAACATAAATCTTTTTGGCCAATCCCCCTAAGTGGGTATGCGCCATTTTTCGGGCCACCACCACCACCACGTGCAACTCTCGGGCTCGGCGCTCGCTCATTTGCCTGCACCGCCATATCAGAACTGTATCATTGCTTATAATTACTCGAAGTGACAGTTGAAGTATTCCTCCGTTCTTGGCAGCAGGCAGCAACACACCGCCACAATGTACGACTATATCAAGCTGGAAAAGATCTGTGAAGGCACCTATTCCACTGTGTACAAGGCTAGAGACCAGCGTGATGGAAAGATCGTAGCTTTGAAGAAGATTCGCTTCGAGAGTGAAGATGAAGGCGTGCCACAAACGGTCATCCGAGAGATCTCTCTGCTGAGGCAGCTCCTTCATAAGAACATCATCCGGTTGGAAGAGGTGAAGATTAAGAGCATTAAGAGTGTCTATCTGGTGTTCGAGTTCCTCCCCATGGATCTCCAGAAGTATCTTGATAGCATCCCCAAGCACGAAAAGCTCGACACAAGACAGGTAAGGAGCTACCTGCGTCAGATCCTGGAAGCCATACTGTTCTGCCACATGCGGGGCATCCTGCACCGTGACCTGAAGCCGCAGAACCTGCTGATTGACGAGAAGGGTACCATAAAGGTGGTTGACTTTGGACTGGCCCGGACCTTCGGAATCCCTGTACGTGCCTACACCCAGGAGGTGGTCCTTCTGTGGTACCGGGCTCCTGAAATCCTCCTGGGCTCACAGCACTATTCCACACCCGTGGACATCTGGAGCATCGGGTGCATCTTCGCCGAGATGATCACCCGTAAGGAACTTTTCCGTGGTGATTCCCAGATTGACCAGCTCTTTCGAATCTTTCGGATCCTGGGAACCCCGACTCCTGACACATGGCCAGAAGTGGCTTTTCTTCCAAATTACAAGCTGACCTACCCCAGCTGGCAGGAGAACGTCCTGGAGAGATCCGTTGCGGACCTGGAGATCAATGGTCTGGATCTTCTGAGTAAAATGCTGACCTACAACCCTGGCAAAAGGATCTCTGCCAAGCAGGCCCTGTGTCACCCCTACTTCAATTGATCCTTCGTGGGACAATCTAGATGTATCCCTTGAGCCAGAAGAGAGCTTAAAAGGATATGTTGCCTTCCCACGAAGCACAAGAGTGGTCAATAAGATGCTGAGTCCTACACCTACACCCACTCCTACTCCTGTTGTGAAATAAAGTGTTTTCCTTTGATTGTGTGTCTTTCTTGTTGAAGACTGGCGGTTGCTACAAAGCCACAGCAAACATACCTGGTGGCTAAGCAGTATTGCAGTTACAGTTGGAGCCCGTTACCATGACCGCTAATTTCTCGCTGGTCGTTATTTTCCGTCCGTGTTCCAAATGGTGCAACGAAATGTTGCCAGTAGCGTGGATGCTAATCAAATTGCTGCGTGGTGGGAACAACCTTCTAAACTACCTGCGCCCAGTCACAACGAGTCACATGATAGGTTTCTGCCCTTCAAAAAGTGGTGGAACAGCCCCAAAAATGACACATTTTTCCGCGTTTTAAAGCGAATCTTTTGTGTCCTCACTGAGGCCATTGTGCGCCAATACGTCCAACAGGAAAGCCAACTTTCTCCGTCTATGATGATGAATTTATCATGTACTATGTTCCGTCAAGTCACAGAACGGACAAGCACCGCCATCTGGGGGAGCCCCGTTTAACGAGTGACTCACGCGACTTAGACTGCGGGGCCTGTGCGCGCTCAAGCATGGACGCTTGGCTCAGGCTCAAGCATAGCACTGTGCGCGCCCAAACATAGACTATGACGCTCAGGTTCCGGCTAGGTCTAAATAAAGTATGTTCTTTGTGCTATAAGTGCGTGTACGAGTCCGGTATTGTCACCTCGCACTACCGAACTCCGGCAACAGAATTATCGTAGGTGAACTGAAAAAAAAAAACGCTTCTCGTAGCTATAATCGAAATGGGTTTCTCGAGTTATGTAGCCGGCGTCTACCGAATTGCTCCATTTGGACACAGTCGAAGCAAACGCCAAGCATCAGGTACCGGATTGGTGCCGTACACCCCAAACCCAAATATTAGGCCTACGGCGCGCACACCCCAGAGTTGTCGTGGGTATTCTAGAAAAGTGGTGCGTACCCGCGGAGTAGCACATACTCGCAGTGGGAGATTGGTTAACCAAAGATCAATCACAAGTTAGCTTCGCGTTCAACCATTGCCGTCGTTTGATCGAGGTGTGCGTGGTTTTTCTCTGTCTTCACCGCTGCCTTTCGGTCTCTAATTGACAAGGACCATTTCTTTCTCTCTATTTTATTCATCTTTCACAAATGTTGAAAAACGAAAGAGTTACGTTACTCTTGGGTCCACGTAGGGGGATGGACCGCAACATAGCCTGTGATTTCAGCGAGATACCGCTCCCTCGTGCATAAAAGGCCGGAGGGAGGTTTGTAATTGAAAATTTTGGGCGGATCAAATGACATTTTTTCCTTTTTATAGTTGCTCTTGCATTTCGTTTTCTTTCTTTTTGTTTTTGTTTCGTTTTTCTGTTTTTGTTTTTGGTTTTCTTTCGCTTTTTTTTCTATCATGTAGCGTAGCAAGCCAGCGTGGCGGCTCGGCTAACCTTGCTGGCCGTCATTAAAGTTTTTCGCTCTCTTTCTTTCCCCGCTTTTCCTGCGCGAACCCAGCGTCATCTAGTGCTTAACCCGGAAAGCTCTTTGTATTGTTTTATGCAACTGCTACAAGAGTTCTGAGGTTCTGCTTGAGTAACCTGTGAGTAGGATCGTGGGTTTTGGAACGAAAGCCTAGGTTCGAGCCGCAGCAGTGCCAGTATATGTTTCCAAGGCGTCATTTTTGTATTGTAAAATGTTTTCGTAGCTCAATACTTGACATGATTTTCATCGATAAAAGTTGTTTGGTAACGTTTAGGTTCATTCAGAGGTAGGGCGCGGTATATCAGCCAGCTGAATTAACGTTTTGCACCCTACCGGAAGTGCCCGGGTTGTACTTATCTTTGAAACGGAATATCGCGTCATTTCAAAAGCCCACCATTCTAAATGTTGCTGGGCATAATTTAGTCGGATTGATTTCTTATTTCAAACTCATATCTGGGCGTGCAGTGCGCCCTCGGAAACGCTGCGTCCACAACAAATTGATGATACGACACCGCCATGTCCAGCTCTGTGCCTGTGCGCTTAGAGGGCATCTTGCTTGCACGGCACAGAGGATAGGCAGAGGATTGGATGGCCGCCTGACCCTCAAAATGTTCATTTTGCACGGGGCCCGTCGAAGCGGCAAGACAACGTACGTACAGCCGGGGTAGAGCGTTTGCAGGAGAGCGTTAGCTTCTCTGCTCTTTCGGGGCTAATATCCTGCTACGCACATGGTGATAATACATCGACGCGTGATGGCTCGCTTACAAATCCAAATTAAGCGCCGAGCCCCCACAGAGCATAGAAATTAACGTTGTCCTGTAATCTTTTGATACCGGCTGTACGGGCACTGTGACACGAAGCTGCTGGGTGAGTAGCCTTGGAACAGCTTACGTTATAGCAGTGCACAACCACACGCATGCGCATTAAGCGCTCATGATAGATCATCAAGGAGTTTACAAAGGGTCCAGAAGTTGCTCTCTAGACTTGATTTATTTGAAGAAATGACGGGCATCTTGGCTGTTCAAATCAAGGGGTATCACTGATAGCAGCACATATTTCTGTTAATAAAGCTTTGTCCAATACACCGCACCGATATTTGTTATACTGCTGGTATGTAACGCTTTATGGGGCTTCTAGGCACATACATAGAACGCAGAAAAATGTCGTGTGGTCGAACACCCCATTGTTTGCAAATCGAAGTAATTGATGGCAAATCGAGTTTAGAGAGGTGTTTTACAAAGCGTTTGCCAGGACACCGCGAATATGAACCACTGCCAGCAAGCAACATTGGAGTTTATGGGAACGCATATTCCCACTAAATGTCTTATTGAAAGCGGCTTTCCACAAACGGTATGTTGGCGGCTCACCAGGTCAGGTCGTCAACATCGCCTTCTTCGAGTCCTGAAGTCATGCACTCCGCCATTCCAACCTACGCTCTCAGGGGCGATCCCTGGCTGCAACGTCTCGAACTCCCAATCCACCCTATACGCTTCTGTTGCCTAGGGCTATCCTAGCCAATAAAAGTTTCCCCAACAACTTACGATTGTGTGCATGCCTTAATATAAGGGTGTGTAAGCATTATCATCATCAGTTTCCCACTTGTGTTTCACTTCTCTCTATTATAACTAATAACCTTGGCCAATCCCCCTTGTTAGGACTATGTTAATGGTTTATTTTTGATTGCGCAAGTATGCCCTTCGGCGTAGACTAAATGAAGTCCAGCAGTCCATTCTCCTCAATGAAGTTTAGGAGGTGCCAGTAGTGGGGAACGTGCGTCCAGCGGTGAAGGTCAGGTGGTCGTCCTGGGTGGTACCCGAGGGCCCTCATGTGGCGAACTCGTGCTGCCTGGAGACCCGGACATATCCCCAGGAGGTGGTGCAGAGTCGCTTCAGAGGCAGGGGCTTCATAGAAGGGGCATGTTCCTGGAGGAGCTTGCGCCCTCCATGAGGCCTTTATCTACACGGTCAAAGCTGCTCCTACGCGGATTCTCCAGGGCGCCACATCTTCGCGGCGGGTTAAACCACCAGGAAGGTCCGATCGACCGAATGAAGAAGAGCACGCGTGGAGCGCCGGAGAGATTCCTTGCGAATGATGAGGGTGTCACTCTTGAATAACTGTAGCAGGCGTAGCGCCCCAGTCACCTTCTGAGGATGGCAGGCCACGTCAGCGTCCGAGTGAGCAGTTGTCGATCGTTGGTTCTCTACAACTCGCAGAGAGCTCGGAAAGGAGCTCACAATACGATGCACATTACAGATCAACTCGAGGGGCTTGGTGACGTGCCGGAGTTCACGAACGGCCGGTGTGGAGACTGTGTACAGATGAAGGCTAGATGGCGTGCTTATGCGGAGGCGAGGCTATGACGGGGATAGCTCATCCCGGATGGCCTCAACGTTTGCCATGATTGAAGGAAAAGGTACCTCGGTGAGGTATGAGCAGGTCTGCTGCATTTCCGTACGAGTGGGACACACAAGGCTGGTGTGTAGAAGGTTTTAGGTCACTCCTGCGTCAACATACACTTACCGTGCATCAGTTGCGCCATCCAACTCCGACGAAAGGGGCCTGAGGTGCAGTGTTTGGTTATGAAAGCGGCGCATCCGGGTAAGTGGCCGGTTGTCTGTGGATTGGCTTCCATTCCAAGATGGAAGGTCACGTGATTTTTGTAATATAGTAGGTGACCTTGAATCATAGTAGTTGGCCAATGCTGCAACCGGGGGAAGTAAGTGAACTCCTCTGCTGTTGAGCAAGCTCGTCCAGAGTGTTCAGCTGGGCGTTTGCTTGTAGAGTAGGAATTGGGGTCAGTCGAGGCAGGCCTGTAATAACCGGCATAGTCTCTCGGTTCACATTTTCCATTAGGGCCCAGTCCCATCGAATGAGATGCTGAAACTGGGCTTGATATATCAGCCTGGGTTGCTATAAAGACCAAACAAGGATGCGTGCCATGCGACTACAGGCACCGCCAGTCTTCTGGGAGATACGTCGAAACAGGTGCAATGTCTTGCAAGTCCTACCGCGCACGGAACGGATACATGGAGCCGCGGAACCAGAAGCATCAAGTTCTACTCCCAGCTTACGACTAGGACTATGTTTGGCAGCCGTAAGTTAGGGTTAACGACGTGAGAAGCAACGTCAAACTCATTGAACTTCACCCTCCGAGCACCGTATCTTACACCGTATATTAGGTTAGGCGCCAAATCCTGATGTTAGGCCTAACTTCAGGCGGACGCATACCCGCTTCGGCCCTACCACGTCACTGTCAGCACTCAGGCCGACTCCATATATCAACCGGCATAGCTAAGAGAGATCTCGCACTACTAACACACACCCAGGATTTGTTATGCCTGAAGACTATCACCCGAGGGTTACTTCAGTCCACTTTAAAAGTTTCTTGAGAAGAAGTCGTACCTCTAAAAAATGACATCAGTCGCAGCCTTATTAACAAGAACCACATGGACATTAAGAAAACCACAAAACATGGTTCAATGCTCCCTACAAATCGTGAACAATTAGCCAGAAATACTTCGCCAATCTGAGTCATTTTAAACAACCGTAAACAAATGAGCACAACCACTCACCTGCATCATCGTTTTTGCACATTACAGTGGCCACTCTCTCAAGCTTGCCACCACTAGCGTCATTTTTTTACCTGTCGTAAGAAAAATATTTGGTCTACTGTGTAATTATTCAAAAGAATTGTTTACTTGTCCATTACAGTGCGAGGACACGAGTAAAAAATCATCACAGAGGCGGAATCATGTTTTTATTAGGATACGTAAGTGTCGGACTGCTAAAGCAGTGGTACAGTTGGCACGAATGGCCACCAGAGGGACCAGAGTGATGAAGAAGACGCGGTATAAGGCACGTCGCGAGCGTTGCAATCGGACCGATGCCATAGGGACGTGTGCAACGCCATCCACTCCTTCATTTCGGAAACAGCTCGTCTGCAGTGTTAAAAACATTCCGATTAGGCTGACTTTTACTATAGTTTTCCTATTCTTCTCTCTGTGGGTTTTTTTTTCCTCGTGTTTTCTCTCTCTCTCTTTCATTAACCTAGACCAAATTCTTTCTTCTGCTTCATTATTTTGCCTCGCTTGATTGATTGTAATGAAAACATAAGTCTTCTTGGCCAATCCCCCTAAGTGGGTATGCGCCATTTTTCGGGCCACCACCACCACCACCACGCGCCGCTTTCGTGCCCACTGATCAGGCTGCTCTGCTAAGACTACATCACCATTCGAAGCGGCGTTTGAAGGTTTGTTCGGCTCTCGACAGCAGGAACGGCTGCGGCGCAACGATGAACAAGTACATCAAGGTGGACAAGATCGGCGAAGGCACCTATGGCACTGTGTACAGGGGAAAAGATAAGCGTAATGGAAAGACCGTAGCTCTGAAGAAGATTCGCATCGACAGTGAGGAGGAAGGGGTACCCCAAACAGCACTCCGAGAGATCGCTCTGCTCAAGCAGCTTCAGCACAAGAACATTGTCCGGCTGCAAGATGTGCAGGATGATGGCTTGGACAGCCTCTACCTGGTGTTCGAGTTCGTGCCCATGGATCTGAAGAAGCATCTTGATAGCATGCCCCAGCATCAAAAGCTCGAAATGAGTGTGGTGAGGAGCTACCTGCACCAGATTCTGGAAGCCATTCTTTTCTGCCACATGCGACGCATCCTGCATCGCGACATGAAGCCGCAAAACCTGCTGATTGACGAGAAGGGCACCATAAAGGTGGCGGACTTCGGACTGGCCCGGGCCTTCGGCATCCCTGTGCGGGTCTACACCCACGAGGTTGTCACTCTGTGGTACCGAGCTCCAGAAATCCTCCTCGGTGCGCACCATTACTCCACGCCCGTGGACATCTGGAGCATCGGGTGCATCTTCGCCGAGATGGTCACCCGGAAGCCGCTGTTCCATGGGGATTCAGAGATTGACCAGCTCTTTCAAATCTTTCGGATCCTGGGCACTCCGACATTTGAAATGTGGCCAGGAGTGGTTCGGCTCCCGGATTTCAAACCGAGCTTCCCCAGCTGGAAGGAGAGCATCCTGGCGAATGCCGTGCCAGAAATGGACACCAATGGTCTGGACCTTCTGAGCAAAATGCTGATCTACAACCCTGACAAAAGGATCTCAGCCAAGGACGCTCTACGCCACTCATTCTTCGAGTGATCCATTCCCAGGACAATCTGACTGTAGAGAAATTCATAGCGCATGCGGAGGAAGCCTCGGTGGTGTGTCTGTTTTCTTGTCCTCGTCCACATGCGCCATGAATTTTTCTGCAATGCAACACCAGCTCGCTCGGGAATCCATTATCTAAAGGTGTTTGACTCAGGTCTGCTTGAAAAGGTGGCGCTATCGTTTCCGCGCAACGGAACACTTCACATTGGAAGGGGGTGCGAGTACAACATCGGCTGATGAGGGGACAACTTTTGTTGGGAAGGCGTTTTTCTTTTACTCGGCGGCACTCACGGAGAACTCGGCCAGGGGCTAGAGACTCGAAACCACAGAACTGGGTGGATAAGAGAGAGAGGAGAATAAAGTTTTTTTCCCCATCCGTTGTGATCACGGTCACTCAGGACCAGTAAGGGATGTGCTCATTCCAGGAATCCCTGGCTTTAGCCGGCTTTCCGTTCCCTATTCACGATCCGAAGCTGAAAGCAGGGGTCGAAGCTGGTCAGCCTCATAGGGAACTGTGAAGGGGTAAGATTTTCGTATTGGGTGGAGGAGGTCTGGAATGTTCTGGCATGCCCACACTATGTGGTGTAGCGTTTCTAATGTGGGGCAGCAAATATATTGAGGTGAGTATTGCGTGGGGAATATTTTATGCCAGTCGTGTTGAGGGGGGAGATTGTTAGTTTGGAGCTAGCGAGGTATGACTACTCCTCCTTCAGCGATTTTTTTATGGGGGCTGGAGGAAACTGTGGGCGGGTTACTCGATAGTGAGAGAGTATGTCATTGTGTATTACAATTGGTTGGGGCGTGTATTAGGGGTGTGTGGCTGGCATAGGATTATGGCTGTCCGCAATGGCCCGGTGTGCTACTTCTCGAGCCGCGCCATATCCGACTACGCTTGATTGACTTGGTGACCAGACTATGGAGAGGTCAGGTAGGTTATTTGTATTTTCGAGGGCATGGAGGCCTGCTGGGGAGAGAGTTCCTCGCAGGAAGTAGCTACAAACTTCTTGAGAGTCCACCAGTAAGAGCAAAGATTGAATCTTTCGAAAGTGATAGTTTTCCTTGGGCTACTTAATTCCGAAAAGTTCAGTCTGTATGACTGGATGTCTGTGTGACCTCGATTCAGCCATCCATCCAAAAATTAGAATATTTGCGCAGGAGGTTTATATTGGCAAAACATTTCCAGTCTACATCTGGAAACACTCTTAGTAGTTGTCGATGTTGTTGATAACAACGAAAACATAAGACATATTTAAGGCTAAAAGCTAATGCAGAACTTGAACTGGCCGTTTTCTGTGAGTTTGAGAATAAATGTGCGCTTTAACCTTCAAATAAAACACACATTGAAAAAATATTTTGACCCCAAGACCTCCTGAGGTCTATCCAACTCCACCTTTTTGGAGACCCAGCCTCTTATCCGACCTACCCGGAAACACATTACACCGGCCAGGCAAATGATGAGTTGGACGCACCTTTTATCCTCGCCGAGCTCCATGCTGTACTTGCCCGCTTGAAACGCAATACTGCACCAGGCAAAGATCAGATAACATACGCATTCTCCGAAACCTGGACGAAGACACCCTGCAGGCGCTCCTGGACCTGTACAACCGCCACTGGGTTGAAGGCACCTTACCTGAACAATGGAAATATTCGGACATCACTCTAATCCCAAAGCCAAACAAGCCCGTCTCCCCCACGACCCTTCGGCCCATCTCCCTGACGTCCTGCCTCGGGAAACTTTTCGAACACCTGGTCCATCAACGGTTATCTACGTACTTGGAAGATCACAATCTGTATCCATTAACAATGTTCGGGTTTCGACAGCATCTCTCTACGCAAGACGCACTAATTCAGCTCAAGGAACAGGTCCTAGATCATCTGAGCAGAGCCACTCCTAGGGTCATCTTAACACTTGACGTCAAGGGAGCGTTCGATAACGTTACACATCAAGCCATTTTGGAAAACCTCAACACGACCAATTGCGGCATCAAGACTTTCCACTTCGTAAAAGCTTTTCTCCGAAACCGGACCGCAACACTGCGACTTGGGCCCCTTCGATCCCCCATCTTCCACACTCCGCCCAAGGGCACCCCACAAGGCTCCGTTATTTCGCCATTGTTATTTAATATTGCCCTCCTTCACCTTCCGAGTCGCCTACAAGCTATCCCCGGTCTCCAGCACGCTCTTTACGCGGACGATTTGACCATTTGGACAACGCAGGGCTCCAGCGGCGCACAACAAGACGCTCTCCAACAAGCGATCGACACAACTATCGACTATCTCTCGCCCAGAGGTTTGACATGCGAACCTAACAAATCGGCTCTCCTAGTCCTTCGCGCCCGCACGCGAGGTCGGCCTCCTGTGGCTACTCCCGATCCGCAAGTTACCATCCAGGGCTCACCTATTCCCCAAGTCCCCACTCTCCGTATATTGGGTGTGCCTATCCACTACGATGGTTCCGGCGCCACCCTCCTGCCGCAGCTACAGAAAACGGTCACACAGCTCACTCACCTAATACGACGAATAAGAGGATCCACTCACGGCCTCAAAGAACAAGACACCTGCCGCTTGGTCCAAGCACTGCTAGTCAGCCGTATAACCTACGGAACTCCTTTTGTCAACCTAAAACCACAGGAAATCAACAAGCTGGATGCTCTAATACGGAAAACGTACAAAGCTGCCCTTGGACTCCCAACTTATACTTCCAATGCGCGTCTGCTTCACCTCGGCCTGCACAACACGCTCAGCGAACTACTAGAAGCACAGCGGACGTCCCACCTCCATCGCCTCGCCCTCACTCCCTCAGGTAGACGCGTTCTCCAAAACATTGGCCGGCCCTCCCCTTCCCCTCAACACGAACTCCAACGCATCCCCCTGTCCATTCGTCAACGCCTGAAGGTTAGCCCGGTACCCAAACACATGCACTCATCTTTCAATCGAGGACGTCGCGAAGCCAGAGTGAAGATGCTTGATAAACGGTACGGCGCCGACTCTCAAACCCGATATACGGATATTGCTACAACTCCCGACCGCACGCGCACCACCCTAGTTACTGTGGACTCGAACGGACATCTGGCCACAGCCGTCACCTATCGAAATCTGCCGGTCACCTCAGCCGAAGCGCTTGCCATCGCCCATGCAACTACCACACACCAGCATCAACCATACTTGACCATCATTACGGACTCCCAACAAGCCTGTCGGCTGTATCAAGCTGGCCTTGCACCACCCCAGGCCCTCCCTGTGCTCCAACAACTTCCCGAGGACATTCAAATTTCTATCGTCTGGACCCCAGGCCATGCTGGCCTTGCCGGGAATGAGGCGGCTCATGCCGCAGCCCGCGATCTCCTTACCCGGGCACTCCCAACCGCAAGGACCGACACCGCCGGGCGCCTCATCTCTGACCATGAAATCCTAACTCCGCTGGACTCTACCTACAGCTCCCTCCTCGCGCACTACACACACATCAGAAGAACATACCCTCCTCCACACCACAGTCTCTCCAACCACCAAGCTCACATATATCGGCGTCTACAAACAGAAACCTTCTACAACCACACTATCCTCTCCCACATATCTCCGTCCATTTTCCCCCACAACTGCCCACAATGTGACATCCCTCTCACAACCTACCACCTTGTGTATTCATGTCCCCACCACCCCCACCCCATTCACTCCCCCTCCCTTGAGCAGTGGGAGTCTGCGCTGACCAGCTCGGCGCCGGAGCATCAAATCGCCCTGGTGCAACGAGCCCTGGATTCGGCGCAGGCTCGCGGCCTCCTGGACGTAGGAGGCTGACCACGTCCCTTTCCAGCTCCCTTGGCTGCTCAATAAAAAATGTTTTTACCACCACCACCCCAAAACACACAAAAAAGAAACTCGTTGGAGGCTGGACATTGTGGCAGTGTTCTGGGTAAGATGTTTATTCTCTCTCAACAGTACTAGTATATAGCGGGATAATTGTATTGACTTTAGCAAACTCCACCGCGTTTCTTGTTCCGGGATCGAAAAGGTGGGGAAGAGCATGAAAAGTGGGCGGGGGAGAGCAGAGTCATTTTTGTGGCAAAGGTGACATGAGACTTATGGTCTTCAGACGACATTTGCAGGGAAGCATAGCGTAGCTTCCGCGCGCCAGCTACCATTCGCAACAACGAAGCGGTCAACCACCCATCTCAAGGTGGAGGGGTGACCAGTTCGGAAAATACGAAATGAGTGTGAGCCAGGGCTGCCTTCAAAAGCATCCCCCAATGATCCTGAGGGGACGATTTTAATGGCGCCACTACCCGTCGTGGCAGCTCCGTGGCTAGGGCGTTGCGCTGCTGAACCCAATTGACGCAGGTTTGATCCCGGCCACCGTGGCTACATTTCTGATGGAAGCGAAAAGCGAAATTGCCCGCGTGTCGAGATTTCGACCACAGTAAAAAAATTACACCATCTTCCCGTAGGGAACCCTGATGAGGATGTGAAGCATCATGGGTGTTCCGTGTGGATCCATTGTGTTGCCGTTATGTTGAGTGATCTGGTATTTAGTAGCGCCAGAGGGAATTCCGCGTCCGGGTCCACACCGGTGGCAAAGGCACGCAAGTACTTTTAAGGCTACAGACGTCTGTAGCCTTATCATTAAGATAAGGCTACAGACGTCAGCAGGCCGTCTGTAGCCTTATCGAAACTTGAGCTGGACTTGTTGTTGTAGGCGGTACGTCACTGTTTTTTTTTTGTTTCACCCATCGTTTTGATGTTTCCCTTTCCTTCCTCCTCTGTTCATTCTAGCCAGACGTGTTTATAGATGCTGGTTCTGCACTAAACCTTTTGTTGAAAGTATTATGTTTTTTTACAGCGAATTGTTTCTGTGTGACTTTCGCAGAGCTGCCACCACCTTTTTTTCTTTCTTTTTAAATGTTCCATAAAGACAAAATACATATTCATCATCATCAGCCTATCTACGCCCACTGCAGGGCAACTACCTCTCTCATTAATGTCCAATTATCCCGGTCCTGTGCTAACTGCGACCCATTTATCCCCGCAAAGTTCTTTATCTCAGCTGGTCATCTAACTTTCTGCCGCCCCTGCCCCGCTTGCCTCCTTTAGGGATCCACTCGGTTACCCTTAATGACCAACGGTTATCTTGACTACGCATTACATGCCCTGCCCTCCATGAACATTTCGTCTTCTTAATTTCTACTAATATGTCATTAACACGCGTTTGTTCCTTGACCCACTCTGCTCTCTTCTTGTCCCTTAATGTTACAACCATTATCTTCTGCTCAACTGCCCGCTGAGTAGTCCTTAATTTAAGTATAGCCCTCTTAGTGAGCCTCCAAGTTTCTGTCCCATAGGTGAATACCGGTAAGATGCAGCTGTCATACACTTTCTTCTTCAGTTACAATGGTAGGCTACCATTCAATATCTGAGAATGCCTGCCGAATGCACTCTACCCAATTCTCATCCTTCTCATTATCTCTGCCTCATGGTTAGTTTCTGGAGTCGCAACTTGGCCTGAGTAGATATATTTGCTTACCACTTTCCCTACCTCGCCACCTATCTCAAACCACTGTGCTCTCCCGAGGTTATTGATCAATACTTTAGTTTTCTTCATATTAATTTAAATCCCGTGGTTCTACTCTGTTAGTCCAGTGCGGTAAGCATGCTTTGTAATACGCCCCCGAGTTACTTAGCAAGGCAATGCGATCGCAAATCTGAGATTACTGAGGTATTCTCTATTATCCTCACGCCCGCGTGTTCTGAATCCAATGCTCTGAATACTTCTTGTAAACATGCTGTGAATAACATTGGAGAGATTCTGTCTCTTTGTCTGACGCCCTTCCTTGTAGGTATTACTGCTCTCCTTACGGAGGGCGATGGCAGCTGTGGACCCATTGTATATATTGTTACGTGGTAGCAAGGAAAAGATGAGACGATGCAGCAGTGATGTATTTACATGGATGAACTATGTACAAGCGTCCATGGCAGCTCCAGCTGAACCCGTGCCCCCCACTGCTCCATCGTCGTCGGCGTGGATCGCCTGGAGCTGTGCTGGTGGCCTTGTTATGCTTCCCGTAACATTTCCCCGGGGCGACCGTCCTGGTGGAGGCCACAGTATTTGGACGGATGGAACGATGATGAGATGGGGATATAGAGTGAAGTCCTTGCCGCCACTTATGATGTTAAGCTTGATGAAAATTGTCCCCGGTACAGCTGTGCCCACCGACCCAATGAAGGAACGTGCGAAGCCTCTGGGCACATGCCGGAAAATGGGGCAGGGGAGCGACGTCGTCGCCTTGGCGATTCACAGTTGATCACGCCTTGTCTCGTCTCAGTGGGTCATTGGCTGTGGATACGGGGTTGGGCAATGGGCGCGTCCATGGCTCACCGGGGCTGTGCGGCCGACGCGATCCGAGAGCTTCGAGGCGATCCCATCACGAGCCAAGACGGGGTGAAGCTTGGGAACCAGTATGAGATGAAGACCGCACCCTCCACTACGAGCATAAAAAGGAAGCATAAAAAAGAATCTTGTACAATATCCTCTAGTATTTCTACGTAATGCTCGTCTGCAGCCTGGTTCCGCAATGCCTGCATGACTGCTGAGGTTTCGACCAAGTCAAATTCTTTCTTATAATGTATGAAAGCTATATATAGGGGTTGAGTATACTCCTCGCACTTCTCTATCAGCTGATTGATCGTGTGAATATGGTCTATTATTTAATAGCCTTTACGAAACCCTGCTTGTTCATTAGTTTTACTGAAATCTTAAGTAGCAGAAATTCTGGCAGCAATTACCTTGGTAAATACCTTGTGGACGACCGACAGTAAGCTGATCGGCGTGTAATTTTTTAATCCTTTATGTCACCTTCCTATTAGATTGGGATGATCGCGGTCTTCCAAGATTCTGGTACACTGCCGGTCATTGAAAACAAAATAGGTTCTGAAGACCAGTTTATTCGAAATAAACAAGGTTGCATAAAGACAAAATACAACCTCGTTAAAGTCAAAAGAACTGGCTTTCAGTACCTTTCTCAGCTCCATTCTATTCCCAAAGTACGTTTTCAACTAAAAGTTCTGCAAAATTTTTAAAATTCCCACAATAGACCCTATGCAAAATGCGCCCCGCCATCTCACGTCGACTCCGGTAACTAGGTCCGCCATTTTGCTACGGTCGTTTGAAACCGAAACCAAGTAGCAAAACATGGAAGGCGGGCATTGACCGCTTTTGGTGATGGACTACAATGCCGGAGTATTGCTGCGTGCGGCAGTGCACGCAACGAGGAAATACCGGTCCAGATGGAGAAAAGGCACGTGAAGTTCCACGCTCTTGAACGAACTTTCTGACGCGAACTAAGCCGGCGCGAGCAACTTTTGTGACACGCTGGGCGCGGTGCGCTGGGAGCGAATATTTGTCATTGGTTCGCTAAGCGCGGGATTTCGTAGTCGCTGTACGGATGGAAAATACAGCTGCGTTGGAGTTCTGTGGTTCAGCCTTTGTATTCTAAATGAAGCCTGAGCGTCCGCTGTCAGTCACCTATTTATGACTGACAGAGGCGCTCGAGCGGGGAAACAGTACCACACGTTGTCAAAATTAAGCTTTATTTCTTCACTTGTCCCTGTGGCTCTACGTCCGCTTCATTTCATTGTTAAATGGTACCGCTTAGCCCCTACACGAGCCTTTATCTTACCTAGGGCTGTAAACTTTTCTTGACGCACTACGCCGTCACGGCGCGGTTGAAAATTTCCTCTGTGGCGGGCGCGCACGGTATCAGGGTATGTTGTTAGTTTCTTTTCGGTGCATTTAGCCGCGTGTCGTTGCGGAAGTGGCGTACACTGTTTTATGATGATCTGACGTTGGAAAATTCGAGTTTCTGCACTTGGTTCCCGATTTTCCGGGCTGAAAGGTTTGTTTACGTCAAGTTAACTTGTTGCCCATTGTCATTTCAGCCACGATGTATTTACTGTCGAATATTTTGCGTCTAAAATACACACTCACTCCTCTAGTTTGTCACATACGACATGCTTACCTCCGACGTAATAATAGTGGCCATTGATGAAGGTAGCTGAGGCAATTTTCAAGTATGCATCAAAAAAAAAAAAGAAAAAAACGGCCAGAGCTGCATCAGTCTGCCGCGCATCAGCTTGAGTGCTTTTCCTTTTTTTGTATCCACAGTGAAAATCCCAGTAGATTAAAATACTTCGCTGATTTATAACGCGTGCAGTATAGCAAACTGTGGATATAAATGGAACAAAGGGAAGCATTCGCGCACCCCTGCATGCAGCGGTCTAGTAAACACGACGTTGCCCTGCCTCTGCGTGTTCGTGAGATGACCACGGCGTGATGTGGCTTGAATGCTTGCTGGTAGCTCATAGGTGACCCTCCAGGTGCCATGCCAGTCTTTGTTTCTGTTACTGTGGGGGGTGAGGCCAGCAAAACTGAGGCAAAAAACCCATTCCAAAGGCTACCAAGTTTTCCCCCAAGTGCTTGCACGGCACTTTATTGCTGCTCGCAATTGCTCCTGCACTCGACGTGCGCAGAACAGACGCAATGGCAAGGGAAGGGAGGGGCCATTTTCTTGCGGGCTTCACCAGTCAATGTCTTGGACACTCGCTGGCTTGATGCCCTGCTGTCTCAGACGTCCCCACTGTTGTGGCAGCTGTGCACGCAAGCTCCGGTGGCGCCTCTTTAAAACCTTGGGCTTGCAAGAGGAAGAGTACGTGCACAGCCGGCAGGATGTGACTGCATGCTCTACTGCAACCCGCCGGGCACTCGCACGCTGCCTCCACAATCTCCCTACTGTCCGTCTCAGAGGTGAGGCACAACATAGGGCCGGCCAATTTTTCTTTGGGAGCGAAAGCAGCTGCTGACCACATGGATGAGGCTCAACCTGCAAGAACAGGCAGAGTAACAGTAAATAGCACTCAGGGAAGAACAGGACTAGTCCGCTACAGTTTATGCTAAAGGGACAGAGCAGAAAGTCAGCAATGATGACAGCAATGATGTCAAAATTGTTTTTCAAGTTCGAGCGTGCAAGTATCGCTGCATGCTTTGTTAATGTACTTTCAAGAGAAGGAAGTTTAACATTTATAAACCTCACCGCGGGTAATGATACCAGTACCCGCATATTCGTGTTCGTCATAACTTAAGCAAGCAATATTATGATTATCTGGAACTTACTTTCAAAACCTTTCTAGATAAACACGTAAACATTCGGGCTATACCGATGACCCATCGAATTAAAAAAAAAAATTTAGTTCAGTGAGTTCGAGCTAACGAGGTTTTACGGTATTATCTGTTCGGGCACACTCAAAACATGCGCTTTAGAAACTACCACAACCACCCCACTGCAAAAAAAAGACAAGCCAGACGCACAAACAGATTTTTGCGGCAGGACATGCGCAATAAATAATGAAAACACACACAAAGAAAATTCAACGCGCATGTGCACTTTTGTAGTTGACTTCGCCGCAAAGCACTAATGCTTTGCGGCAAACGCGCGGGCGGACGACCGTCACGGAAAACGGCCGCAACCTTTCCATAAACATCTTCGCCAAAAATAATCCCGTAAATTCTATGTACGCCGTTTCAATCCACCCACTAGCGGCACGGTCCGGCGATTGTCGCTTTCCTCTTTCAGGGTTACTGCAACAGGGTCCCCGCTACGCATTTGCATGGTAAACAACGGTGAACAAAGTGCTATACAAATGCTCATACCGGTTAACTCGGGTCAAGGAAAAAACAAAGATTTACTTACTGCGAGTCGCACGTGTTTGTCCGCACCGATGAAGGCGAGCAATGCGGCTCGGTGGCTAGGCGGCATGCTCTGCTCCGCTGCCGCTCGGATGGGTCTTTGGCACGGCACCACTAGTGGTATGAGTCCTCAGACACAGTCGGCAGCGCAGACGAGTCCTTCGTCCACAATCCGCGGTCGGGACCCGGAAAACGCAGTCCAGTTTGAGCCATACCGCGTCACCGTAACCTACTCTTCCACAGTAAACAATACGGGACTTCGCGATCGTCGCCCGTACCAATATGGCGGACGGTCTTGTTTACATCAGTGTTGCTAGATCACCAAGCAATTTCGCATAGGTCTATAGTGACGTGGATAAGATAGTAGTTACGTAATACGCGCCAGCAGTGAAAAAGTAATTATCAGTGTGTTCACTCTACGTTAACAATGAAGGGATGTAACCTAACGGATCAGGAGGCCCTCCTACAATCGCCGTCATGTTTTTTCGATTGTTTAGGTCGGGGACCACCAAACAAACAAACAAGATTCTGTGACGTCATAGAAAAGTTTCAGGGAAGTGGCCTGGGAGTCGCCACTGCTTCCCATGTTTTCTTTACATCTGCATTACTTCTTCGAGGTTTGCAATAAAATTAGTATCACTGTTACCAGAACGAAGCAGTCTTTGTAATGAACACAACAGGTATTCCGTCTTCATGAAACCGTCAAAGAAATATGTGTTTAGATTTAGATTTAGTATATCTCAAGACGTGCTCGTTGTTCTACAAGACTGGCGCACGAACCGCATAGTCAACTGATGATGATCGTTGGATGTTTATGGCGCAAGGCCAACTGGGGCAAAGAGCGCCAAAACAATAATCGATGATAGGGGTGGAACCTTAAACACTAAGTAAAATCAGCAAAAACAAAAGTAAAATCACAACACGACAATGAGCATGGCTGGTGTATAGGGCCAGATTTCATGATGCGTGATAGGAAATGAGGTTTAAAAACTTGACGTCGGACAAATACTCAAACACACGTTTCACGGAAACAATGGCATCATCACCTAGGAAAAACGATGGATGTAGGGGAATATGTTGTCTGTAGAGTTCTCTGAAGTGTTTGTGTCGTGTTGTGTGAAGTGCCTTGCATGTTATTAGTATGTGTACTACGGATAGGGCCTCTCCGCACCTGCTGCACTGGGGTCTAGGAGAACCCGTCAGCAGATACGAGTGCGTCCCATGGGTGTGCCCTATCCGCAGCCTACCCAAGGCGACTTGAGTGTGTCTGTTGTGTGAGTCAGATGTGTACCGTCCCAAGTGTGGCTTTATTACATGTAGTTTGTTGTCTGTCTGTTCGTCCCAGTGTGTTTGCCATGTTCTACGCAAGTGTTGTCTTATGTGTGAATTGAGGTCTGTGTAGGGATGGGCGATTTGCAAAGAGCAGAGATGTTGATGTATCGTTAAAGACAGGATAAAAAGGATGATTATTCAGTGATGAAATTTTAAAAGCATATAGCAAGTCCATGTACGTTCGTTGGTTCTCAAGGCTCCACTTATCACACTCGACATACAGACTCTCGACAGGGCTAGTGCGAAAAGCACCCGAGGCGAGACGAAGCCCCAAGTGTAGCACTGGGTAAAGCATTCGCAACGCTGTTTTAGTCGCCGACCCATATACCACACTGCCATAGTCTAAACGAGACCCAACCAAAGCAGTATAGAGCCGTAGTAGGAGTTCTTTGTCGGAACCATAAGATTGATGGGAGAGAACCTTAAGTATATTCATTGTTTTCAGACATTTATGTTTAAGTTCCTTGATGTGTGGAATGAATGTAAGTTTCTGGTCAAACACAACACCTAAGAACTTGTGCTCCTTGTTCACAGGAAGCGACACGCCATTAAGAGTAATGTCTGGGTCCATATGGACCCCGCGCTTCCTGGAGAACACAACGCAGGAGCTTTTTACAGGATTTAATTTAAAACCATTCTTGTCTGCCCAGCCGGCAAGTTTCTTTACACCAAGCTGGACTTGACGTTCGCAGATTGACAGATTGCATGATTTATAGGATATCTGCACGTCATCTACATACATGGAATAAGAGATTGTGGGTGGCAGTGCCTTACCAAGAGAGTTCATTTTTACTATGAAGAGAGTGCAGCTCGACACGCCACCCTGTGGCACGCCATTTTCTTGCACGTAAACGTTTGAGAGTGCACAACCAACTCTTACTCGAAACGTTCTGTCTGACAAGTAACTAACAAGAGTGGTTAACATGTTACCCGATACACCGAATGACTTGAGGTCCCTAAGGATCCCATAACGCCAAGCGGTGTCGTATGCCTTTTCAAGGTCGAAGAAGACAGTTAAACAATACTGCTTATGCTCGAAGGCATCCTTGATGTACGAGTCAAGAGCTACCAGTTGATCGTTCGTCGATCGCCCCACCCTAAAGCCTGCCTGGCAGCTCTCGAGAAGACCGTTGTACTCGAGGAAGTACACGAGCCTGCGATTTACCATCTTCTCGAAGAGCTTGCACAGGCAGCTCGTCAGGGCTATAGGACGGTAGCTTGAGGGGGACGACGGGTCCTTTCCCTCCTTCAGGAAAGCTACAACTATAGCCTCCTTCCAAGAGTTTGGAATGTGCCCCGAAAGCCAGATCTTGTTATAGAGGTGTAAGAGTGTTAGAAGTGTGTCTGCGCGCAGGTGTTGTATCATTGTGTATGTGATGTTGTCTGGGCCTGGCGCTGAGGGTTTACACGTGCTTAGAGCAGCCCTCAGCTCATGTAGTGAAAACAGGGAGTTGTAAGAAGTCTGTGATTTGTTGCTGTCGCGTAGGGACTTCTTTTCACAACAGGCTTTATGTTTCAGGAAAGTGTTTGTGTAGTGTGCTAAACTGGACACGTGTTGGAAGTGTTGTGCGAGTGTGTCAGCCTGGTCTTCGAGTGTGTCCCCTGTAGTGCTGACCAGAGGCAGGCTGTGTGTTTGTTGTCCCTTGAGTTTACGTATTCGTGTCCATACTTTCCCTGTGTCTGTGTAAGAGTTTATTGATGTTATGAATGTACGCCAACTCTCTCGTTTTGCCCCACGGCGCACACGTTTTCCTAACGCCTTGGCCCGTTTGAACAAGAGGAGGTTTCCCGACGTGGGGTACCGACGGAGGATACCCCACGCCTTGTTCTGGGCCTCTCGCGCCCGCCTACAGTCCTCATTCCACCACGGCCTCCGCTGGTTGCGCGGGGCACCAGAGGCGTGGGGAATGGACCTTTCGGCGGCGTCGAGGATGTGCGCCGTGAGGAGTTGTGCGGCTTCATCTACGTGTAGGTGTCCTATGGATGTGTGGTGTAGTTTGGATGACTCTGTAAATGTATTCCAGTTAGCTCGTGATTCATTGAACCTATTATGGGAAGATGGACTGCATGGGCCTTTACCTATGTATGTAAGTGAGGTGGGGAAGTGGTCACTACCGTATGGGTCAGTTCCCACACCCCACTCGAGAAGAGGAAAGAGAACTGCGGAGCCAACAGCCAAGTCAAGACATGAGTATGTGTTGTGTCCTATGTTATGATATGTAGGCTGTTTATTGTTGAAAAGGCATGCTCCTGAAGATGTAAGGAATTTCTCTATAAGGCGACCTCGGGCATCCGTGCGAGAAGAGCCCCAAAGAGTGTTGTGAGCATTAAGGTCGCCTGTCAGGATGTATGGTTCGGGCAGCTGGTCAACCAGCGCCTCGAAGTCAGAGCTTAAAAGTGAAACATCAGGAGGAATGTATATGGAGCATACGGTTATCAACCTATTAAATATTATCAAGCGTATTGCTACAGCCTCAAGGATAGTGTTCAGAGTGACAGGGTGGCATGCTAAAGATTTCCGGGTGATTATGGCCACACCCCCAGAAGAGTGTGTGCAGCCATCCGTGTCTTTCCTGTATACCAGGTAATTATTCAAGAAATTTGTGTGTTTAAAATTCAAATGTGTTTCCTGAACACACATTACACTTGGCTGATTGGTATGCAGAATCTCATACACGTCGTCAAGATTATTCATAAGGCCTCTGCAGTTCCATTGAACAATATTTTCTCTTCCCATTATTTAGTGTGAGAGCTACTGGAGTGTGTATGTTTATGTGTCGTCTTTCGGGGCTGTGACTCTTGAATTGGGCTTTTTGGGCGGCCTATCTGTAGGCTTGGACGACGGAGGCCGCTCCTTGCGCTGCGTTGCAGGCAAGAACGGCACGACGTCCATCTCGTCGTCCGATGTCCTGGGTGTGCCCGTCGAACCGGGCCCCCCGGACTTGGCCCCCCTTCGGGGGCCCTTCGTTTGACCCGCCACCGCCGCTGGTGTCGGGGGCACCAGAAGTGGCACGGGCGGTGCGGTGGTGGTGGGAGCCGGTCCGGGGCCCGTGGTGTCCATGGCACCCTCCAACGCACTGGACGATGGGGAGGCACGGACGGGAGCGGCACCGGTCCCGACGGAAGAGGTTGCCACCACAACCACTGCTGGCCCAGCGAGCGGCGTGGAGGCGGGCTGGGCTGCCAGAGGCAACCCAGGGGGGGGGGGCGGGGGCGGGACCAAGTCCGACTCGCGGTACTGGGTCCCCGCCGAAACCAGACGCCGCTCCGCCCCCCGGCGAGCTGCGTCGGCATACCTCCCCAGGGGGAAAGAGGCGAACCTCTTTTGCGCCTCTGGGAAGGTAAGATTCTCAGTCACTTTTACCTTGATGATCTCCTTCTCCTGTTTGAATTTCTCACATGTTCTAGAGTAGGCCCCGTGGGGTCCCTTGCAGTTAGCACAGATGAGGGTTTGTGATGGGCAGTTGTCAGATGCGTGATCATGTTGTGCACACTTGGCGCATGTTAGTCGACCACGACAAGCATTAGTGCCATGTCCAAACCGCTGACACTTGTAGCAGCGGCGTGGGTTCGGCACGTAGGGTCGGACCGGACATCTCAGGAAACCTGCGCTGACCGATTCGGGAAGTGTTGAGCGGTCAAATGTCAAGATTATGTGTTTAGTAGGTATTATTTGGTCATTTCGGCGTATCGTGATTCGCCGCACAGCTGTTACGCCCTGATCGCTAAGCCCTTCCAGCAGATCTGCTTCAGTCTCATTTATTAGATCTCTATCAGAGATCACGCCCTGGCAGCTATTAAGACTGCGATGGGGCGTGATCTTGATGTCGACATCGACCATGCGCGTTTGCTTCAAGAGGTTACAAGATTGTTGCTTGTTTTGAACTTCAATTAGGACTTCTCCCGTTGTGAGCTTTTTAGCTTTGTAAGATTTGCCTACAAGGCTTTCAAGGAACTTGGAGATAAAGACAGACTGGGAAGTGATGGGGTTTGATTTATCCAGGGATTCCATTACCAGGAAGCGCGAGAAATTATCGGGCTTTGGAATGGAGATCGAAGACAAAGGAGGAAAAGATACTTCGGTGCGGCCCCTTTTCCGGGACCGATCACGTTTGGAGGGGGGGTGTGAAAATGCCATATGATACATTGGAAAGCAGGGGACGGGGGTACTTTCTTCCACAACCTTACCCTGATAGCTGAGGAGGTCCCGGAGCTCCCTGCCTGGTGAACAGACAGGGAGCCCATCCGCCGGAGCTTGACCTGGGCTCCGACGGCCACCCTTCGTGGTTTCTAACCCTCCACCTATAAACACATTGCCACGGTTGGATCCAGCGTATGTTTGGGGGCTCGGGGTCCGCGGTATCGCCAGTACCGTCACCAAGATTGCTCCAGGTGCCCCGTGCGGGGAACCGCATAGTCAACTAACTTCTTACTCCTGAATGGCCCATTCTGCAGGATTTTGGACCCCGCGTGGGTATTGCGCGTAAGCCTATAATGATAGGCCAACATTCACCTCAGACCCCCAATGGAGTGCGTCCTATCAACTGCGGCATCCACGGCGACCATAATGCGCCGCCGTCGGCTCCAACTTTGCATCTTCTCCCGATGTCCCCCCTTACGAAGACCTCTGTTTCCTGCGTGCACGAGGTGATTTTTTTAATTAAAAGTTACCTTGGAAGGAAAGTGTGAGGTGAAGTCTGAGCAACCCTTTCAAGATATTATGCATCATCTCCAACAAGCACTAATCATGACTGACTGAACACCATATCCTCTTTACTCCTTCCCTCTCCCAAAACACGGCCATGTGGCCTTCCTATCTAAATAAATGCCATTCAATTCAATCGCCTACAGTAGTAGGAGTAGCGGTGGTAGTTCGGGTGGTAGTGGTGGTGGTGGGGACGGTAGTAGTAGGAGTAGTAGCAGAAGTAGCAGTAGCAGCAGCAGCAGCAGCAGCAACAGTAGTAGTAGTAGTAGTAGTAGTAGTAGTAGTAGTAGTAGTACACAGTAGCAATAGAAGAACATTATTAGAGTATACAAAAAGGAGCCTGCTTTCGTGCACAGGAGATAGCATGCTCGTTCGGTGATCAAGAGGTTCATGCTCGCAGACTATCAAGGGGATGCAGCAGACCCACTTATATAACGACTCGAAGTGCTCCGCGCGTCACCTCATAATTATTAGCGTTAATATTGCCACAGTCGAGTCATTCGACGGCAGCTCAGAGAAGTTCAAACAGCGCAGAGTGGTGATGCCGCCAATCCCTCGTTCGCGCGAAAGCCGGTGTGTGCGCCCCGGCTTGAAGAAGAAGAGTACGTTGTCTCTGGTGCGCTTTCTTCTCAGCTGTGACAGCATCGCCATTAGACTGCCATAGGATTTTTGGCCCCTTTTTTGTTAAACTAACTTGTTACTGTTGACAAGTGTCAACATCACGCTACAATATAGTACACATCTCCTGGCATACACATAAATAGGGAAGGAACTATCAAAGTGAAGTTCAAAAAAGTTTCACAGGCTGATCTCAAGACTAGGGCCGTATTCTAAATCCCTCCTCCACTTCATTTGCTCCATCCACTCGGCTAAGGGGAGGACTCCGCAATGCTTACGGATGGGTAAATCGATATCAAGGATCTCCGCGACCGGAAGCTGGTCTGGAGGAAGGACTCAGAATACCAGGATAAGTCTACTCATTAGAAAAGGACAGACAGTTCGGCTACGTCAACAATAAATTACCTTGGGAAAGCTCCACACATTCCTACTTAAGAGCATCAACCAGCACGGCCACTGAGGGCAGGCAATACTCAGTGGGTATTAAACACTGTACTAGGGCTTAATGTACCCACAAAATATTCAGCCTACGCCCCATATTGCTTGTGGCTGACCTTCATTGTGCTTGCGCTTAGGAATTCACTATTAAAAACTTGACTAATTGAAACGATTAATAGCCATTTTGCAAATACTGTCCAAGACATTTCTCCAGGTATGTGCCACAGTCGAGAGGCAGAGAGAGAGAGAAAGCTCTTTAATTGGCAGTCGAAATCAGCCAGGCATGCCGCCCGACTTGCTACGCCTGGTGAGAAGCTTCGTTTGAGTTACAGAGGACGTATGCACTTGCGTGGCTTAAAATGTGGGCGTCAAACCGTCTTCTTTTTCTACTTCAGCATGTTATCATCATCATCACCTTTATCATCGTTATCATGATCGCCCTTTGTGTTTTTCTTTCCTCCGTGACTACAACTAAGAACCTTTGCCCATCACCCTCGTTGAGCGTTTTCTCTGGCATTAATTTTGGCAGCGTTAACATCAAGCCTAATGACTTTCCAATCAACGCCAAACTCATTTCACGTCGACCTGTGGGTACCATTCGACAACGTAATATGAAGAAAATACGTAATACATCAAGCCGCGACTTCGGTCGCAGCCTCGCTCCGAGAAATCACGGAGACAGAGAGAGAGAGAGTCAGAGAGAGAGGAAGATTTTACAGGTTTATGAACAGGACGATGTTGTCAGGGCCTTCACTTTGCGGAAGGCATCTTTTGCCCCACATGCATCTGTGCTTGCATACAGAATCGCGCAAAAGATTGTTTATGGCTCATAAACCACCACAAACTGCCCGCCAGAAAGAGTGCCTACCATTTGAATAACTTCAGGGAACCACACTCAAATTAGTCTAGCACCCTAAAAGTCCTATGGCTTTTAACACCCAGCGATCGGCATTCCCTTTTTGCTTCAGCGTATGAAACTGCCATGATTTTTTGTCTATTGCTGGACAGATATTTGGACTAGTTGGTTGAAGTTCATAATGCATGGCTTAAAAATAAAGGAAAGAGAGACACCGTAAGAAAGGTGTGCAAGTGCTACGTCGGTTGTTTAGTGGAGGATTGAAGCATTGCTGCAGTTGACACGGCCCAACATCGTGTGCACAGTAGTGAAGAAGATGACGCGTAAAAATGCGTGCCCCGGGTGTTGCTTTCACGCGCCGCTCTCGTGCACGCTCATTTGCCTGCTTCGCCAAGTCATAAGTGCATCATTTCTCGAAGTGACGATTCAAGTATTCCTCCGTTCTTGACCGCAGGCAGCATTATACTTCGACGATGTACAACTATATCAAGCTGGAAAAGATTTGTGAAGGCACTTGTTCCACTGTATACAAGGCTAAAGACCAGCGTGACGGAAAGATCGTAGTACTGAAGAAGATTCGCTTCGAGAGTGAAGATGAAGGCGTGCCACAAACGGTAATCCGAGAGATCGCTCTGCTGAGGCAGCTCCATCACAAGAACATCGTCCGGTTGGGAGAGGTGAAGATTGAGAGCATCAAGGGTGTCTATCTGGTGTTCGAGTTCGTCCCCATGGATCTCAAGAAGTATCTTGATAGCATCCCCAAACACGAAAAGCTCGACATGAGAGAGGTAAGGAGCTACCTGCGTCAGATCCTAGAAGCCATATTGTTCTGCCACATGCGGGGCATCCTGCACCGTGACCTGAAGCCGCAGAACCTGCTGATTGACGAGACGGGCACAATTAAGGTGGCCGATTTTGGTCTGGCCCAGGCCTTCGGAATCCCTGTACGCGTCTACACCGAGGAGGGGGTCCTTCTGTGGTACCGGGCTCCCGAAATCCTACTGGGCTCGCCGGTCTTTTCTACGCCCATGGACATCTGGAGCATCGGGTGCATCTTCGCCGAGATGGTCGGCCGCAAGGCACTCTTCCGTGGGGATTCCAAGATTGACCAGCTCTTTCGAATCTTTCGGATTCTGGGCACCCCGACTCCTGACACATGGCCAGAAGTGGTTTTCCTTCCAAATTACAAGCCAATCTTCACCAGCTGGCAGGAGAACGTCCTGGCGAGCGCTGTTCCGGACCTGGACATCAACGGTCTGGATCTTCTGAGTAAAATGCTGACCTACAACCCTGGCCAAAGGACCTCTGCCAAGCACGCCTTGTGTCACCCCTACTTCAATTGATCCATCCAGAGACAATCTGGTTGTTTCCCTGGAACCCGGAGAGAGCCTGCCATGGACGTGTTGCATTTCCCGTGGAGTCGAAGAGTTGTCAATAAGACGCTGAGTCATACACCTAGATGTACTCCTGTTATGAAGTAAAGTGTTTTCCTTTGATTGCGTGTCTTTCTTGAACAGGGGCAGTTGCTTCGAAGCAACAGCAACTATACCTGGTGGCTAAGCAGTATTGCAGTTCTTGAGATGTAGCCCGTTACCACGGCCGGTAATTTCTCGATTGTCGTTATTTTTCGTCCTTGTCCCAAATGGTGCAAGGGAATGTTGCCAGTAGCGCGGAGGCAAATCAAATGTATTTTCATAACTACCTCCCGTAGACTCTACATGAGTGATCTTGGGAGTTACCATTAGTAAACAGGCCGACCTAGCCTTCAGGGAGTGTTGGCAGTTGCTGCGTGCTAGGAACTGCCTTCTAAAACTATCTGCGGCCAGTCACAACGAGTCACACCATAGGTTTTTGCCCTTTAAAAAGTGGTGGACCAGCCCCCCCAAAACGTAACATTCTTCCCCATTTTCAACAAATCTTTAGCGTTCTCACTGAGGTCATTGTACGCCAATACGCCCACCTGGAAACCCAACTTTCTGTGACAGTGATGATGAATTTGTCATGTACTGCGTTCCGTCAAGTCCCGATGATGATGATGCTTAGTGGCTTCCCTTTTGTAACGGGGTGGCGTTACAAAGACAAATACCGCCATCTGGTGGAGCCCGCTTTAACGAGTGACTGACGTGACTTTGATTGCCCTCGCCCAGAGATAGCAGTGCGTGCCCAAGCATAGAAGGCGACGCTCAGGTTTAGGCTAATTCTAAATAAAGAACATTCTGCTATAATTGCGTGTACGACCACGCCATTGACACCTCGCACTTCCGAACTCCGGCAACAGAATTATCGTTGTTGAAGTAAAATAAAAAGGAAAACGCTTCCCGTGGCCGCAATCGAACGTGGGGTCCTCGCGTTACGAACCCGGGGTCTACCCAATTGCGCCATTTTGACAAGATCAAAGCAAACGCCAAGCAGCAGGTACCGGATTCGCGTCGTATACCCTAAACGCAAACATAAGGGCTATGGCGTGCACAACCGAGAGTTGCTGTAGGTATTGTAGAAAAGTGGTGCGTACCTGTAGAGTTGCATAGATTCGCAGTGTGAGATTGGCCAACCAAAGAATCCATCACGAGTAAGCTGGGCATTCAACCGTCGTCGTCGTTAGATGGAGGGGTGCGTGATATTAGATGCAGAGCATCTGATTCACTCGCCTTGTCCCTCCGGCGTCGTCGTCGTCGTCGTCGTTGGCGTTGTCCGCCCCTCCCACATTCTCCTCGCCGCGTCAGCTGCGCTCTCCGCCGCTCACCCCCTCTTCTCTCCGATCGCGAACACTCTCTCGCGAGGGGCATTGGATTGGATTCGATTGAATCGGCTTGGATTGGATTGGCTTGGCTTGGCTTGGCTTGGATTGGATAGGATTAAAGTGGATTGTGTTGGATTGTGTTGCGTCATAGCCGCGGCGCGTTGCGTCATAGCCGCGGCAGACGCGCTGGGGCCGGCGCATGTGCAGTACTCTCTCTTCCGCGGTTTCCTCTCCGGGCGCGCTGCGCATTTAACCGGTGTGCCGTTCTCCGGCGAAGCAACATCCACGCTTGGCTCAAACACCTAGAGTCCACCCCGCGTTACAAGTACGCCAACGTCGTCATCGACTGGGACCGGCTTACGCAGTCCCCTCAACGTTATGCGCGCTATAAAACGCGGTCCCTTCGCCGCTCCACCTATGCGTCGCATCTACACAGGGGTTCCCGCGAGGGGAGGTGGGAGTTTTTTAAATGCGAATGCATTTCTTAGTCGGGGGTTGTCGTGCGTTGGCCGGCGTGCGCCTAGCAACAGCTGTGGCGCGCCTAGCAACCGGAGCAGGTGGTAGCTCGGGCGGGAGTAGCGGAGGGCAAGGGGAGAGGAGGAGCGCGCTCGGCGTGTGATGGCGCTCGCATCGCGGAGCTCGGGCGGAGTAGCGGAGAGTGAGTGGAGAGGAGGAGCGCGCTCGGGCTTGTGAGGGCGTTCGCATCGCGGAGCTCGGCGGAGAGAGCTCGCGCGCTTAAATGCGAATGCATTTCTTAGTCGGGGGTTGTGGTGCGTTGGCCGGCGTGCGCCTAGCAACAGCTGTGGCGCGCCTAGCAACCGGAGCAGGTGGTAGCTCGGTCGGGAGTAGCGGAGGGCAAGGGGAGAGGAGGAGCGCTTGGCGTGTGAGGGCGCTCGCATCGCGGAGCTCGGGCGGAGTAGCGGAGAGTGAGTGGAGAGGAGGAGCGCGCTCGGGCGTGTGAGGGCGCTCGCATCGCGGAGCTCGGCGGAGAGAGCTCGCGCGCGGGGCGGGCGTGTTGCGCGGGTCTCTCTCTCTCCTCTCCGCGTACCCTCTTTCCGCTCGCTGCGCTCGGAAAAATATATATAAATGCAGTGGAGCGCGCGCCTCTCTCCGTGACTGCTTGCCGCAGCGCACTCATCGGTGCACCCAATGCATTCGCATTTCCGCACGATCCTTTTCGGGGAGGTGGGGGGAGTTTTTTTTTCTTTCTGCTCACCACTGCCTTTCGATGTCTCATTGACAAGTGTGGTTCTATTATCTCTTCTTTTATCCATCTATCACACACGCTGCAGAACGACATAGTGACTCTATTCTTATGAACACGTAACATAGCGTGTGACCGCAACGTTGACGGCAATATAGCGTGTGATTTGAGCGAGATTCCGTTCCCTAGTGGTACAAGCCCGGACAGCGTTCTGTAATGGAAAATTTTGGGAGCATCAAATGACACCTTTTCATTTTTATAGCTGTGTTTGTTTTTGCTTTCGTTCTCGTTTTTGCTGTTTGTTTTCTTTTTCTTTTCTGATTTTGTTTTTTTTTTCTGTTTTTTCTACTATCTAGCGTAGCCAGCCAGGGCGGCGTCTCGGCTAACTTCGCTGATCTTCATTAGAGTTTCTCTCTCTCTCTCCCCCGGCATTTCCTGCGAGAACGCAGCGCCATTCAATGCTTAACTCGGAAAAATCTGTATTATTTCATGTAACTGCTAGTTTCTCTCTCTCTCTCTCCCGGCATTTCCTGCGAGAACGCAGCGCCATCCAATGCTTAACTCGGAAAACTGTATTATTTCATGCAACTGCTACAGGAGTTCTCGGCTAATAACGTATGGGTACGATAGTGTATGTGCGTACGAACGCCCGGGTTCGAGCCTTAAAAATGCTAATAAACTTTTACAAGAAGGAATTGTGGTATTGTAAAACGTTTTCGTAGTTGAATTCACAGCATTATTGTAATAAATAAAAGTGGGTTGGTAACGCTTAAGTCCATTCATAGGTGGGGCGTGGCATATCAGGCCGTCGAATTAGCGTTTTGCATCGTACCAGAAGACCCCCGACGTTACTTATCTTCATACGGAATATCACGTCATTTAAATAGCCCACCAGTTTTAATGTTGTTGGGCATAATTTATTGAAATTGATTTTATATTTAACGCTCATATTTCAGTGTGCAGTATGTCCTAGCACACGCTGTGTCCACAGCAATGCATAATACGACACCGTCACCTTCAGGTGCTTGCGCACAGTAAGTATCTTGCTTGTACAGGCTCAGCGGATGACATCACGACTATCAGGAGGTTCGTTATGCACGGTGCCTGTGGAAGCGGGAGGAGGAGGAAAAACTTTATTGTGAGCCTTGTGATCTGGGAGTGGCTCCTCAGTCCAGGAGACCATGGGACGACCTTGCTGTCTCAGCCCTGGACACCAGGAGTTGCTGTGCATCCAAGCCGGCGCTGGTCGTCAGGTTCTGCCACAGCTCAGGAAGGGGAAGGGAAGTGGGTAAAGGAGGGAGGGCTGGGTTGTGTACGCACCCCAAGATCATGTGTATGAGGCTACATGGGTTAGGGCAAAATTTACATGTGGCAGAGTATTGGGTGGGGTACATCCGATGTAGCCAAGTTGGGTGAGGAAAGGTTTTTGTTTGAAGCCTCCGGAGTATTACTTCTGTTTTAGTAAGATGCGGGTGAGGAGGGGGAAAATGTTGTCTTTCTGTGCGGTAATGTTTGGAGATGTGTTGAAATGTGAGCAGGGGAACGAGACTTGGTGGTTCCTCAGAGGCCTGGCAGGAGAGTTCGCAGGCTTGTCTATGGGCAAAATTATTGCCCGTTAGTGAGGAGTGTCCCGGGGTCCACACAATGTCGATCTTCCTGTTGGGGGCGTGTTGAGCCAGGAGGTTCCACGTAGGTGAGGCCACGTAACCTGATAAAAAGCTGCCACAGACGGCTTGACAGTCCGTAATTAGAATTGTGGCGGGTGTTTGAGTGATGGCGAGGGCCACAGCAAATTCTTCCGCCGCCCAGGTAGATGTGGTCTTGATTGAGGCGCAGGTTATGATCTTGTCTTTAGTGGTTGCTACGGCTAAGTAATGGGACGGATTGGAGTAAGGGCTTGCATCTGTGTACGAAACGTTAGGATTTTTTTCCGTAGACTTGTTCTTGGGCTTGGCTACGGGCATGTCGATGACCGGAGTGCAAAGTGGGATGCATATTTTTGGGAAGAGGGCGGACACGAATGGATTGACACCAGTTATGGGGAAGAGGGTTTCTGTCCGTGGTTTGAGGAATTGACATTTTGAACTCCTGTAAAAGTGCCAGTCCTGTTGGTGTTTGAGTTAGACGGAGACGTTGACTGGAAAGATAACCTTCGATGAGTTCCGTGACCGAGTTGTGAATGCCTAATTGGAACAGTTTAGTTGTCGCAGTGGACATAGGAATGGCTCCCGTGTCACTTTTGCAGAAAGTGAGGTAGGGGGCGATGTAGATGACCCGTGATATGAGGAAGGCGCGGATAAGGCGGAGAAGGTCTTCCTCCTTCATGCCACGATGACGATTGGAGATGCGACGAACCATGTGGGTAACTTGAGTGAATACTGTGGTGAGCTTGAATAATGTCTGATCGTTCCGTGTATTGGCCTGGACTGTAACACCAAGTATCTTGAGTGCAGGTCTGGGACGTATGAGCTGACCATCGAGGGTAATTTGAACTGATTCTTTGTTTGATGCAGGGGAACTTCTCCGTACAATGATGAGGTCTGATTTTTGAGGGGAACTCCGAAGGCCAATTGATGAGGCATATTGTTTTACAGTGTCAGTGGCTTTTTGAAGGGTATCTTGAATTTCACCTAAAGAACCCGTGTCAGTCCAAATGGTAATATCATCCGCATACAGTGCGCGATGAACACGGGGGATGGCTTTAAGCTGACGAGGGAGGCCTAGGAGGGCGATATTAAAAAGCAAAGGTGAAAGAACAGAACCTTGAGGAGTGCCTCGATCTCCTAGAGTGATGGGATCAGATTTCACATCGCCTGCTTTGATGATCGCCTGTCGGTGGGTGAGAAAATCGGCAATATAGGAGTAGGTACGCAAGCCGCACCGTGTTTCGTTGAGACGGAAGAGGATGGCAGAATGAGAGACGCTATCGAAAGTTCCCTTCAAGTCCAATGCAAGAATTGCACGAGGTGAATTTCGGGAGGCTGGTATAAGAATTCCTTCCTTTATGCGAAGAAGGAAGTCTTGAGTGCACAGATGTTTTCGGAAACCATACATCGTATTTGGGATGAGATCCTTGGCTTCTAGGTAGGGTTGTAGACGTCGGAGTAACATGCGCTCCACTAATTTACCCACACAAGATGTTAAAGAAATAGGGCGAAGGTTGTCCAGATTGGGGGACTTGTTAGGCTTCGGGATAAAGCGGATCTCTGCTGTTTTCCATTGTGGGGGAAGTTTTCCGGATTTCCAATGGGCGTTAATATGCTGCAGAAGTTGTTTCATTGAGGTGCCATCCAAGTTGGCTAAGAGACGATAGGTCACATGATCCGGGCCCGGGGTGCTGTTTTTGTTGCATTCGGAAAGAGATGTGCGGAGTTGGACAACGCACAGCTGGGGTCAAAAGTGCGCAGGATAACGTTAGTTTCTCCGCTCTTCGGGGGCTAATCTCCTGATACGCACATGGTGATGATACACTGAATCCTGATGCTGCGTTTACAAATACCAATTAGTGCTGAGCCCCCAGAGATAAGAAAAGTTAACGTTGTCCTGTAAACTTCTGACACCAGCTGTACGTGCAATGCGACACGAAGAGGTTGTGTGAGTAGCCTCGGAACAGCTTACGTTATTATAGTGAACATTCACACGCAAGCACAGTATTAGAAGTTGAGAGATCGCCAAGGAGTTTACGAAGGTCCCAGAAGTTGCAGTCCAGACTGCATTCATTCAGAGAAATGACCGGCGGCTTGACTGTGCCACTCACGGGGTATTACTGAGAGTAGCATACATTCCTGTAATAAAGCGCTGAGAATAAACCACGCGGGTATGTGTCTATTCTGTTGGTATGTAACGCTTTACGGTTCTCCCATGCACACACTTAGTAAGCAGACAAATTTCTTGTGGTGGACCATCCAATTTCTTGCAAATCAAATTAAGTGATTATTGTTTTCTTAATGTTGGTGAGTTTATTGATTGAGTGTAGGGAGATGTTTTATAAAGCATTTGCTAAGACGCCCCAGATGTGAACCCTTACCCGCAAGCTGGATTGGTTTTGATTGGAATTCCCGTTGAATTTTTTCTTAAACGTGATGTACAAGCGCTATGTTGGCGGGTCACCAGGTCGGGCCTTCAACATCGCCTTCCTCGGCTCTTCAAGCCCTGCACTCCTCCATTTAAAACTACCCTCTCTGGGGAGAACACTGGCGGCAACGGCTCAAACTCCCAATGCACCCTCTACGCTTCTGTAGCTTAGAGCCATCCTATCGATTAAAAGTTGCCACAACAACGTACGATTGTGGACACGCCTTATGATGAGGGCGCGCTAGCACTATCAACATCAGTTTTCACTTGTGTTTTACATCTTCTCTCCATTATGACTAATAGCCTTGGCCAATCTCCTTGTTAGCCCTATGTTTATGGGTAAAACTTGGCAGCCCTAAAGCTAGGGTTAATGACGTGCCAAGCAACGTCAAACTCATTGTACATCACTCTGTGGGTGCCGTATATCAATAAGGTGTCAAAGCCTGACGTGAGGTCTAACATCAGGCGGGCGCACACCCGCTTCCTCCTTCCCACGTCACCGTCAGCACTCAGGCTGATTTGATAGCAACGGGGACCGCTAAGAAAGAATTCGTACTACTACCGCGCAAGCATATTCACCCCTGAAAACTCAGTTCAGAGCGTTACTACGGGCGAGAAAAAAAATTATTCAGAAGTGATAACATCTATGCAATGACTTCGGTCGCAGCCATACTAACAAGAGCCATGATGAGATTCCCAAAGCACAAATCAAGGTTTATTGCTCCATACAAATCGTAGATAATGAGCCAGAAAGAATTTTGCAACCTTAGTGGCTTCAAACCCGCACTCAAATTATTAAAGACGCTAATAACTGCATGATTTTTACGTAACAATGGCCACTCCCTCCTTGCAACCACTAACGTCAATTTTTTACCTTTTTTTTTCAGCAGCCTTATATTTACGTAATGTCTTGTTATTATTCAACAATGTTGACATTTATGAACATTAACACTGGACGTAGACGTATAGATTTGGCTGTGAGTATGTAAGACTATTGTGCAGCATCTGGATTACTTTGGCCGGCTGGCTGACTCGAGTGACAGACAGGCACGCAGCATTCATACAGACAGACAGAGCAAAATTTTCCCTTTCAAGTAGCCCAAGAAGGACTATCGTCTTTAAAACGCCACGAGAAGAGCTTCGGAGCATTCACTCACGCTTTCTGATGTCATGGGATAATTAACTGCTGCAATAGTTTTAAATGTGAACAAAATAGAGATAATGTCCAGGATGATACACGTGTGAAGCTTGGAACTTGGCGGTGAGCAATGCTTTTTTTGGAACGCTTATGCATACGTTCCCGCAATTAGGAGGTGTCATACGAGGCCAGTAGAATGAACGCGTACTGTTTTCGTAAATCTGCCTGCAGCAGAGAGTTTTAAGTTTGAAGGATTGTAGAAAACATTGAGGATGATGGGTGCGCAAATTTCAAAGTACGTACGTTAATTACAGCAACCGGGGAAAGTACTAAAATACCAATGGAGATACTCGAGCAGACAACGTTGTATTTAGTTTACGATTTGCAGGAAGTAGGGGAAGAAATTCTAATATTGTGAGTGTACATGGAAGTCGGGGAAGTTTATTAAGCGCATATTTTTGCCCTGCGTAGAGGCGTCACAGAGAATGCACAAAAAGTTTGGCCACTAACCTAAGAAAATTAAAGGTGTCAGAAAGTTCAAATTTGCGGGAAATGCATGCTGGCACATTTTATACTGAGTGGGTCATTTTATTTTATTTACTTATTCAATACTGCAGGTGAAATGGTCCACTTAGAATGCTTAAGCCTTTGAGTTTTAAAAAAAATGTTGTGAAACAAGAGCTTTAAAGCATTCATTGCACAACGCTCGGAAACATAAAAGATCTACCAGACTAGTGTTTCGCTTCAAGTGCTCAGCGATAGGGGAAGTTATGTTTAGAGTACTTAATTTATCAGAGTGGTTTCTTGGGCGAGTCGGTCATTCATCGTGTAAGTAAGCGCAAAATAGACAAGGACGGACGAAGTGAACGGGACACGGCGCTACTATCAACTCATTTTATTTTCACTATGATGTCCGATTTTATACCGGAAGATACACAGCTAAAGAAAGGAGGAAAGGGGGCCTGATTCGCCTGATTCGCATGGTGCGTGTATGTAAAGTATAATCGGCTTTGAAGGAGGCCGTTAACATTGTGGAACCTGCCTGTCCTGCGAGATAAGAATGTTTATGAGTGTGTTGTTTACGACCCGGGATTAATCCCGACCGCATAAAGTTGCTTCTCGCAGTTTTATCTGTGGTGCTCACAGGGTCTGGCGTGGACCCTGAGCCCTCAAAAGGCTTGCCTGCTGCAAACCTGATAAGGAACGCTTGTGTGCGGCGTGATACACGAGAACCTCATGCTCAGACAGCCTTGTTGGGTATCTGTTTACAACGTTGAGAGGTTCATAATTATAATACGCCGGCCACGGGCCTCCAAACAACCAATTGCGAGACAGCCACATACAACTTCGTCCGGGCCTTTCTCAAGAACTGCATCGCCACCCCCCATATTGGTACCCTCCAGTACGACCTTTTCTCGACTGCACCCAATGGAACACCACAAGGTCCTGTAATCTCCACTCTCCTTTTAAATGCTGAGCATTTCTTAGGCTCGCCTTGTCCTGCGTCGTTGATGGCGGCGCCGTCCACACGCTCACTGCGCATGCGCAACTCTCCTCCTTACACCCACAGTCCCTCGATACTACACTATAAAAAAAGAAATAGCGGCGCCCGGTTTCGATCCCACGACTCTCTGGCCGCAACGGGAGGTACGCGGTGCTCCTCCCACTACGCTACAAATCCGGGACAGGGGCAAGTGCTACGAACACGCCTTATGTCCTTGACTCATTCAAACTACGTCAAGAAGCTACTGATACAACGAAGGCACGCGAAGCTGAAGGTCAACGGAAACGACGAACTGAAAACGTTAGAGGGGGATGCTGAATTTCCCGTGGGAAAGCTGTGGCGGGAAGCGCCACGTGCCTTGCAGTTCAACCAGCCCCGTCCGCAGCGCCTGTGATGCTGATTGTGGCAGGATGCCCCTAGGGATCGGCCAACCAAAGAATCCATCACGAGATAGGTTCGCGTTCAACCACCATCGTCATCTTCCCGTAGGGGGACCACCGAAGAAGAAGAAGAAGAACGAGAAGACAAAGCTGCGAAGAGGAGGGCGTGTACATTGCTCTCAGCCGGTGCACCAATGTCAACAACCTTTACCTCACCAAAGCTGACGGAGACTACCGATTCTACCACAGAGACAACATCGACAAGAACATGATGGACGAGTTTCGGCGCCTCGAGAACCACCGCCTACTCACCGTAACACAACAGCACTTGTGTGCCTTTGCCACCGGTGTGGACCCGGATGCAAGACGTACTGAAGAGTTGGCCCGTTTGCGTTATTGTTTTATTCGTATATCAAATGTTCTTTTGCGGACTTTTTTATTTAATCTTTGGTTTCGGGGTGAGATGTATAAGATGCATAGTTTTAATTTTCTCCCACTAACAGAAGAGCTATTTAGGCTGACACAAATCCGTCCGGTGTAGACAGAAAACCCCGGGCGCACGTGAACGCGTGCCTCGCGGCGACCATCCGGCGTCGTCCAGGCTTGCGCGTGGGCTTACGCCTAATGAGGAGGTACCGCCTTCGTCGTAGGGTACTGACTGCTGGGTCCCGCCTAGCGTGATGCGTGCGCTAGCCCTCGAATGATGATAACCCCCCGCTCCCTTCGAGAGAAGCCGCAAACCTAATCTTTACCTGGAACAAGCTGCAAACCTAATCTTTGCCTGCAACACTTGGGAGGGGGGTTCCGTATTGTTTACAGGCGCCTTATCATCCAAAATGCTGCGTCCATGCTTGCTTTGTGGCTTTTGTTAAACGAATACTCAGATATAAGCCGTATGCTTGATTACCCTGACGCATGCGCTCGGTGTCTTAAGCGAGAACTTCGGTTTCCTGAATGGTTTTCTTTTGTTTACGACACTAAATTTTCCGACCAACGAGAGGTTAACAGGTTCGCTGTAAAAATTGGCCGCGTATATGCTCGCTTCGCTGCAAATGTCGCCGAAAAACGATCTTCTGCCGATTCTTCCACGTAATTCTTCCGCTCTCCGCTCCCATCCCTAATGCTGTTCTCTTCCCCTCTCCCGCCTCCCAAAATAGATGCCACTGGAGCGCGCTCAATTCAATTTGATTTACCCACGTTCGCATTGCTCGCGCGCCATGTGTTTGGAACTTTCCTTTTCGCTGTTCCTGGAACAGCAAGGCGAGGCATCTTTTTAGTGCTTGCTTGAATGTAGCCTATCTCTGACACTGTTTTGTTACCTCGTTTTTATTAAACACGGATCGTAAGGCAATATTAATGAAAAGAACGCTGCTACTGTCAGTACTTGTGTTTTGCTTCGAAAATGCGCAATGTGTGTTTTTACAGAAGAATATCCATTTGTGTTAGGCACGCCACCAGTTTCCGTAGTTTGGAGTGGGCTTGCCAGTATACACTTCTTGCGCAAGGATTCCTGCATCTTTTGGTCCGTTGGCTGAATATATAGAGTGACAGGCGGACAGACTGACAGACCAAGGTATTTGTGTTTAGGCAGCGGAAGAAAGACTACCGGGTTTAAGAGCGCGAAAATTTTACATATCATTCTTCTGGGCGTACCAATTTTGAATTGAATAGCCGGAAAAAAGGTAGACAATTTTTCAGTGTGGCTAAAAAAGGACTAAAATTTCCTTGTAAACTGGTGCATCATTCTTACATGTGCACGTTAATATGTACTTTGTGGCAATATACATACGTAACCGAACGTACAAAGAATTGTTTGACTTGGAATTTGTGTTGAATTTATTTTTACATAGAAAAATGAATTAGAAACGGCATCGGAGACGTTTGCTAAAAGTAAAGAAAACATGTCGGCTCCAGCTGCTTTCATAAGCGTGACATAAACAGGATTTAAAGAAATAACACGCGCTGTCAGATCAGATGGCGCTCCAGCAGTGCGAACGTGGGAAACTTGCTTCAATTAAACAAACCTACACTACTTGCATCATGGGAGGAGAAAGAAAGAGAGAAAGGGCGAGAGGAGGGAAAAGAAGAGGAAATTCGTGGTAGGGCGGTAGAAGGCTGTCATCTTTCGATGAAATTTGCTGCAAGGCAAGCGGATGCGTGAGGAATTTCTAGCTGTCGTATATTCCTGAGAATCACTCCTCAATAGAAATACAGAAATGTTTAATAACGGAAGAATAAATAAATTGATTGACTTGTTAACAAAACTCATCAGACCCTCGAATTTGCGCAGAAGTACAGGCAGTGAGGCTGAAGCGACGATATGGTCCAGTGCAAGGAGTGTACAAAACAGAACATGTTTGTTTGTAATTGATGGTTGAGCATACTTCGAACTTTATTTGATGAATCAAACTCGGGAGGACTGGAACTTTTTCTAGCCGGCAATGTATAGTGATAACTCTTAGTGAGTCTTAGATGCTGACTGTTGGCCCGATTTCTTCCTTTTGCAGTTTTTCGTGCACGGTGTGCCCTCCAGTGCGGTGTTTACATTATGGCGTGCAGGGCAGGTTAAATGGATTTTAGTTTTTTGTTGTTTTTATTCGGGAAATGCACTCTCTGGTGATTGCACGAGATTGTAGACTATTCTTATGTCCCGTTGTGTTTACACTAGCTCCGTTTTTAGTACCCAGGGCAAATAGAAGGTATCCGACAAACAAATCAGTGTAGGAATAACAAAAATGCATCTCTGAACTTGGTACTGAACGTAAAGCTGCAGAATGGACGGCGGCACCAAAGACGGGCAAAGCATGAACCGACATAGAGCTTATCAAAGGAAGTAACTCTCACCCGTGTAAAGGGCCAAACACAGTTGTCCCAGGCTTCGGGCTACTTTGTTTTATTGCTGGGCCATTCCATTTGTGCCTGCCGTCTGCCCTGCCGAGTACAACTGCTAAATAAGAAAGCGCCGAGGGGCAGAAAATGTTTTCGTTCCCGCTGTGCTGAACACATGGTCTGCAGCTCACTGCCGATGTACAGAGGCGACGAGATAAGGATGGAGAATCTGTTTGCGCAAGCTGGAGTTTGGACGCTGCTCCATTGCTCCGAATCCTATCAGCTTTGCACAGAAACTAACTTGTGTTTGAGACGAACTTGGGTCTAACGAGACTCAATTTTCAGCCTGAACGCCCCCACATAAATAGCGGCGACAGCAGCCGTGCAACGTAAACCAATCTGCGCACTTCCTCCTCAGTCCTATTTGTTCTTTAAAATAACTATTCGAGGTAATGAAACCCGGTGTATTGTTTTTTGCAGCAATGGCCGGTGTCAGCTGCGCCGTGGTGTTTATCACTTTTTTCTGGCCTTTCTGGTTTGTTTACACGAAGTAACGGTATACTCGAGGGTATAGACCTTTTAAATCAGAGTGAAGTTGTACTACGTGGTATACATGTCTGCATGGCACTGTTCAAAGCTTGTTTTCTGTTGCCTTACACTCCAGCCGTTGGCCTTGTGTGGGGTGTTGGTTGCTAGGCAGGCGCGCATGTGTGTGTAATAATATTACTTATCTTTGTGTTCCCACTGTCACAGCATCGACTGTTTGCGTTGCATGCAAGGCTGCAGTTTTGCTCTACGCTGTCTCGGCTTGCTAACTTTGCTCGGATGGAGATCAGAAAATACAAAGCAGACTGCTCCGACGCGCTTCAGTGACGTTGCGTACACTGGCCTCAAAAATACACTCTTTGCCGACGTGTTTTTAGGTTGGGGAAGGGTTGGGGGGATAAAATGCTATGTTGCCTAACTTTTGGTTTTGTTACGTAGGCTTGGAACACCACCCACCGTATCAGTCGGATGCTGTTTAATGCCCTCGTTTCAGTGAAAAAGCACGATTCCTGCTAACAGTAAAAACAGTTAAAAAATGGCTCAGGTTTAACGCTTCAAAACATTGTTTTTACGAGAGAAAGCAAATCACTACACGCACAGTGTTTCGCGAAAGTTTGCCTTGGCTTGAGTTTTGCAGCTTGCCGTCTAGCTATATCAACTGTCTGCTTTGATTCATACTTTTGCTTGCGTGGAAGGGAACGCACGGACACCCCAGCCAGGACTCCATCGATGGCGAGACTGAGGAACTAAGCGCCTGCAAAGCAACCGGCGAAGAAGCGCTTTCGTGTGCGTGCACCGTGTTTTTCTGTAGTTTTTGTTTCTGTAACATCAGTCAGCGCAGTGTTGTCATAGATGAGTCGTTCGTCCCATAGAGTTTTATTCTAATATATACTATAGGGAAATCGGTCGCTGCAGTCGCGGGCCGCCGGGGTGGTGCCATTGCCGCTAACGACGTTCCTCGCTTACTTGGCTTAGCTAGCCATATGGATTATTTTTTGTCTCGAAGCCAAAATCAACAAAATAGGGTAACATTTTTTTCTTGTTCATCGTGCATGAAACTTGTACATAATCACGGGAAAATTAATATTATTGGAGGTTAAATTTTATAATAACAAAACAAATTTGATGAACCTTCTATAGTAGTACTGTTGCATTTTTGCAGTCAAAGCCAACTTTTCAGCCTGTTCATGAGCCATGTCAAGGACAAGTGGAACGTTCCTGCCCTGTACATCACGGAACGCTCGCAGAAGCGCGGCCCCCATACACAGTGGCGCCAGATTTCCCTCTAGTGTATATTAGTATGAAGCTCTATGGTTCATCCCTCGCCTAGTCGCATGGTTCGCTTGCACTGAACCCCATGAACAGGCGGCACAGCCACCGTTGGGCGATACGGCGAGGGGAGAGGCATCCGTTTGACTCTCGCCTAGTGAAGTGATACCGGGGCGGGGAAGTTTCGAGCACGCGAAGCGATAACAACAAAACGCACAGCTTGGGCGTGGACTGCTGAATGTCATTGCTACGCGATGAAGAACCCTCGAAAATGTAGTGTAGTATAGCGTCCGCTCTAAAACCTATTGCAGGAATGACCGCGTATGCGAGCACAGCTTTTCCTTATGTTGAAATATTTTTCGGTCTTATTTGCTAGAATTCGCAGCGCATTTCTGTCTGTTGTGCAAACATACGTACTCAAAAGTGGAGCTCATAAAGAATTTTCTGGAGCAATACGATGCATGGATGACAAAATTTATGGCCATGGGTGATGTGGTGTTTGAAGGTTAATGAATCCCTACTACAGTTCTGTGTACGCTTTATTAATTCCATGCAGAATTTACACGCTTGCTGGCGTTTCGCGAACCCATAAAAAATATAATCCATCTTGGGAGTCACAACTGCGATCTAAAGCAGACATGGCTACATAATATGTGAAAAATGATAATTTTTTATATTTTTCCGTGAAGGCAGTAGGGAAATGACAAGGAAATGAACAAGGTGTGTATGACCGCAATTGAAAGCTTTGTACCTTAATTCAGTTCACAAACTGGCGTGCTGCATGGCATAACGCGTTGTCCTGGATGAGAATAGCACAACGTTTTAACTTACGTGGACCTTTTAAGATATTTTGTCTCCAAGCATTCCAGAAGCTTCCACTGGTACTCGGCATTGACCGTGCTGACTCCATGGAGCTAATGAAGTACTAGATATACCCTGCGTCTCAACCAACTGGGGTGATTGCATCAGTGGTACTTGCACCGGAAGCTGTTCTTAAAAATATAATGCACCCCTCCGTCTAACGACAACGATGCTTGAACACGAAGCTTTATCGTGAGGGATTGAGTCACAGACGGTTTGGACTTTGACTCGTTGAGCTTCGACGTTGACTAGCACCCAGTTTGTACTTTTCATCGCAGCCGCTTTGACTTTGACTCTTCGACATTTGATTTCGCACGAAGAAAGCTTCGTGTTCCACAATCGTCGTCATTAGGTGAAGGGGTGCTTCATTTTCGGAATGGCGCAATCGGATAGGCGCCAGGTTCATTACGTGAGGGACCCAGGTTTGATTTCATCTTCGAGACGCCTTTTTCCCTTTCTTCAACCACGATCCTCATTATGGTAGAAAAGTCGGGTTTCTTGAAGTGAGCCTCGTGGTGCGCTTGGATGCCATTGTAAGACATGGAAAGCTTCGCTTTGATTGGCAGTTATGCCTGGATGTTTCTCAGTATTTCGATTTTATTTTGCTTCCAATCTGTAATGATGCACACAGCTTATCTGGATTTTGTAATTGGTGGCCGAAAGTCATCCGTAAGTGGGGACGCTCTTTAGATGATGAATGGAAATCACGTGTCTTTGTTGCTCGAATCTATTGTTACTACTTTTGGGCACCCACCATGCGGAATCTTATGTTTCTAGCACAGACTGAATGATAATGTGCGCACTGTCACGTGGCATTCCCCACTGTTCTGCTATCAATGCCAAAGGCACAAGACGATTTCACGTGAGAGGAGACTGAAAAAATTGGCCCGGCTTGCAGTAGTGGCACAAAGCTCGAGAAACAGCAGAGGTGGCACCTCTGCTGCCTTCGTCGGAGACCCGGCTGTTGTACCTCAGGTTTATCTTCAACCTTGCCGCTGAAAGTTCTCCGTGAATGGCAAGCCCAGATCGTTATAAGTTTACCGCGTTAGCCCGCGCTAGAACTGGCGGCCAAGTACAAAGTCAACGCCCGCGCTACGAACCGAAAGGAAACGCTGTGCGTGTAGAATGTGGTGGTAGCTCAATGGGACAGACGCCAGTCCCGAAAACTTGAGGGACCCAGGCTTGATTTCGAACACGGGAAGCGTTTATTCTTTCCAATCTGCAGCACATGTTACTATTCCCCGCCGCTGCTAACACCGTACTCCTCGGGCCTTTGGTGTGGCCTAGTGGTTAGGTGGCCAATTGCACAGTGTAGTGGTATCGGGTTCGATTCCCGGGATATCCCTAACTACATTTTTTAGGTTTCGAGGTAATTTCACGCGAAGGACGGAAAACGCCCGGGTTATACAGCTCGGATGTTAACAGGCGTTTCATCTTCTGCCTTGACGTATTTAGGACAACAGTAAATTTGATAATATGCGACCTATTTACATGGCGTGATAAGATGAGCCATTCACCTATAAAATGTCTCGCAATGCAAAGCTCATTCTTATGGGTGCTCGCTGCATATCTGCAGTAAACTGGTTCAGCATTACTACCTCAAAAACACGCTACGAACAATGGTTCGATTCACGACTTCATTGTGACCGTACTAGAAGTCACCATTCAAATTGATGTTTACGTCTGCTGTCAATGCATAATGCCTTTCAATCGCGATCTACTTTGACGAAGAGTACACGGAGATTTTCTACGTCCGAGGGAATGTCCCATCATTGTGCAGTCGCTGATACTTTTCTCGAGATCAAAACATTTTGCATTGTAATGCCAAGCATACAATAGCGTACATGATTCAATATATGTGAAGAATCCTCGAGGCTCTTTCTCTAAACGCGCGTAGCACTTATATTGACCTCTGACCCAATGATATACTGTAGTGCCTTCCCATGCTGACGTCGGTGCTAGGAGTGTGCAGTTCCTATGACACGACCGCCTCTTAGGGTAGAGTATATTCTCATGCTCATCGCTCAAGTGACGCCGTCCACTGCGCTGGACGTTTAGCGCAAGGCCCAGCTTTGTCCTGGCCTATCAAGTTTTTTGGTTGGAAAAATTGAGAGAAAACAGCGAATCTTGAGGAACCCTACAGTTACAGATACTCCAGATACGCAAACTTTGATGCATATTGTTTGCTTTTTCATATTTGTTTGGTTTTTAGAAAGCAGATGGAGGGTTCTTTTGTGCCCTGCTTCGCGGTAGAAGAGTCCTACGCTGGTTGTACGCTCCTTCTTGCCCGAGCAGGCAGGATGTTCGGCCCCACCTGATGTCACAGGGAGCAGTGAAATTCTTAGGAGAGTCGTGCAGTGGATTACCTGTGGTTAGAGTCTGTTTATTTCGTGAAGTTTAACGGAGCAGGAGTCGCAAGACGGATGGCATACCCTACGAGATAAAATTATAGAGAAGCGCCGCGGTATGGAAAGAGTTATGGAAGAAAGTGAGCTGATGTACTGCTCCGCCAGAACTTTCCTGATTTCAGGCTTGACCGAACCACTCCACTGCTTATTTCTCTAAAAACTTAAACACGGAAGTGCTAGTCTGAAATAAGGTAAGTGTTTATTTGAAGCTAATTTCGCAGAAGGCTTTAACGTGGCAGTGTTAGTCTGAAAGAAGGTGAGTTTTATTTATAAGGTTTATTTTGAGCTTGTGTTGGTTGTCTTGTGTTGAGCCAGTGTTGATTTGTGGTGTTGTCTATCTGGAGAAAGAGAGAGAAAATAAAGCAAACGGTGGTGGTTGAGCCGTCACGCGGTGCGGTGGGTTCGCCTCAGTCCAGGTACCCTTGGGCCTTGGCTGCAGTCCTGGCACGGCTGACCAGAAAGATCTGGTCAGCACGACGGGAGCTGGTCAGCAGGCCCTTCCACTGCTCTGGGGAAGGTCTGGGATTGGGGGTAAGCGTTGGGGTGTTTTGACAGGCCCACACCATGTGGTAGCTAGTATTAAGAGAGGGGCAGAATTGACAGGTGAGGGCGTATTGCGTAGGGGAGATAGCATGGAGGATGGGTGCGTTGTAAAAGGTGTTTGTAATCGACGCCAGATGACTGCTTCCTCCTTGGTTAGTTGAGGGTGAGGTTGAGGCAAAGTGAGCCGAAGGTTGCGATAATGGGGCAGGATGTCGTGGTAGCATGATGGAACAGCGGGAGGAGGAGGAGGCTGGACCGTGGGTTCTGTTCTTGTGGGAAATGCCCGGTGTGGAAAGGCTCACGCCGCCTCATTTCCCTCGAGGGACGAGTCGCCAGGGGCCCAGACGATGTACAGCTCGGGGAGGGGATTGATCGATGCGAGTATGCGTAATGCGGGAAGTTATATGCGTCCACGTTGAATGTTACGGGAGGCCTGCTGGGAATCTGTTATTATTGTAAGGTATTCGGAGCCAGTTGTAGTGGCGATGGCCATGGCTATTTCTTCGGCAGTGGTGGTTGATATCGAGAGAGTTGTGAGGGAGGTGAGAGGTGTCTATATAGAGAAATTGTTTTTAAAGGCAGACTGGCTGAAGTATCTCTCAAGGAAGGTTTTTATAGGTTTTTGATTCTATTTATTCAACATCATTTCATCATTGAGTCATAAGAACAAGTTTAATGTAGGATCAGGCTCATGTATGAAAGCATAGAAATACCAGAAAGGGAATATTGTTATGACAGTTTTTGAGTTTGTATGTGTATGTTTTATATGTGCAATGGCTTCTTTTGAGAATGCGTGCACCTCTCCGAGGCTTCACCGTTGAAAACTCTTTACTGCACAACGGGAAAACAAGTCTGTTGCACAGCTTAACTGCAAGAGTGCCGGGAACAAAATTTATGGCTGTCGACTGTCGATTGCTAACGTCGTTTCACTGCTACCTGCCTTTTGCACAATTCCTCTGTAAAAGCCGTGTAAAGGTATGTCCAGACAGCGATAAAAACAAACCCTAGAAAGTAAAATGTGAGCCGTATCGCATTCACGTCCTTAGTGCCCGGTTCCATAAAATTGTTCGACACCGTTCGTACATCACCCAAACTATTCTTGTTGTTTTCAGGTAAAGTGCGAAGCTTGCGCAACACTGGTGACGGAACTCTGCTGCACCCGAGAACTGTAATCTGCTACTTCCTGTCCACATTGAAATCCCCCCCCCCCCTTTATTCCTCTAGCTTCGCTTCAAATGTAAAATTCTCGAACGAATCGCTAAAACCAGGCGGTTCCACTCATTTATGCGAAGTCTTCTTCCAAAGAACGTAAAACAGGGGTATTCCATTTGACCCTTTCTCTCTAAATTTCGAGTGCTCCAAAAGACCCGTCTCGTTAACAGGGTTCTCATGAAACGCGTGAGCTCCAATTTAGACAAGAGTTGAAAAGGCAGAAAACGCGAGTAAAGAAACGAATCCAAGCTTGTTAAAATGGCTCGAAGTTCGATGTACACGCTGCAAGTTTGGCCCCCATTAGGCGCTTCTTCAGAAGCTGCTGAAATCAAGGCTCCCGCTTCGGGAGCACCCGGTACGAAGTAGGAGAGTACTTGGGTTGGTATGTCCAAAGTGCTCCCTTTGCGCACCATGGCAGTGGAAGAATTTAAACCCCTCTGTTTGGCTAACAAGAGTTTTCGTTAGCGACCCTCGCACGATGCTTGTTCCTGATAAGGATGACTGATTGTCACCTGTATTCCAACACGCATGTTTTTTTTTTTCGTTTCTGCGTAGGCTGGAACGACAGGAAGAATAACAGTCTACGGGTCCTTGCTTTTGTAAATGTACCTTGTTTCCAATGGCACTAACCAGCGACTTTGTCCACTTTGAATTCGTCTTCTTTAGGAGTAACGCAGCGAAAAATTAAAACTCATTTCATCAGTTAAGGTATGTGGGCGTCGTTAGCGCCGAGTATGTTTTGAACAATAAAGCTGCTTCAAGTGCAATGTTAGGAACATTTGGTTTAACTTGGAATGAAAAAAAAAACAACAACTCGGATGTAACTATTTTTCAATCCAACCCGGCAGATACGTGATTTCTCGTTGTGGTTATGTAAGCCTGTGTATGTATTTATTTATTGCTACTGCTAGCCTTCAGAGTTGATGCTAGCAGTATAAATAAATAAATAAATAAATAAATAAATAAATAAATAAATAAATAAAAAAAATGAATAAGCAAACAAATAAAAACAAATAAATAAATGAATAAAAAATAAAAAAAAGAATAAATAAATACCAAAGGTTAGCAGTGCCCCGAAATCGAATGCGGGTGCGCTGTGCTGTGCATGAGGGTCAATAAAGTTTCGTTACTTGCATAGATGAGACAGAGAAAAAATATAGATATAAAGAGAAAAACAGCTATTCTTGTCCCGCTCTTTAAAAGTCTAGTCCTCCATAAACGGCACCCTTGGCCCCTGACAGTGTTTTTAGCCAAGAGGAACGGCCCATAGTTGGTAATCCGCGTCGAAGCTGAGCAGCACGATCTCCATAGATCGCCATTCATGATGTTACGACACTGTTAGATCACCTGAGGACAAGCCCTTTATATATGTGGCAGGTACACCCGGTTCTTACATAGGTATCACATGCCTGAATACTAGCAAGGGTAGTTGTGACAGTACGCCACAAGTCTTGGATACGTATTTGTTTGGAGGAAACGCCAGAGCACCGATTGTCTTTTGAATAGGCACGGATGAACGGGGGATACATGGCCCTTTTCAATCTCTAATGAATAGTAATTTCAGTGTATGAGACCATGCTGTCGCTTCCCGACCTCAGTAGAGGCTGCTTGGTGGCTCGGCATTCGAGTCCTCAAGCCGTGTTGTGAGCTGGCACGATTCCGGGGAGAGGAAGTGTGTGCAAATGACCATGAAATTACGAGTTTTCTCACGTTTGAGAAATATACCAGAATACATCGTGCCAGCGGCGATATTCGACTTTAAAGAGAACATTTCGCTGTGCGAGTTGAATGCCAGTAATGCGGTAAAATCTTGGATGACCAGAACAAAAACTTCAAAGCGGAATAGCACAGTAAACACTATTGAAATGTCTAACCTTTAATAGAATTTGAGTGGGCTTCGTTACCGCCAGTTTTAATAGCAAGTGAGCGTGACTAACACACCGCAATGATTACTTAGTGTAGTCTCCAGACTAGGAAAGCACAGCGTGATTGTTATTTTAATACTTCCTGATTTCAGATATGTATGGGTGAAAACATCGCAACGGTACTGAAGTGTGTATATCAGTTAAATAAACCCTCTATTTAACTTACTAAGACAGATCAACAAGAGCAGAGCGGGGAAATAAATAAGGCTTCGTAAAATGAAGCACTGCCTAAAATCGATCAATTATATTTACTCAAAAAGTTCTGTCCATCGACCCGTAATGGCAGGAATTTAAAATCTAAGCATACACAGAAATTCTGAGCACCCCACTTTTGTCCTCCTCAAATAATTTCTCTGAGCGAGCGGAGGTAGATATCTCAGTCTCTGCGAGGTGGCATTGTAAATAGTTTTTACGAAAACAAACAAACAAACAAACAAACAAACAAACAAACAAACAAACAAACAAACAAACAAACAAACGCGGGGCCATAGACAAAGAGCATTACTACTGGAACCAGTATGGGGAACTTACTCGCGAAGTTTACCGAATGCCTCCACTGTGTTGCTTTATTTCGTAGCTCTGAAAGCCTTCTGCCTGGCCAGCCCGAACGATGTTCGGCGAACATTGGGCCCCGCAAAAACGGAGTGTTGGGCGTTACGAACTAGTGTCCGCAGATGGCGATAAATAGCGTACACACACCGAAGCCCCGAGCCCTTCGAATACCAATGGCGTTCCGATAAAATTGAATTATTCCGCTTCCGAAAGGCAGATATTGCAAAAAATCAGATAAACGTACGGTATAGCAAACAGTTCGCGATGGCGAATACTCGAAAGTTTGCTCCGTTCCAACAAGTACTGACAACTTGCGCTTCGCCCGCTAAAGAAGACACGTCGTACCCATGAAAGTCACGACCAGGTTTTGTATAAACAGTTTGAAGATAACGAAATGGAGACAGCAAGCAACTGCCAAGCGTATAATACGTGACTTGGCTTGAACATGTTATCTGTTTATAAAGCTGCAACCACGCTACTTCACCATTGGCTTCAGTGTACCCCGGGAGTTGGGCCGTTTCAGCCATTTCTACTTATTCTTTGCAGAGACGACGAACCTTTTGGTTAGTAACTGATTAGGGTTACTGTATGGGAGTGTTTATGCTTGGGGGAAAGTGTAAACGCTAAAAGGATAGTTTCTGACCGCAGCTAAACGCGGGAAAACTTCCTTTCCCCCCTTGCCGCGACAGACTTCGTCGTGGTTAATGCAATTTATACGCTTCCTCGATGTCCCATCATTCACCCCGGTATTCAGTATTCTGTTTGCGCAAAGGATGAAAGGTCCAAAAAATTGCTAAGTACTTCAAGCATAACTAATGCTTTTAAAAGCCCAATCAGATGTCAGAATACCGTTTAAAAGTTATAAATTCCTGCTCCTGCTGTTACCGAGTGAGAGTGATGTAATGTTTGACGCCTTTGAGGCCATTCCTATCATACGGAACTGCTGTGGCATATCGTATTTGCAGAATGGGCGAAATATCAATAGGCAGACAGGGGGTATTTTGCATGGATGTCGTGAAGATGTTTTTTAGAGAAACAGTTATATGTAACGTATGTTCATGCGAAGAGGGCAGTTGCAACATAATTACAAACGATTCAGAATAGAGCTGCGCGGTTTGTTTTAGCACGGTACAAGCGGAGAGACAGCTGTACGGCTATGAAAGCAGAATTGTGTTGGGAATTGCTTTCGTTGCGCCGGAAAAAACTGCGCTTGAAGTTTTTATTTTCTGTCTTTCATGGACAGACCGTTATTGACCGTCACAACTATTTCAGTGAACCCAGTTACACATCTAGTCGAAATGACCATCGACACAAAGTGAAAGAGTACCGTGCAAGGACAACCATGTTTTACAATTCCTTTTTTGAGGTGACCATCAGAGATTGGAACAGGCTGTAAATGAAGCAAGTTTGCTGTATAAACGAAGAATAGTTCTATTCCAGACTGTAACCCGCCTGCTGTAACGCCTTTTTTTCAAAGCATGACATTCGCTGAATAAAGAATAAGAGAAAAAAGAAAAAAAAAGAACTCATTGCATCATCCACCACAACTGCGAGATTAACGTCCTCCGGTGCTGTTTTGCAAGCCGTAAAAGGTCGCTAAGTGATCCCTTTCTACGCGATCGCAGCGTTTGAGCGGACTTTACAAAATAGCGCGCTGCGCGACAGTCGTTTCTCCCACCTGTTCTGGTAAACACACGATTAGCGCATGCGCACTCCAGGCCAGAGAGAAATGGGGCTTTAATTTCTTCTCCGAAACATGATTAGAGGTTTCCTTCAGCAAGCGCATGCCGGCCTCCTCTCCCGTGACGAAGGGAAGAACATCGACCTCGAGATACCCGTTTCAAGTCTAAGAAAGGTTTTCGCCATACAAGTGGTTTGCTTAATTTCGAATGAGCATTTGTGGACGAAGACGTGTAACGTTACAAGAAAAATTACTTCGCATCAAGGCACTTCTTTTACAGCGAAGCTGTTAGCCTCTCGTTTGCCGGAAAATTTCGTGTAGTAAACAAAAAATCCAGGAAGGATCCAGCAGTCCTCGCCCAGGACGGCGAGCGCATTCGCTAGGCTAGGCCGGACCCAACATTTCCCGCCAGAGGAGCACAGCGCAATCTTTCTTTACAATCCGGAATACCGCGTAGAGTTCAGTATTCGCAAAAAAAAACACAAAACATTGAAACCGCGCGGTAGATGTTAACGCGCCTGTGAACAATGCGACCCCACAATGTGTCCCAGGTAAAGACCAAGTTTGCAGCTGCTCGCGAAAAGGGGGGTTGGCGTCATTCGAGGGCGAACGCATGCGTCAGGCTCTGCCGTGGAAGTCGAGCGCAAGTGACAAGACCACCGGGACGACGAGGAACATTTCATACCCTCCCACATCAGCTTGTGTATGGTTTACAAAAGCGTCGCTGAACATCCACGTTCGCAGGGAGGGATGGCGGCCAGTTTTTCCTCACATTCACAGTCGAATTCATCTATAAAGAAGTGTTTGGGTTTGTCCCAGGGAGGAAAAAAATCGTATTTCTTTCTTAGCAGCATAATTCTTGTTTCCGAAAAAGATATGCGGTTACAAGACGCTTCCTATGCGCAGGAGGTTGGTGGAAAGATGAAAGTGGCACAAAAAAGGCGTGTGGGAAAAGCAGCAGGTGTTTATATATTGTGGTAAAATCATTTCAGTCGAATACATGAACGCCGTCATCAATTATTTTAAGCCATTCTCAAATTTCCATATTGTTTTAGCAAATCAGTTATACAGGGGTAAAGAGCAATGGGGCGTATATTAGACTCAAGTTCCTAGATGTATCATGAAGGCTAAACTTATTGAAAAATGCCTGTGGTAAATAACATTTTTTGAAGATGGTCTTACATTGTTAGAACTTCAGAATCGCTACTGGGTAAAAGCCCAATGAACAAAGTTTCGAGGTAACAATTTGTATATTCTTTAGCAAATATACAAGGCTCTGAATGCGTCACAGAATAAGGAAAACGACGCCTACAAAATAACACAATGGCGCACTTTGGGGACGGTATTTACCTATCTTTACTTGCCGGTAACACGCCCACAACAATTTATTTATTTATTTATTTCAGATACCCTCATGGCCCATTGGGCATTATTGAGGGGAGTGGTACAAGACGAATACATCAATAAAAATACAAAAACCACGGAAACATTCGCGATGAATTGCAAAAGAAAGTTGGCACAAATATACAACCCAGTTGTGTAACGAGAGTAAAAAAAAATGTTCACGGCATATTTATTTGCACGTGTAAAACGTTGCACTATGGTACAAACAAAAATTGACTTCATTAAAAAAACAAACGAAATACGCAATATTTTGAACAAAATGCAAGGCAAAAAAATTGAAACTTTTCGAATGGAGCGAATTGAAGCTCCATTTGAGCTATAGGTAAGGATGCCAACTGAACACCCCATTAAACAATACTGGCTGCTCACTCCCATTGGCGACATCGAGTTTTGTGGAACTTGGCAAGAAACACTTTGTCGAAGCCTTATTTTTCACTCAAGCGCAAATGCCATCATGCAAATAATGAGGTCATGGGTTCGCTTGGCGAATGCTGAGGTTGTACTTACACTGGAAACAAAGAGAAAACGGCTGTGCAAAGAAGCTTTTACTTCTAATTAAGGAATTAGATGCTCTTTAATAACGCATAAGAATTGCAGATATTGAAAGAAGGTATTTTTATTGAAAGATCACTGAGGCGAGTAAGCTTCAAATAGAATTTTCTACGTTTCGCTAAGCTGGTTAAGGGCATTTTGAAGCCAACAGAATTTTTGAATGCTTACCACTTGCCTTGAAAGTTTCTCATGAAAAATAATGTTGAAGCACGAAGCTGTGTCGTCCTGCCACGTTGCTTTAATGACTGCTAAAAAATAGCCTTCACATGTTTGGCAAGGGCATATGCATATGCCTTCTGCATGGACGTACCACGGACGTTATGAATTCATGGAACAGATTACGTATTATATTGTAACCTGCGGCGTATAGTAGAAATTTCCGTTTTTATTGTAATCTCGACGATGGTAGGGCTTAGGTATTGGGACGACGGATAAATAACATTGTGTTATAGCCTGATAAGTCCACGCTGATTGAATCATTATCCACAAGGTATGCTCCTTGGTTCCGATGCAAGGTAAAAGCCTTTTGGAGAACATGTTTTGGGAAGCCATGTCGCGCTGATCTGTACAATGAAATCCAGCCCATGCGCAGTGCTTATGAAGCCTTTATCAATATCTGGCTCAACTTGCCAGCCATATTTTTGTAAGCCTATTACATATTGTCTGTGAAAATAACCTAATTTGTTCCAAGGTGTTCTCGACATGTTTGTTTAAAATAAATAAAGCACTGCTAACACTGCTTTGATCAAACCATTATGTACCGCTTTAGAAATTTTCAAAACATTGCATTTATTCAAAAATTCAGATTGAGGGTAGCGGTTAATAATGCCCGCTGATCCTTGAATGCTCTAGCATGTACAAAAATTAAAAGAAATTAGCGCGTACCTGCAAATGTGGTGGAAGGGTGATCGAAAGGTGATCGACAATTTATATAACAATTAGCTGGTAGGACGAATCTACCATTATGCAGAGTTTCATTTACTTGTCGCCATTAGTTCACAGGGAATCTTTACAGAACTAACGTTACAAACCTACTGTGTGCTGTCAGAACAATTCCATGTATAGAAGGAGTATGATTACAGAAAACGGCTGTAACCATGGTATTACCCGAACCACCAGGAAAACAAATTATATGACAATTAGCCGCGAGCCGCGAAGACGATTCTAACATTGTGCACATGGAAGAAGCTGAAGCTAAGCAAAATGTTCGTAATGACAAACCACAGCTCGTAAGTGCCAGCAGATTTAACAACGGGCGTTAGTAGGTTTGGTTTTTTCAGCTCTCCACTTCATCCTACATTAGGTTCCCGACTAATGTAGGTTCACGTAATGTAGGTGGTGAACCTAATGTGGGTTCACAACCTACATTACGTTCACTAGAACAGCCTACTCGCAGTAATTCTTGTGGATCATAAATAACATCATAAGGACGTTGGGATGAAACTGCGGAACATTATTGTTCAGAAGAAGTATGGCATAGGGTAGTATAGCTGAAAATGTTATTTCTATTCCCTCACACGGAATAAAACCTTGCCAATAGTAAAGCTGTTGCCCACGAAAACTAAACAAGTCGCTTTAATTTAAGAGGGTTGTAGTGATAAGACTGTTCTAGTGTAGTTTTTTACTTCTTTTACTTTTACAGTTTTATCTCGTCAGTCCCAACTATGACCAAGGTGCGATTGGTGCGCAGTAATGAAAACAAGTTAGAGAAGAGAAGCAAATTCATTTGGGCTTTCGGTGACTTTCGAAACGACGTAAACTGTTTTAAAATAGTACACTGAGACCTCCACCTCCCAGTCTGTTATCACCCGGGGGAACGCTATGCAAAGGCGTTCCCTCCAGCTTAACAGTACCAGCTATACTCCTACATCGTTATGTGTGGCATCACCAAATGCACAGGCTATGTAACGATGTGTGGAGCATGGCGTTAAGACTTAAAATTCACAAAACGTGCGGAGGAAAAACTCGGCCCTAATAAGACCCAATTATTTATGGCTGGGACCGCCAGAAGCATTGCAAAACAGCAGTAATTGCTGAAACTAGCGGGATTGTTGCCGAAGAGCAATAAAAATTGTAAAAGGGAAAGTTGAATGAAGAAGGACATACAAATTAAATCAGGAGTTTCACATCATTTGGTAGCTGCGCATGCGCACTAACCTTTTGAACAAGGAGCCCTTTCTCAAAAGACGTCTCTTGAAAAGCAGCGCTTGTTCCAGCGAAATAGTTTACGACATTGAAGCGCAAGACAACTTTTGCGGAAGCTGCGAGAAAAGAAACGGTAGTAAGACATTCCGACCCTAATCGCGCGTATAGGCAACATTCTGTTTCCTACAACGAAAAAGCTGGAAGAAAATAGCTTTAAATTCTAAATAAAGAAACGGAATATCCGTGTCCCCCTCCCGGAGAATTGCCTGGTGGCCCGTGAATACGAGCGGCTGGCATTTCAGTGTAATAGTGCCTGCTAAAGGCGATGGGTTGAAACGACATTGTCAGTGTTGTCTGCCTGACTGAAATGGGTCATGCTTCGCATCGAGGAATTCCTATATCCGGTAGAGCCGAAGTTTAGTATTTTTGTTCACAGTTTCGCACCATCCAAGTGGTCTGCTGGTTGGAATTCTATTTGTGCGTTCTAAGCAGGCGAGGCCTAACAATTCCTGGTTGAATGTCTGCGCAGATGCGGATAATCACGTTAGCACCAATCACATGAAATTCAATATTTCTTATGCTTTTTTTAAAGAAAGAACAGGTAAAACATCTGCAAAGTTGGAGCTTGACAAAGCCCTCGACCTCCAATTTTTTTCTTCAGGTGCAGCGAGAACTTACACTATGGTTCCTAACACGGTTGGTTTAGTACGCACAGTCTTGCAATTTAAGAGATTGCATTAACTAGAAAAAACAACAAAAATAGCTCCGAGAAAACAAAACAAGCCGTACACAATATTTACAGTGTTCCACAGGGCACTCTCACCAAACCACTTTGTGATTCCCAGTGTGTAATTCCATTTTACTGCTCTACGAGATACTTATGTGTAGTGAGACAACTGAATATTTCTGTTTTTTTTTTCGGTTCTACGCGATAATTTTGTGTCGTGATGCAAATTAAAATGGAGCAAAAGTATCCTTCTATGATGGCCTCTTCGAATTGCAACTAAGAGAACGCCTCTACGCAAGAAAAAACTACTCCCTGGTTTTTGTCGCAAAATAGGACTAATTGCTGTTGACCAATGTTGCGCTATCATTTGTCGTTTCTGCTATGCAAGGAAGTGGCATTTGGTGCTTGTAAATGATGAAGTGCGTGTAGATATTGGTGAGAAATTGGTGAGAATGTTTATGCGTTTCTTCTACATTGCAGGTCTTTTTTATGACGTTAGGATAAATATATTGTTCTAGTCGCACATTCTAAATTTAAATTTATGTAAGCAATTAAACGTTGTAATCACCGACCCTTCGTTAACTCGGGGTAGGCTTTTTGTAGGCATATTTTACTTCTCTACGACCTCAACAAATAAATGTTTAACCAATTTCTTGCGACTTTAAAGCTAAGTGAGAACGTCTTGATCTCATCTGCCCATCTAACGTTCTGCCGCCCCCTGCAACGCTTGCCTGTTATAGGGATTCACTCTTTAACCCTTAATGGCCAACGGTTATCTTGCCATCGCATTACATGCCCTGCCCGCGTCCATTTCGTCTTCCTAATTTCTACTAGTATGTCCTTAACATGCATTTATTCCCTGACCCACTCCGCTCTTTTCTTGTCCCATAACGTTACACCTGTCATCTTCCGTTCCATTACTCACTGAGTCGTCCTCAATTTAAGTTGAACCCCTTTAGTGAGCCTCCAAGTTTCTGCCCCGTAGGTGAGTACCGGTAATATGCAGCTGTCATACACTTTATTCTTTAGGGACAATGGTCGGGGATAAATTGGACGAAGTTAGCACAGCACAGGAATAATTGGAGATCTATGGGAGAGGCCTTTGCCGAGCAGTTGGCGTACAGAGGCTGCTGCTGCTGATGATAATGAAGCTAGAACATGCCCCTCATCCTTCGAGCAAAGCTGATTCGTCATGGGTATGAAAAATTCTACGTAATACTGCGTAAGATTTACTGCACAAGATTTACTGCGTAAGATTTATACTGCATAAGATTTATTCTGCATAAGAGTTACAGACGCCCAAGACGAACTCACTTTGTGGCAGTGTTGGAGTGTGTAGCTCGCGCACGCGAAGAAAATTGCGGACGCGAAATCCACTGCTGTGTTCCCCATGTCGATGTGATATGTTTGAACTGAAGGATCGCTAGGTATCGACAATTCATGCTGTTTTCTGCAGCTTGGCACGTGCGGTTGTGCAAAGCGATTCCGTGTACTCCTCGAATTTCTTCCGCTATAAAACGCAGCTGAATTAACTTCACTACTAGTATTTTAACTTGTTTTATTTATTCTACGAAGCATTATTCAGAGTTGCGCCAGTTCTAGATATTGATTGAATGAAGTACCAGGGGGTGGTCGTATAGTAGTAATCAAACAAGGCATCTGGAAACACGAATGGCTGCAAAACGGAAGTGTCTGTGGCATTTATTGTAGCTCCGCCCTTGGCCAGAATGAAACTGCATGAAGTTGCATCCACTAGCTTTCAAATGTAGGCACAGGCATAGAAAAATCAGTATCTACAAACCGCGGCTATATTAAGAACCTGAGGAACCACACAAATGGTGAAAATAAAGTGATTCAATCAGCCCAGAAATTGCAAAATACACTAGCGCAGTAATACGTATGTATTTAGGGCTGAGTCACCATACGCAGGGTGCAGGTAGTTTAGCGGATAGATATAATGGCGGGCGTACGTATGAGCCAATTTTTCGTTGGAGGTAATCATACATCACATTCTGTAAAAAAAGATGCTCCTTGGACTGCATGCGTAACCCGATGCTACTATTTAGTTCTAAATAGAAACTCTATGCTTGATATCTCAATTTCCTTTTGCATGAATGTGTACTGGGGGAGGTCGAAGAATTCAGTCGCTAGGGTCACACTAATTAATTTACATTCCGATGCCTGTACCGAAAGAGGCGATGCCCTCTGAATATTTGATGCGCTGTTATGAAGTCTTGTTCGATGCGTCTCCACGTATATGTGTTACTTCATTGGTGGGCGAGGCTGAGCTGGTTTCTCAGTACACGCACTGGCTTCAGGATACGCTCGCAGATTTCTTTTAGCTAACGTTGCCAGTGCTTGAACTCTTATTTATTGATTTACTGCTGAATTCGTGGACTTGACGGAGCGAAAAAAATTTTAACAGTTGATAATTACAGCGTTATCAAATACCTCTGCCGATAAGTGCTAATCTCTTGGCAAGTAAGACGGCACTAGTCTTTAAAATGCGCGCGCTGACTTCAATGTAAGCCCTGCGATTTCTCATTGATCCACCTTGTGCTTGTGTTCAAAAATATTATGATTGATGGATTGATTGATTGATTGGTTGATTGATTGTTTGTTGGGGTTTAACAAGCCGACGCTACACAGGCGATGAAGCATGGCGTAGTGGAGGGCTCATGATTAATTTTGACCACCTGGAGGTCTTGAACGTGCGCCGATATATCGAAGACACGGGCGTTTTCGCCTTTCTCCAAAAATAATATTATTTTCTATCATACTTCTGTGTATAATAATGGCACAATATCCCCGTTTTTGCATCAAATGGACAATAGCTATTCTGGGCTTTGTACCGAATTCTGGAGGAGCTGGCCTTTTTAGCTCCCTAGCGTAGGAGTCGTTGTTGAGTTTGTGGCATACGCTATTTTTCGTAAGGGCTGCAGCGTTACTTCCCTATGAATTTTATATGCCGGTCATCAAAATTGTACATATTTTCAAGTGGCAACGTCTAGTTTAATGTTATGGCAAAGGCAGCTACCGTATATACGGTGCTTGAAAACTTCGTGAGGTAGAGAAAGACGTTACTTTTTAACATAATCTTGTTGTTCGGCTTCACCACCATGTATTTCATTCATCAATGTATGAAGCCAACAGTGACATATCGTTGAATTACGTAGTCTAGCATAAGATTTGGCTGAAAATCGTCGTTTGCTTGCGCTGCAGCATCGCGCACTGCGAGCATGACATCCTGCTTGCATTGAGCAGTGCCACTGCCCAGATTACATTTTCGAGTCAAATAGGATGCGCTTCGCTGTCGATCTCCCGATTTCCTTTGTTGGCGGGACAGATTGGTCCGTCGAGTGCATTGCAGTGAAACTGAACTGGAAACGTGAACACATAAGCAGGGGGAGCTGTTGGTCATAGTAAAGCTATTCAGTATAGCGCCAAGCCGACAGGCGGCTGTGAATAACCAAGTAGCTGAAGTGATTTTAGAAGTCATGGAGGAGAAACAGCTTTGGCCATAATTGAATCACAAGGTGCGCCGCTCAACCCGATTCGTGGCTGCGTCTAGGTAGAGGCATTCGTGCACAAGTGTTTCAATGTTCTGTTTCTTGGGATGTATGGCAGCAAGTTATCCTGCTTGAAGCACATTTAGGAGCAGTGTTATGTTTACTGGCAATAATACACGTCGAATGTGTATTGGTTTGATGACATTTGTTGGTGGAGTTCAACATATTCGATGATGTCATAAAAAGGGCCATAATAAAAATGGAGCTGCAACAAGGAAGCGTTCCGCTAACAGCTGGATGTACTTTGAAATGCACCGGTTGTATACCATGGATTTACCATGGACTTGCACCAAGTACCATGCACTTGCACCATAAAGTGCCTAGCGCCAAACGTAACTTTGTTCTTGTCTCTTGTCACTAAGTGAACAGAAATTAAACAGCAGAGGCGGATGAGTCTGGTATAAATACGTCAGCATTAAACTGCATGTCAAATTTACAGCGCAATAAAGACAAACACAAGGACAAGTAAGGGACTTGTCCTTGTGTTTGTCTTTATTGCGCTGTAAATTAACATGTTGAAGCAACTAGCCCAGGTGTCAATCTTACTAAGTTAAAACCGCAGTTGTAGAATGTAAGGATATGGAAAAGAATATTATAAATTGTGGTTGTTGTTCTGTTTATTCATTTATTTATTTATTACATACTGCAGAGCGTTGATCGCTCATGCCAGTCGGGTATTTATGCAGTGATTAAAGCAAGCAGTATAATGCCTACATGAATACAGTGAAACAAAAAACAAATTCGGGCGGCATATGTACTCTCTAAGGCAATTAAATTCACCTATTGTGCGAGGGAAGACAATTCAAATATGTCAGTTCTAGCAATATAGTGCGTTAGGGAATTAGGACGGTGATGGCGACGTCAGTCGAGTAATAATTTGGATAGATACAGCGTGACTTTAATCGCCGATTAGTTGTTAACAACTTGATAGAGAAATTCCTGCTGGGATTTTCTCTTGCGTAATTGAAAGCGTCCTATATTATTTGCCTGCACATGATCAGAGCGGGAATCTAGCAGGGGAATAACGAAAAAAAATAAATCTAACGGCTTTGTTATTGTTTGGTGTTTTCTAATCTTGTGGTTTTTATATTAAAATTGATACATCAATGTAGAGCAGGTAAGAAAGACAATCGCGAAAACAAGGCTTCGTGACCTCATAAAGACGGACCCGTTAAGTCTTCCCGGCTTTATCAATTTTTCCTATAAATTCAAATAATAGTTAGATATTTGCAATAAATCCATATCATTGTTTAAGAACGGCGCCATTTTTTATTGAAAAGAACTTTTATTTTGTCGTCATGGGTCCTTCGAAATTTATTCAGAGCTATGTGATCCTGTATGTCCAATGGTAGATTTGTCGTGATTATGTCGTCTTCTGCTGCCAACATGCCCTCGTAATCCGAAATATAGGTGTCTGACATGTAATGAACAATGTTTTGCTATTCTATAGCGCTGTCATGGCGTGGAAAACCAGAACAAAAATGGCTCGCCGAAAAACTGTTGGTAGCAGAACGATCGCTTGAAATCCAACAACTGCGCGTTGTTTGCCTTCAAAATAATCGTAAATGCAAAACCTTCTTGCGTCCAGACTGAAATATGCAATGGAATCCAGAATTACCGGGAGAAATAGTGTTTGTTTTGCAAATTCGCGATCATTGAATGCGAGAGCCGTAAGGGGAAGGCGGCCGATAAATCGATCGATCTCTAAGACCCGCTGCGTGCTTTTCAGATGGAATTTTTTTGCACTTGTGGCTCGTATTTATACCCTGCATTGATTGGCAAGGCATGAGTTTTCTCATTGATGCCAGATTTACCGCTGTTTGCTTCAGGTCTTACAGCGTTTTTGGCTGTTCATGTGTACTCGCCTCGCCTTGTGAGCATTGCATGTGGTAGCGGAGTCTCTGCCTGTCTTTTCTGCAACGAGTAACTGTCTCTCTGTAGGTGACTATTTCGTGAATTTCTGCCTTTTCTGCAGCTGTTATCGTGTCAGTTTCTCTACTCGGGTCTCTTGGTGGGCAGCCCACTGCCCTCTGCCGCTGAACAGGCCGCGACTTAAATTTGTTCTTTATGTACTTTCCGTGTCTCTTTGTGAAAGCTGGAGCGCTAATACGGGGACTAAGCCCGACTGGATGCTTTTGTACGGTTCTCACGCGGCGAACCCCCAAAGTTAGAGTAAGAGCCGACAGTGATGTCCTGTGCGGAGAACGTTCACTTGATCGGGGAATTTTCGGCTGCAATTTTGACCAAAAGTGAGGAAGGGAATCTTTACTAAATTCGGGAAGGTGTAGGAGTCATGGAGTAAAACAGAATAATAAACAAAATGTCAGTAAAGTGAACCTCACATCATTTATTTAATTTTTATTTAGAAAATGTCTTTACCCATCGTGATATTGATGTTCAAACATCCCCAGTCGTGTTCCCAGAAGTCACAAGCATCCACAACCGCTTCGAATTCACCTAATCGAACAGGAGAGAGCACAGAGGAAAGAACACTCTACGAGAAAGAGCTAGCAAAGAGCGAAGCGGCGGCAGCCGAAGGGCTGGAGCTTGTTCGCATGTATCCGTACTTCGAGTGCGCCTTAGTCCGCCTACCCTCAACAAGAGATGGCGCCTGCAGTTTAGGCGCTGAGCTAAAATTACCTCAATTACCCAACAATGTCTTGTTCTTTTTCATACGGGCAGTCTTAACTTAGGCCTTCAGCATGCAAAGTATCCATGCTGTTTGGTACTAATCGTGAAATGCACAGTCAGATGCTGATGAGCAGCCGATTGAGTAGAATTTAGTTGGCGCTAAAACTATGATTCTCTGGATAGCGCTGCGTACGCAAGGCTAGACAAAGTAGACGAAAGTGGCGGTAGCTAACGCCCAAAACAGAAGAGGAATCCACCCAAAGCCCTATCAGCTGCAAATAGATAACGCAAGAAAATTTACAGAAATGAGAAACCTGCGGGAGAAAATGCTGAAAATATGACATTTCTGACCCTATGAATGCGAATTTTTCTTCCCGTTGCGGAACATCATTGATTGCCGAGCCCTGTTAGCCTGTGCTCCTTCATCATTTTTTATTTCTGCCAATAGCACCTTCCTGGTTTTCGCCATGGTGGTTTGCCTGCCTGTTCCTTTATATCGAAAGCGTTCGGACGGACGACCACTTCCTTATTTCCCAGTTGTCTGTTAGAATCCTAGCTTTGGGTTTCCGCCTAGTGCAGTGGTGTATTGGGTTCATGTTCTTCGCAATTGGCTTGGCAGAAGAAAAACGCTGGTAAAAAATTCTCACGGGGAATGAAAAGCGGTATATTAAAAGCCTAAATAAAAATAAAACCATTTACATAAGTAAAATATGGATGAGTTTTCTGCACCAAGAGCGTCTACCATATGAAAGTAGCGTGCCGCTACGCTTATAAAGCGTCCAGTATAAAGCTTGACGTAGGGCTAGTTGGTGTAGCAAGCTCCCGAAGGTAAGTTGCGCTTGTTACAATAACAGAGACAGAAAGATGAAAAAAATGCACACTTTCACAAGAAGCGCCGCCTTCTCGTGAAAGTGTACGTTTTTTCATCAATCCGTCTCTGTTATCGTAACAAGCGCAACTTACCTTCAAGAGCTTATAAAGCGTCAGCTAATATTCCACCGCGGGCATGTACCGCGTCGGTGGGCTTCAGAGTACGTGCACAGAATTCAGACAACAGGGGCAGGTGTGTTGTGGTTGACACAGCTAAGGGATTGATGTTGATTCCTTGATTTATTTATTTATTTATTCATTGATTGATTGATTGATTGATTGATTGATTGATTAGTTGATTGAGGTAGTGCTCGTGGCGAGGCGAGCTACAACAGCATGCATTTCTGCTTGTACACCCTTCCGAAATACTCCGCTATAGGTATGTGCGGTTCTGTAGATATAAGGGACTAAATATTAATTAAAAGTACTATTGAGAAGCACAAGTAAAAAAAATTGTTTCGTTTGCTGACATATCCTCCTTTTAACAAACCACGTATTCTCTCTATTTCTTCCCAGCAACATGAATTTTTAGATTGCACGAAATTTCAACCGGATTTCAAGCAATACCTGGAGCAACATAACGCTAGTGACCAAAAACTTGCATATACCACTTGCCAGCACAACGAAGAAGCGCTGTATATTTGGGCGGAGAGAAAGTCTAAAACCACTTTTTAAGCCTGTCAATATGCGCTTGTGAAAAACAGAAAGATGACCATTGAGAAGCAAGGAGTTTCTTGGGAAGATTTATGCGCTTGTACGTTCTCTGTTGCCGTAGCCATCTGTCCAAATAGCACCGTCGCGACTTTTACTCCTTTCCGTGGAGAGTCCTCACAGCCGAAGCCGCGTCTTTTTGGCTGTGACAATCTGCTGGCTGACACGCTGACAGGAAGTAAAACACTTAATGCTGTAGTTCTAAAATGATGGGTGCGCGTCAATTGTCTGTTTGCTTTGTCTTTTTTTGGTCCGGACACTAGTACCAGATGGAACCGGCTTTTCACCATCAGCTTTGCGTGTTCGCTTTAATGATTTTGACTTTCTTGACGGCTTGCATGTTTGGCCGGTCTGTCTTTTATTTCGTCTCAGGTGAGTAGATGACTTTCTGTTTGAGAGGTCAACCTCTTTTTCGAAAAACAGGCTAGGCTTCGGTAACGTCAAGCTGGAAGTTTTTGTTGTGATCCCCAACCTAGTCAAATATTATCAGTCCTTGTAGGATAAGCAGACATTCCTAACGACATCACTCGGATTGCTTCGTGTTGCAAGATATCTTGCTCAGCAACATGAGATAAAAGTGCAGCGCAATATTCCCAGCACCAATATGTCCACGGAGTGGGTTTATTGCAGAAAACTAAAGAAAGCTCGGGACTTCTTTCCATCTTTTGCCTTCTGGTCCATCTAATCTGCTCTCCTCAGCCGGGCTGACCGAAGAAGAAAATCTTACGTTCTGATCCCAAACCTGGACGCCATTGGTTCGGTAAAGTTGCCTGAATAACGACCTAATCTTACCATCCGCCTCGCCGGTATCTTTCTCTTTTCTACTGACCATGACTGAAGAAATATTGGCTGCGCGGTAGCCAAGTCAAGACAAATTACTTCGAGTCCTAGTCTCGACGCGAGTTAACGTTTCTTACCGTTATGATTTTTCTGTAATTTCTTGTTATGTCCCTGCAACGCAGGGTCAATGCAGCTAAAAATACATGAAACCCACCTGGACATTGCGTAGTAATATCGCGCTGTCTGTACATTTCCAGTAGTAGGAATGACTTCTGAAATAATTATTCTCGCTCTCTATCGGGCAATTTCAGCTTCTCTGTCCAATATGTCTGTGCCATGCGTTGGTTTGGCTTGGCGTGTTCGGGACTTACAAGCCTACGCTCGACTGATGACTGCGCCGTAGTGACGCAGTCTGCCATCTTTTGTGTCAGGACAATCTGCGGTAATGTATTTTCCTTACTTTCTTTGCCAAAGATATTGCCGTGTTAGGTCTCGGTCAATGTTGACGCAGTAACACATAAGTAATACGCTGTTTTTGTCAATTGCCGTTTTTTCGGGGTCCGGTTCTTGCTACACTCACTAAAAATGTATAGGAGCAGATGAGTAGGCTTGTAGACGTGAAGTCACGCATTAATTTCCCGTTATTTTCTTCCACTCGCATGTTTATATTTCTCTTCAAGTTTTCGGCCGTCATAAACACATGCCCTAAAAAAACACAAATCATTGCACAAGGCAAGGCGGAGACATTACGTGACGGGAGAAATGTATTTTTAATTGATTAAAAACCGATGAGATGCTCCACACGAGTGGCGCCGAAGTGAGCCTGTCCAGCCCGAGTCTTGAATCATTTTCTTTGTCCTTTTTCTAAGAACCAGCCACTACAAGTGCTCAACAATATCGCGTGATTATTGTTTTCAAGGATGCCTGTAAATTGCGTGTTACATAATTAAAAGTACCTAACTAAACACAGACTTCTTTTGTGGCATTCGCCCTTTGTTTAAACAATTTTCAGCCTTTGTTACGCTTCCAGCCAGTTTTGTAGTAAAGACGATCAGTGGCTCAGCCGTGATTTTCTCAGAACTCTGAGCAGCCTGCAAGCGCTGTTAAATCGGCATGATTTCAAAGAAGAAAACACAAGTACGCCTATTTATCTGTCCTGCTGCCATAAAAAGTAAACTAAATTTACTTCGTGTTCCTGACTTTCAACACTATGTACAGACGTCACCATTTGCTGTGACGCGTCATGTGGCGGTGAACACGGATGTGCATTAAGTTTGGATAGGTATTGCTTGTTTTCTAATTTCGGATGCATAATACTCAGCCGGAATTCCTGCTGCTAAATAAAGCATTGTCCGAACCCTTATGCAGGTATTGCCTACTCTGTAAATAGGTAGCGCGGTGCTTGGCTTCAAAGTGGGCGCACAGACTTCTCGGTTTACTGTCCTAGTGATTGTACACTTATTTGTCGAATAATTGATTGAATGACAGACGGAAAAGGTAGATTTCATAAGCGTATTCATAAAATGTAGTTCAAAACACCTCTTCGGGCATGTGCCCCGTGCATATGTAACAATTTTTAAACTTTTTAAGCCCAGGGATTTTTGTTGGTGACCCACCTAGTCCTTGCGGACTATTATTTTACTGCTACCTACTACGAATGGCGGGTCTTATATTCACAATAAATTTATTGTTCGTCCTATTGTGGTTATAAAATAGGCATGCTGATACCGATCTGCCGACCTCTAGTCATCTAATGTTTCGCCACTAACAGAAGGGAATGTGGCGTCGTATTTAATACGTACAAACTAATTAATGTTCGAAATTCAAGTAGGAAATAAAGGCTAAAAAGAGCAGATGACGTGATCCACAAAACAATCCTCGTTTAAATGTCTGTACGTGGCCAGATGTCTGTACGTGGCCAGATGTCTGTACGTGGTCTCTACATTTTGTTTTCCCGCCCTGCAAACCAATTTTTAGCGTATCTATGCCATACAACCACTTAATTCCGTTGGATCCGGGTTACCGAGGAGGTGCTGTCGAACAAGTTACACAAGCCGTGCGAAGGAAGCGCTCAATGGGTGCGAAGCTGCGCCAAACCAGCTGCGCCATCTACACTGTGCTCCGCGAGTGAAAATCGCCCCCCCCCCCCTCCATCTTCAGCCGAGCTAAGAATTTCTTGTTCCGCACGCCGCGAAGGAACCTTTGGCTGGTAGAGGTAGAAAGGTTTGCTTTAAAAGGAGAGGAGGTTCGTGGCAGGGGTGGCAAAAGACTTCCATCTTTCGATGACATTTCCAGCGAAGCCAGTGAAAGAGCGACCAATTTTTTTGGCTGTCCAATATTCCTGCGAAATACTCCTAAACAGAACAGTATAAAAGTTTATTAACTGGATTATCTGCAGTTATTAAACTCATTAGCCCTTCGAATCTGTCAAGAAGGACAGCATGGAAGCTCGAGCGACGATGTGCGTTGACCGGAACCCAGTGCAAGTAGGGCACAAAGGAGAACACATTTGTTTGTAATTCGCGTTTGAGAATACGTCCTAGTTTGTTACCATAATGAAACTAGGAAGGGCTAGGGTTTTATTCCAGCCGGAAATGTGTAGGGACGGCTCATAGTATTTCCATATTCCTTGGGAGTTCGCTGTGGGCACGATTTTTTTGTTGTGTCATTATTTTTTCTTTAAGGGCGGTGTTTAAATTGTAGTGTGGTGTTTGCATTATTCGTCTTTACTTTGTTTTTTCTTGGAGGGGGGTGCACTTTTTGATGACTGCGTTACACTGTGAGCTATTCTTATGTCTTATAAGTGAACACCTACTCTGTTGATAATACCCAGGGCGGATTGAAAGAATCCGACATAGAAATGAGTGTAGAAATAACACAAATGAATCTCAGAACATGGTACCGGGCGTAAAGCAGTAGGATGGACGGTGGCACTAATGACAGGCAATGCATGAACTGACATAGTGCATATCAAAGGAACTCACACCGGCGTAGAGGGCCAAACACAGTCATCCGCGGCTTCGGGCTACTTTGATTTATAGCTGGGCCGTTCTATTTGTGCCTGCCGCCTGCTCTGCCGAACGCAACTGCTAAATTAGAAAGCGCCGAGCGGCAGAAAAAGTTTTCGTTCCCGCTGGGCCGATCACACGGTCTGCAGCTCACTGCTGATGTACAGAGGCGACGAAGTAGGGATTGAAAATCAGTTTAGCAGCTGGAGTTTGGACGCTGCTCTATTTTCACGAAATCTATCAGCTTCTCACAGAAACTAACTTGTATTTGAGACGAACTTGGGTCCCACGCGACTCAATTTTCAGCCTGAACGCCCCCACATAAATATCGGGAACAGCAGTCGTGCAACGTAAACCAATCTGCGCGCTTCCTCTTCAGTCCGATTTGTTCTTTAAAATAACTATTCGTTGGTAGTGAAACCCGGTGTGGCCGGAATCACGAGCGACGTGCTGTTTATTGCTCTTTTCTTGCCTTTATTAGGTTTAAAATTTACATTATACTCTAGACTATACACCATTTAAATCAGAGTGAATTTGTACTCCATGGTACAACCTCAGCATGTTACTTTTTAAAGCCAGTTTTCTGTTGCCTTTCAGTCCAGCCATTGGGCTTGTGGGGACAGTTGTTTGCTAGGCAGGCACGCGTGCGTGTAATGACGTTACTTCTCTTCTTTGCGTTCCCTTTGACTGTTTCGACTGCTTCGACTGTTTACGTTGCATACAAGTCAGCGTTTTGCTATATCCTGCCCTGGCGCGATAACTTTGCTGAGAGGAAGATCGAAAAATGCGAAGCAGGATGCGTACACTGGCCTTTCTTTGGCGACGTGCTTTGCGGTTGGGGAAGTGCGGGAAGAGTTGGGGGTTTAAAGGGAAGGTGAAGCGGCTTTAGAATTAAAAAAAAAATTGACTAGCAGCAAGTACACATTGAATAGTTCCCGTGTACGAAATATTTTCGCAATACATGCAATAGAAGCGGCGCAATGCGCAAACAAATGTGGCCCGATGCCCCGCCCCCATCTGGCCGCGGAGGACTGAAAAGCGCGGGCGAAAACCGGCTGAAAAACGTCATACCTGGACTTCCGGCCGGATCGGCCGCCTCTGCCATGCTCTTTTCGCCGTGTTTCCTTGTGAATGATACTTGTTGTTGTTGTGGTTGATAGCACTTATTTGTACAACTTTCGAGTTCAAAAAGTATGCACGAACGCCAAACGAGCCATACGTTATCATGCCGTATTCCTAAGCAGGATAATGCCACGCCGGGATGTTTGATAACATACGGAAGCGACAACCGAGATGGCTGTGCTTGATGACAGAGAATATACTACACACACTACCTTAGACACTTTGTAAAACGCTCCAGTGCGTATTTCTTATTTTTCTCCTTCCCTTTTTTTATGCGACGGACGTGAATGTTCAAATTAAAGGCTAGATTTAGGAAGGATAGTGAATACTCCTGTAATTTGGCCCGGGACGTTTCTGTTTCGTTCAATTCCAGAACCAAAGTCACATTTGTTCAGGAAATACCTGTTTCGTCAAACGCGTTGGTTTTCTCTCCCAATGGGCTTAGAACAGTGTTCAAAAGCCCAAGCCGATAATGCTGCGGAGGCGCCAGTATGCTACAATGTTTTCGGAATAAATGCAACTCAAGCAGTAAGACGCCACTCATCGAAGTGCAGCTAGTGATCGCGGAGGTGCCTTAGCGCCGCTGCCCAAATGGCGTGTGCGCGCGCATGTGGGTCTGTGTATGGGGTGGGCGACAACGAACAAAGGAAATTCAGAAGCAGAGTCCGCTTGTTGGTTTATGCGTGTACCGGCAACTGGTGTCTCGCATATACGTTTACAGCGCATGAACGCTATTGTTTCGCGCAGTGCACGTACGTGCTTTTTGCTGGTAGATTGTTTATAAAACGCCGCTTATTCTTTGGCATAAATGGTTTCGTATATAGTAACAAACAGTTCAGGCAGTACCTAATATTAACATAATGAATAGAAACCCCATATGCTGGTTGCCTAGTTCATAAATATTTTTACAGAACCCTCTAGCCGACGCCACAGTCACTACTTCGTGGTTCTCGGTCATGTAAAGCAAATTTAAGCTCCAAGATAATTGAACCAACAACACGCGAAGTTATAAAATAAACTTGCAGTCATGTGCGAACAAACATTACGCCCATCTTCCTGCGAGGGAACCCTGGTGTGATGCGACGCATCGGGGGGTTCAATTAGTGTTTCTGTTGGGTTGATTCTCTAAATCGAGTGAAACGTGTTGTGAACGAGTATGATGCATTTCCATCACATGCGAGTGTTCTCATACGCGGGAAGATGGGCGTATAATATTGGATTGTGTCAGCCCACTCAATAAAGGGACCGTCGCTTCCATCACGTCTTCATCTGAAGAATCAAGTCAAGCACGACGTAGTCAAGCACGAAGTAGTCAAAGCAAGGTCACGTCAGTGCGAGAGCGAGCGCTTGACTGAACCGCCGCGGCGCGATACCCGCTTTATACGCCTCGAGCTTCGCGATCGCTGCGCCGCCTGCCGCCGCTTCTCCGCGGCGTTGACGGGATTTGCGCTGCGTGGTTGATAGGGGCTCGTGCAATGTTTTGGTTCTGTTTCGCTTTTTTCGCCTTTCCGCGCACTAAAAAACCTGTTATGGTGACGTCAATAGGCAAAGAGTACGTTTAAGTCACTTAAAAAGCAGCTGCGTCTTCGTAGAGTACCTAATCGCCTGCGAGAGCTACCCGGGGACGCGGTTCTGCGCGCTTCCTCGCCGCTATTCCGGGCGTCGGCGACGGCAGCAGCATATCACCCATGCCACCTCCAAAACATCAGGCACAAGTGAATTCTACTGTCGCCTCGTTTAGACCTGATACTGTCACAATGAGATGTTGGCTTCATTCTGCAGCGTGGACAACGAACGCGGCTTCGTTTTGAATATACACGTCGCAGAAAAATGTGTTTCGGAGATGTGATCACCCAATCCCGGACAATAACTAATGCCTGTTATAAGAATATAAACCATGCAAAAATGTTAAATAAATTCTAAGCCTGTGCGTCGTTAAATATGTGCCCACACACGCCATATAGCAAGAACCGAGGCAAGTTAATGAAACCACGGGAAAAAAATGCTGTGCAAGTGCGGAATTAAGAAACATCATAGCTCTAACGGAAATGAAAAAAAAAAAAAAAACAGTGCAGCTTCTGACATGCTAAAGACGTTCGTCGAAACTTAAGTCAGGTAGGGTTCACTAGACCAACCATACGCGAAATGCACTGCTTTTTCGCGAGACATCGGTGGGGGGGAGGGGAGGGGGACGCTGTGTACAAATGCGAAGCGGAATCAAGCAATGAACGGTTTAGTTATCCCACACACAAATCTCGCGTTCACTTTCCTTTTGTTTTTCTACTTCAACGAAGAGCTGTTCGTACTGCGGACGCATTTTTGGAAGTATACAGGGTAGGCTGTTCAACAATTAGGCGATGAAAGGTGTCGTTGGAAGAGTGTGGTATGGAATAAGGTCCTCTGATTTCAGTTTCTGCTTTATTCTGCAGGCTCCCTGTGCCATATGACGATATTTCGAAGAAGCATTTAGTCGCGTACGCGGATTATATTCTAAGCCCGTCTCCGCGCTGCTCGCAGAGGATATATATGTAGCAGATGAATGTTTGCGGGCGCTCACCTCACGACAATACGACTCTGTCGTGTGCTGATCCCCGAGTATAATTATGCATTGTCCATCGTACTTTTGTTGAATATTCCCAAAATTAACACAGACTGGCTTGTAAGTGGTGGTGATCAATATCTGAGGTATAATATTGGCAAACGTAACTGCCATGCTGTCAGGTATGAGTGCCGGCCGCTGATTATGTAAGCGCACAAAACCGATTTAACTCGTAGTGTATAGCCGTAGCATGAACATCTGAAGAACCGGTGGTTATGGAGACACGGCTAGTAAATTCAGGTCACTGTAACTACAATCGGCTCCATCATACACCGGTTCCGCGACGCTGGCCTGTGGTACACACCTGGCGCTTATACAGACCGAATATACCACACTAAGATCGCGTCAGAAATATTTACACTCTCGTAAACACACCCCATTTGCGAATAGAGGGACTGCTCCACATAAATATGGATTTCAAACGCTCGCAAACGGTAAATCTCAGTCGTGAACGTGCCGAAAAAGCAGCGGCGTTACTGGGGAGCGGGCCGCGGACTCCCGCGGCTGCTTTCGAAACAGGCCGCTAGGGGCTTTCAGTGGCGCCCCTACAGGCCGCGCTCGAGGCGTATATTCACAGCGATTGAAGGAGAGGAGACAACGGAGGAGAGTCGCGCATGAGCGCACTTGCGCGTACCGGAGCAGTTGTTAACGCAGCGAAGCGCGCGCCAAACAAGCGCGCCAGCTGTGGTATGCTAATGAGCCGGAGTGAGAGTGTTGCACACAGCTGTGGTAGACAAGAACGGAGGAGGGATGCGGACGGACACCGCGACGACGACGCAGGAGGGACAAGCCCGAGAGCAAGAGATGCGTCGCATCTAATAAACTGCAAGCTAAATTGCCGAAAAGGCAAGCACCGCTGCCATGCGATCGTTCCCAATACTTCCGACAACCCGTGCGGCCGAAGGGTGTCCTCCTTTGACGTCATGACGGGCGCAACCAATCAGGGGCGTCAAAAGACAAAAAGCGCGCGTCTTTCAAACCGGACCGCGCGTTTTGCAAAATAAATGCTGGTTGGACTCATGTGCGATAAAATTCAATGTGATATTCGCATTCAGCGCGCAAGAAACTATATAAACGTGCCTCTAACTCAGTTTTTTTTGGAAAGCGCTTCAGCTTCCCTTTAATGATATTTTGCCAAACCTTTGGTCGTGTTAGTCGTTTTAAACACGCACAGTGGAAGTCGGATGCTATAAAACGCCCTGATTCTAGTGGAATAGTGCCATTCTGGCTTAAAGGCTTTCAGCCGGGGGCAGGAAGGAAAATTGCATCAGCTTAACGCTGCTAAACTTAGATGTTACGAGCGAAAGCAAAGAGTAAGTACGCAGTGTGCAGTGAGCTCGCCTTTGGCTGACATTTTGAAGCCTGCCATCTAAATATATCAAGTGGATGATTGAATTCATTATTTCGCGTGCGCTGAAGGGCACGCGCCGGCCCTTCCCAGCCGGCACGCCATCAATGGCGAGACTGAGGAACCAAGCGCCGGCTAAGCAGTCGGCAAAGCCGCGCTTTGGTTAGCATGCTGCTTGTGTTTCTGTATTCATTTCTTCAAAATCAGTCAGCGCAGTGTTTTCATATATCAATCGTTATAATCTCTCTGAGTTGCATGGTTCGCTTGCCCTGAACCGCACGAACAGGCGGCAAGGCTGCCGCTGGGCGATAAGGCGCAGTCGAGGCAATCATTTCACCCTCGCTAAGTGAAGCGATACCGGAGCGGTGGAGCTCGGAGTACGCGAACCGCTAAGAACAAAAAGGCCAGCTTGCGGGTCGGCTGCTGAAGGTCATTGCGACGCGATGAATGACATTCGAAAATGTAGCGTAGCAGAGCTTCCACTCTAAAACATTGCGGGTATAACCGAGCATGCTAGAACATGGTTTTCTTATAAAGACAAGTTTTTCGGTTTTATTTTCTAGCCTTCCCCGCGCATTTTTCATTGTTGACCACATATTCACCATTCATAAATTATTGGCTAATGCCAGTGCTGTCGATGGTCCTTCCCACGAACCAATTTACAACAAACTTGACCGTCACTCTCCGCCCCCCCCCCCCCCCAAATGTATTGGGGAGTGGAGTTCATTAGAATATTTTGGACTTATTCGACGGGTGGATGAAACATTTTATGCGCACGGGTGATGTAATGTTGGAAGACGAATGAATCTTCAATACCTGTTTCGTGTACTCAGTATACACTTCCTCGCACAATTCTCCAGATTGCTTAACTTTCGCGAACTTAAAAAATTGGCGCAGTTTGCACCAGTGGTGCTAGCCAGGAGAAATGGCAGAGCTGGCGGCCCCTCTCTTTTCGTTGGAGATGTGGCTGTTATACCTCACATGAATTTCCAGAACTTGTTTCTGAGAGTTCTCAATGACCGGCAGCGGGGATCGTTTTGTCTGCAGATTTCACATCTATACCAAAGTGGACCTCATTAGCACGCTCCAGAACCCATGAAAACCCACTTAGCAAACGCAGCGTCTGTATCGCGAACTCGGTGTCTGTGCTCTTCACTTCATACGCAAACGCACGTGAACTGGCGAATTGAGAAGCACGTGGAAGATCATTCCACAAACCCTCGGCGGAGTTTTCTCGAAAGTCGGGCTGGTCGAATCCACGCTTTCCTAACAAGGCACACACTCACGTTTGCTCGGTATTTTTCTCTTGGCATTTTGGCGAGCTCCTCACGTGGCGCAAGCCTAAAGCGAAAACGCCCGTGTGTTGCAGAATTCGGCACACGTCAAAGATCCACAGGTGGTCAAAATAATCCGGAGGATTCCACAACGGCGCGCCTCATCGCCTGTGGAGCGTCGGCTCGTTTAACTCCACAATCAATCAATCAATCAATCAATCAATCAATCAATCAATCAATCAATCAATCAATCAATCAATCAATCAATCAATCAATCAATCAATCAATCAATCAATCAATCAATCAATCAATCAATAATTAACTAACTGATTAACCAATCAATCCTTAACTAGGTAAGTAAACATTAATTAATTAGTCAATTAATTGATCGATTAATTACATACTAAATAATTAATTAATCATTGAATTAATTGATTAATAATTATTTAATTAATCTAGTGCTGCCTCCTTGGAGCTTATGAATTATCTGACATTCCCCGGCGTCCTAACAAACTGGGGCGATAAGATCAGTGGGACCTGCGCCAGAAGCTTTTCTCGCCTGGCATTGATACCGGGACACATGATGCAGGGACATGGCAACCAGACCGCGCACTCTGCGGCTAGGTAGAGCCTTCTCGTAACCCCTCCGCTGGATTACCAATCCTCTGCTGCTGTCTCGCCCACCTCCTTTCGCCTGCAGCTGGACCACGCTCGCCACGCGCCGATGCCGCCTAGCATCAAGCACTCCGCTTGGCTACCTACACGGCGTCCCTTCCCTGCCACGCCCAGCCGAAAGTTTCATTAATAAGACTCTTTCGAACGCTGCTGTCACTCCTCACGTAATATACAAATGGATTCACCCTGGTACGTCACTACCCCCCCGTTGTCCGCACTGTTCAGCGACTTCTATCGCGGACCTAAACCATTTAATCTGGCACTGCACTGTATTCTCAGACCATCGATATATTATCGAAAATGCACTCCCGAATGGTTCTGCACCAGCTAATCTTCCATACCATGACCCCCAACTCCTTGCCGCGCTAGGAACTTTTTCCCTTGAGAGCGGTCTGGCTCGAGTAGTGTGAGCCGGGGTCTACAACCCATTTGGTCCCTCAAACTGGACAATTAGATCCTCTACGGCCCTTGAAGATTCAAGAAGCGTTAATCCTCCCTCCCTGATATTCCCATTTCCCCCCTCTGGCCAACCGGCTGTCCCTTCCCAATAAAGGACTTTACCACTACTACTACTTAAAAACAGCATGCAGCCATCCATCTAAGGACGAGAATGGTTGAACACGAACCTTTCTCGTGAGGGATTCCTTGGTTGTCGTCTGATCTTGTACTTAGTCTTGCAGACTGTTTGGACGTTGGCGCGTTGAGCTTTGACTTTGACTTGCAGGAGTATGGACTTTCGATCACAGCAGCTTTGATTTTGACCCTTTGCCATTTGGTTTTGCACGAAAAGAGCTTTGCGTTCAACCATCGCCGCCGTTAGATGAAGGGGTGCATTATTGTCAGAATGGCGCAATCCTTTAGACGGTGGCTTCATAACCCGAGGGACCCAGGTTCGATTTGGAGCACGTGACGGTTTTTTCCTTACTTCAACCACGATCATCATCATCGCCAGAAAAAGTTGTTTTTCTTGCAGGGAGTTTTGGGGTACGCGTGGATGCCATAAGTGAGACTACAAAGCTTAGCTTAATTAGGCAGTTGGTGCCGGATGCTCTGCAGTATTTTGAATTATTTTGTTTCCAAACCAAAATTATGCACACAGCTTACAAGGAGTTTGTAATCTGCTGCCAAAAGCCATTGTTAGGTACTGCCGCGCTTCAGATGAAAACGTGAAATCACGACCCCTTGTTGCTCTTACCTGTTGTTAGTATTTTTGGGCATCGAGCCTGCGGGATCGTCCTGAATTTCTATGACAGACTCAATGATGATGTGCACAATGTCACGTGACATCGTCACTTGCTCGGCAATCAATGGTAAGGGTACTCGACGATTTAATGCACGGGGACACTGAACAGGAGCTATATTTTCTGCCTTCTCATTTTTAGCACTACCGTAACTTAGGTAGTCTGCGACGAATTGGCATGTCGTGGATGAGAGAAGACATTCGCGTATGAATGTGTCGTATTGCAGATACAATTCTTGTGTGTGCTTTCTGAAGATGTGCCAAAGCTGGTACAGCGTTACTGCCTTCAAATATACGCTACGAACAATACTTCAACACATGAATTGTCGTCACCGTTCGAATTGATGTCTACGTCCCTGCCAATGCCTTACACGTCTCATTCAGCATGCACTGTGAGGGAGAGTACATGGGATATTCTCCACCTACTATGAAAAGTTCTCTCACTATTTCGTAGTTGATACCTGCACTCGAGATCGAAACATACGTTCCCTTGAGGTGTCAAACATACAATCTCGTGACATGATTCGAATATATGCGAATCATCTCCGAGGCTGATTCTCTAAACGTGCGTAGCACTTGTAGGGATCTATAACCTAATCATAAAATTAAGTGCCTTCGGAAGGTGGCGTCGGCGCTAGCAATGCGAAGTTCCTGTTACACAACCGACCTCTAAAGTAAAGTGTAATCTCATGCTCACGCAACCATGACTCCTTCGACTGCGTTAGACGTTTAGCACAAGTCCCCGCTTGGTCCTGGCCTTTCAAGTTTTTTCGTTGGAAAGATTAAGAAAAAAACAATGAACCTTGTGCAGACCTGTGGCCCCAAGCCATCGCAGACGTGTGCAGACCTGTGGCTACTAACTCCAGATACCAGAAATTGTGTATTGTTTACAGATTGTCCGCTCCTTTCATTATATTTTCGTTTTCAGAAAGCAGATAGAGAGAGTTTCGTGTCCTAATTCGCGGGAGAAGAGTCCACGTCTGGTTGCACACTCCTTGCATGAGCAGGCACAATATTTGTCCACGCGTGACGTCATACGGAGCAATGAGACGCTTCGGAGAGTCACGCAGTTGATTAAGTGTGGTCGAAGTCTGTTTTTTTCTTGAAATTTAAATGAGCAGGCGTCGTACATCGGACGGCATACCCTACGGGATAAAATTATGGAGAAGCGCCGCGGTATGGAAAGAGTCACGGAAGAAAATGAGCTGATGTACTGCTCCGCCAGAAACTTCCCGATCTCAAGCTTGTCCATACAGCCCCACAGGTTATTTCGCTCAAAACTAGAAGGTGGCAGTGCTAGTCTGAAAAAAAAGGGTATGCCTATTTGGAGCTTATGCTGCGTTGTCTTGTGTTGCGCCTGTGTTGATGTGTTGTGTTGATTATATGAAGATATTGTGTGGGAATGCAGATTTGCTAAAGTGTCTGTCAAGGAATGCTTTTCTAGGTCTGTATATTTTATTTATTCGATGTTTCTTTAAGGTTTTGTTTATTAATTGTCATAAGAAGTTGATTGCAGGATCAGGCTCATGTATGCAAGCATAGGAATACGGGAAAGGGAAAGTTTGTTGTGGCAGTTCTCGAGTTAGTATGCATATTTTTATACGTGTAATGGCTTCTTTAGGGAATGTGTGTTCCTCTTCGAGGCTTCAAACTTTAAACCTGTGTACCACACAAAGGGAAAGTGTTGTGTCTGAGGTTCCAAAGTGGACAGGTGCCGCCGCGTATTAAAATTCGCGCAACTACACGCGTGAGTTCCCCAGTGCTACGATGGGTGGCGCCACGTCCCCGGTGGGCACCTTTCGGGAGACAATCACGTGACCGTGTTTTTCCCCGCCAACTCTCTCGGCACGGTCTCCATCTTGTGCACCGCAAGTCATGTAAACCTCGGACGAATAAAGTAATTTGCAGTAAACAAAGTACTTATCATTGGCGACGAGGCGGATCACCCGCGGCAGGGAAACCCCCAGTGCATCCAGTAAGTCATGGCTGGCCGCCAGCATGATTTTTCGTCACGTTTAGAGGAGTTCACGGGCTCCAACTGGTCATCGTGGTTCGGCCGACTACAATTCTTCTTCGAGGCCAACGATGTGACCGACCCTGTCAAGCAACGTGCACATTTGCTTACACTGTGCGGTGCTCACATTTACGACGTGGTTTGTGCGCTACTTCAACCGAAGACGCCGGACCGAGTGAGCTATGCCGAGATCGTGGCCGCACTTCAGGCGCACTACGACCCTCGCCCGTCGGAGGTCTACAGTCGTGCCATGTTTCAAAGGCGGGATCAGCTTCCAGGCGAGTCGGTGAACGACTACGTTGCGGCACTACGCAAGTTAGCTACGAGCTGCAATTTCGGCACGCTGCCGACGGCAACAGCACCCCCGGCGACGCAAGCTGGTGGAGCGGCATCAACACAGCAGGGAGCTACGGACTACAATCCAACGCTTCTGCCGTTAGATGTAATGTTGCGGGATCGCTTTGTGTGTGGTCTCCGCGACGAGAACCTTCAACAGCGACTGTTCGCAGAGAAGGAGCTCACGTTTACAAAGGCCTACGATTTCGCTATTCGAGCGGAAAGCGCCGTCCAGCAACAACAAAAGATAAAAACTGATCACGCGGAAGTCAACAAGGCAGCAGCGCACGCCAGCGACAGCGCTACGAACTCCAAGGCGCATTCTCAAGGACAACGCTGTTGGCGCTGCGATGGATCCCACAGTCCCAAGACATGTAAGTTCATCAAAACAACGTGCAATTACTGCCGGAAGCAAGGCCACATTGTTAAGGCTTGTATCTCAAGGAAGAAGGCTGAGAAAAAGACGTACCAGCGCAGCATTTCCTTAGGAACTTCACAGACTGCCAACGTGACGGAGCAAACCAAACCAGACGTTTCAACGCTCCATGATCTCTGTACAGTGGCAGACGGGTTCAACACCCCGAAGTTCACCCTGAAGCTTACAGTGCATGGCAAACCAGTGACTTTTGAGGTTGACTCCGGTGCAGCGTGTACCATGGTTAGCAGAGACACTTTTCAAACTGTGTGGCCAACGCACGCACCTACACTGCAGCAGGACGACATTCATCTACGCACCTGGTCAGGTCAGCTACTCCAAGTCATTGGAACAGCGACAGTTAATGTTGTTCACAAGAACGCGACTTGTCAACTACCACTTCTTGTTGTCCAAGGCACAGGATGCAGCTTGTTGGGACGCAACTGGTTTGACAAGCTGGGCATCGAGCTTCACGGCATTCACCAGACAACGGACGAAGGCATTTTGACCAAGCTGCTACGGAAGTATGATGACGTTTTTTGTGAAGACACCACGGGACACACAGGCCCACCAGTAAATCTGAAACTGAAGGAGGGGGCAAGCCCCAAGTTCTTCAAGGCACGGCCTGTGCCCTTTGCCATGCGCGCATCATCGGAGGCGCAGATTGACAAGTACGTAGAAGACGGTATTTGGGAGCCTGTCCAACACTCAGACTGGGCTACACCACTAGTATGGGTACGGAAAAAAGACGGAAGCTTGCGTGCCTGCGGTGACTACCGCTGTACCGTAAATGAGGCTGCGAAGAAGACTTCATACCCCTTGCCTACAACAGAGGAAGTGTTTAGCACTTTGAAGGGAGGGCAAGTTTTCAGCACCTTGGACTTGGCCCAAGCTTACACTCAACTTCACGTCAGTCCAGAGACAGCACAGATTCTCACAGTCAACACCACGAAGGGTCTGTACAAAGTTAACAGGCTTCCATTTGGCGTTTCAGCTGCTCCAGCAATTCTCCAGCGCTTTATGGAGACGACCTTGAGCGGCTTGCCAGGAGTATGTGTTTACCTGGACGATATCATAGTGAGTGGAGCAACAGCGAAAGAGCACAAAGACCGTCTTGCGGCAGTTCTGGAGCGACTGGCCCAGGCAAACCTTTGACTGTGCAAATCCAAGTGTCAGTTTGGTGTGGCTGAAGTCAAGTTTCTTGGTCACAAGATTGATGCAGCAGGGATCCACACGTCAGATGACAAGGTTGAGGCCATCGTGAAGGCACCAGCACCCACAAGTAAGCAAACACTGCAGTCTTTTCTGGGCATGCTGGCCTTCTATGACCGCTTCCTGGAGCGCCGCGCTACAGTGGCGTCAACACTGTACGAGCTGCTGGCGAAGGACAAAACTTGGAAATGGGAGCAGCGGCATCAAAAGGCATTTGATGAGCTCAAACAGTGCCTTTTGTCGAGGACTGTCTTGGCACACTATGATGAAAGCAAGCCCCTCTTAATTTCATGTGATGCTTCGCCTTATGGCGTAGGTGCCGTGCTTGCTCAGCTGGACAGTCAAGGCAGAGAGGCACCAATTGCATTCGCATCCCGGACATTGGGTTCCGCTGAGCGTAACTACGCGCAACTCGACCGGGAAGGACTTGCTGTAGTCTTTGCAGCCACTCATTTCCACAAGTACATTGTGGGCCGAGAAGTCACCTTTTTGACGGATCACCAGCCGTTACTCGGGATTCTTGGGCCACGAAAGCCTGTACCTGAGATGCTTTCGCCCAGGATGAAAAGGTGGTGCCTCAAACTCTCAGCGTACAACTACAACCTCCAGTATCGCGCCGGTAGTCGTCACCAGAATGCGGATGCGCTTAGCCGACTTCCACTGCCAGACCGCATTGAAGAACCTCACCCACCTGGAGACATCCTAATGTTTGAGGCGTTACCGCGACCACCGTTGACAGCTGACGTTGTATCCACACTCACTCAAGAAGACCCCATTCTTGCGGAAGTCTTTTCAGCAGTACAGAATGGCACCGTGCAGCGATTACAGGGAGACAGGTTCACTCCATACCGAAGAAGAGCTACCGAACTTGCTATCCATCGAGGATGCATTAGCTGGGGCTCAAGAGTTGTCATACCTGCGGCAGCTCGAGAACAGGCCATGTCCTTGGTTCACGCGGGACATCGTGGAATTGTAGCCATGAAGGCTTGTGCGCGCAGTTACCTTTGGTGGCCTGGCTTAGACGCCGAGATTGAAACAACTGTCAAGTCATGTAAGCAGTGCCAGCGCACCCAGAGCGATCCCAAGAAGGCTCCAGTTCCAATTTGGACGCAGCTGACGACACCATGGCACACCTTGCATGTGGACTTCGCTGGTCCGGTGGAGGGACATACCTTTTTGGTCGTCGTCGACGCTTTCACCAAGTGGTTGGAGGTGCGACCAGTGAACAGCCCGACATCGACAGCAGTCATCAGTGTGCTGCGTTCTCTGTTCGCCACGTTCGGCATACCGCGTAAAGTTGTGTCGGACAATGGGACTGCGTTTGTGTCTTCGGAGATACAAGGCTTCTACAAAAGAAACGGCATTCGGAGTGTAACGTCAGCCCCATACCACCCTGCTACGAATGGGCAAGCAGAACGTTATGTCGGAGAACTGAAGAGGGCGCTCGCAAGAGAACCGTCCGGTTCGCTCAACGTTCGCTTGTCGCGTTTTCTGTTCAGGCAGCATACCACTGTGCATCAGTCGACAGGCATAACACCCGCTAAGGCTATGTTTGGGAGGGAGCTACCAAGCCAGTTGGACCTAGTCAACGCATCTGAAGGACAAGAGATGACACAAGCTGAGCTACCCCAAAGCCGTACACTCGTTGAAGGAGAAGCAGTATGGGTCAGGCAGTTCAGCAAAGCCAGCAGGGGGCCCGACTGGACAGAAGGAACTCTGGTTAAGAGGATGGGTCACCGATCCTGGCTTGTGCAGTGTGCAGGAAGAACGGTAAGACGCCATCTGAACCAGCTCAGGAAGCGTGCCGGGGAAGTGATCCTGGACAGACAAGCCTCAGCGACACTCACATGGGGCATGGACAGTAATCCAACGGGAAACACACTAGCGAAGCCATCATCACGTCAACCGGAATCTGGCACACCAAAACGTCCAGCACGGATTAGACGACAGCCTACATGGTACAAGGCATCCTTCTAAGGGGGGAAAAGTGTTGTGTCTGAGATTCCAAAGTGGACAGGTGCCGCCGCGTATTAAAATTCGCGCAACTACACGCGTGAGTTCCCCAGTGCTACGATGGGTGGCGCCACGTCCCCGGTGGGCACCTTTCGGGAGACAATCACGTGACCGTGTTTTTCCCCGCCAACTCTCTCGGCACGGTCTCCATCTTGTGCACCGCAAGTCATGTAAACCTCGGACGAATAAAGTAATTTGCAGTACTCAACAAAGTACTTAACAGAAAGACAGTCCCTTGCATAGCTTAATTGCAGGCGTGCTGGGAACGAACTTCGTGGGTGTCGACTTCGATTGGTGACGTTACTTCCCTGTTACCTACTTTTTGCACAGTTTCTCATTAAACGAATAGTGAGGGGATGTACAGTAAGTCGTAAAAACGAACCCTAGAAAGTAGGATGTGAGCCGTATCGCCCACACATCGTTAGTGCCCAGTTCCGTAAATTTCCTGTTTGCGTAAGACATCGAGGTGTCGCGTTTGGTTTTTTTTTCGACACGGTTCGGACGTCATCAAAACTACTCTTGCTATTTTCAGGCAAAGTGCGAAGCTTGCTCAACACTGCTGACGGAGGTCTGCTGCATCCGATAACTTTAAGCTGCTTCTTCCTGTCGGCTTTGAAATCTCCCCCATATTCGTCTACCTTCCTTCTCGAACGAAGCTTTGAACCCTGGTGGCTCCACTCGTAATTAATGCAAAGGCTTTTTCAAAGAACAGAAGAAAAAGGTATTCAATTCGTGTGTTTCATTCAGTTAAGAGTGCTCCGAAAAGACCTTCTCGTTAGCATGGCTGGGATGAGACGCGTGAGCTTAGATTTCGACAGTTGAAAAGGAAGAAAGCAAGAGCAAAGAAACAAATTCAAGATGGATAAAACAACTCGAAGTCAGTTGCACAGGCGTATAGGCTTAAAGTTCACTATGCGTTAGGCGCTTCTTCAGAAGCTGCTAAAATCAAGGCGTCCTCTTGATGCGGTACGAAGAAAAGACGCCGTACGAAGAAAAACTTGGGTTGGTGTGTCCACAGTGCTGATTTTGCGCAGCGCGGTAGTAGAAGGCGTTAAGCGCGCTCTGTTTGGCTAGCAAGAGCTCTCGTTAGCGACCCTGCTTGGTCCTAATAAGGATGACACATTGTCACCTGTACTCCAACAAGCATGTTTTCTTTCGTTTCTGCGTAGGAAGGAATGAAAGCAAGAATAGAACTCTACGAGCCCCATATTTTTGCAAGTGCACCGGATTTTCTTTCAAACTAGCAGGCGAATTCGTCCTCCGTGCATTCTTATTTGAGAGTACGGCAGAGAAAGACTGGGGCCCCGTCCACACTGTTAAGGTACGTAGACCGCGTTAGCGTACAATGTCGGGAACATTTGGCTTCACATAAAACAAAAAATCCGGATTTAAGCATTGTTCAATACACTGTTCAATAGCAGGGCACCTGCTTGCGAGAGCGAGAGAGAGAGAGAGAGAGAGAGAGAGAGAGAGAGAGAGAGAGAGAGAGAGAGAGAGAGAGAGAAATATTTTTTGGTTTGTCCCGTTGTTTGAAACAAGTCTAGCCCAGTTAAACGGCCGCCAGTACCCCTTGCGCCCTGGCGGTGTTTACAGCAAACTGTAACGGCCCAGAGCTGGCCGTGTGGGTCACAGCTGAGCAGCCCGGCATTCCACGGCTCGTCATTCACGATTTTATGTCTTTGTGGCGTAGCGTGAGGATGACCCCATAGTATGTGCGACAAATCCACCCGATTCTTACATAGCTAGCACATGTCTGAATACTAGCCAGGGTAGTTGTGATGGTACTCCACAGGTCTTGGATACGTCTTTATTGGGAGGAGACGCCATACATTTGTTTAGGGATGGATAGACGGGGGGATACAGGGCTTGTTCGAATCTGCCATGGCCAGTAATTTTCCTATATTAGACCATGCCGACTCTTCTCGACCCCGGTGCAGGCTGCTTGGGGGCTCGGCCTGCGAGTCCTGAAGCCGCGGTGTGAGCTGCTTCGTTGTTGCCGGAGAGGGAAGTGCTTTGAAAGGACCGTAAAATTTGAATTTTTCTGAGGTTTGAGAAATTTAGCAGAATGCGCCGTACCAATGACGATATCAGCCCTTGAGCAAATATTTCGCCGTGTGAGTTTAATACCTGTATTGCGGTAAAATCTTATATATCCAAAACAGAAACTCCCAAAGCGAAATAACAGAGTAAACGCCATTGAAATGTCTTAGGTTTTATGGAATTAAGAGTGGGCTTCGTAACCATGAATTTTAATAGCAAGTGAACCTGACTAAAACACGGTAATGGTTAGTTAGGGCAGTATCCAGGCTAGGGAAGCACATCGTTATTGTTAGTGTAATGCTTCCTGAGTTTGGACATTTACGGACGAAGCTTCGCAACGCTACCGAAGGTGTGTAAATCAGTTAAATGAACCCCTGCAATTAAGAGAGGTTACCATGGGCACAGCGGGCAACTGATTCTTAGTAGAATGAAGCAGTGCCTTAAATTGTTCAATTATATTTACTCGAAAGTTTCAATCCATCGACCCATAATGACAGCAAATTTACAACATAAGCCTACGCAGAAATTCTGAGCAACCCACTTTTGTCATCCTCACAATATTTTCCTTAGCGAGAGAGGGTAAATATCTCATTCCCAGCGATCCCGCATTCTACGCAGTTTTTACATTAGAAAAAGCGTGGGTCAAAAAGAACGAGAACCAATATTGGCACTCCTTTAGAGCATTTACACATAACTTTTACCCAATAACTCGACCGTGTTTCTTGATGTCGTAACTCTGAAAGCGTTCCGCATGGCCAGCCCGAGCTGTGTTCTGCTCAGATTGGGCTTCAGCAAAAGCGGAGTGTTGGGTTCTGCGAAGTAGTGTCCACAGATGGCGATAGTGTACACACACCGAAACTCCGAGCCCCTCGAATACCGGTGGCGTTCCGATAAAATCGAATTATTCTGCGGTCGGAAGGCAGATGTTGCGAAAAATCCGATAAACGTACGGTATAGCAAACATTTCGTGATGGCGACAACTGGAAAGTTGGCTCCGCTACAGCTTGTGCTGAGAACTTGCGCTTCGCCTGCTAACGAAAACACGTCTTGCCCTGTAAGGCGTGACCAGGTTTCGTATTAACAGTTTGAAGGCAACAAAATATAAGCAGCAAATGACTGCTAAACCCATATTACGTGACTTCAATTCCACGTGTTATCTGTTTAGATAGCTGCAACGAACGACTGGGCTTTAGCATCCGCTCATGTATTTCAAAACAGGAAAAATTGGATTCAGTGTACTTCGGGACTTTCGACGTATACCCTCATTCTTTGCACAGCGTCGCGAACCCTTAGTCTTAGTCTTACTGTACAGGAATTTTCATCGTCGGTTGTAATTGTAAAATTTAAAAGGATAGTTTACCTACAGAAAGACAACGCGGACGAACCCTTAGTCTTAGTCTTACTGTACAGGAATTTTCATCGTCGGTTGTAATTGTAAAATTTAAAAGGATAGTTTACCTACAGGAAGACAACGCGGGAAAACGTCCCTTCCCTGTCTTTTCGTATCCCAGGAAGTTGGTGGAGAAATGAGAGTGGCAAGAAAAATATATTGTGGTAAAATCATTTCGTTGGAGATATTAATGCCGTCCTTCAATATATAAAGCCATTCGCAAGTTGCTGTATTTTTAGCGAATCAGATGTTGGCAACGAGAAATGCCGCATAGCTTAAAGTCAAGTTTCAAAATAATTTGTCACTGCTAAAGCTCAATAAAAGGGCTTGTCGGAAATACTCGTTTTTGAAGTTGCAATGACGCACTCAGTTGGAACTTATGAAGCGCAAATGGCTGAAAGCAGAGTGAACAATGTTTCAAGGTAGCAATTTCTATATTCGGGAGCATTCTGAATGCGCGAGAGAGTCGGGAAAAATATGCCGACAAGATATTGCAATGGTACATTTTGCTGACTGCGATTACCTACGTTTATTTGCCGAATGCGCACAAACGACAAAATGTGAGTTGAAGCGTTATCTCTGCCCCCATTTCAGCGACATGTGAGGATGCCAACAGAACACTCTGACAAGCACCCACTTCATACTTTAAATGGCGACGTCGGGTATTGTAGAAAGTGTCACGACAAACTTGTCGAAGTCCACTTTTCACGCATTGCCCAAGGCCATCGTGGAAAATCATCAGGTTGTGGGTTCGAGTGCTCAATGCTGATGTTGCTCTTATGCTTGAAACAAACAGCAAGCAACATATAAACTAGTTGTTACGTCTCATCAGAGAAGTAAAAGCTTGATAAAAGCGTAAATGAATTCTAATTATTGAAAGTTGAATACTTATATTCAAGGGCTAACTACGGTGAGTAAGCTCCGGATAGAATTTTGTATGTTTTGCCTAGCTGATCAAGGGCATTTTGAAGACAATAAAATTTCTGAATTCTTGCGACTTGTCTTTAAAGTTCCTTGAGAAAAATAATTTTGAAGCACAAAGCTGTGGAGCCCTAACGCGCAGCTAGCTTTCAAGATTGACGAAATATATTATCTTCCACAACGTGCTCTAGCTGATAGACGTTTTCTGAAGGGAGGTACAAGACGCATTATTAAATTGATAAACCAGATTACAGAATATATGGCAATCTGCGACGAAGAGTGGGCAGTAGGGCTTTTATTGTAGTTGCCAGGGTTGTAACGAGGGTTGTAATCTTAACAAGGGTTGTAAATGACATTTTTATAACTCCATAAACTACCCGACAACTTAATTATTATTCCCTGTGTAAGCTCCTTGGTCCTGCACCAAGGTTAAAACGCTTTAAAGTGTACGTTTTGGAAAGCGAGGTCACAGTGATCGGGGCAATGAAATTGCATTGATGCGCCGCCGTAAGACGCCTGTCTGTTAAGTTCAGAATCAATATGCCAGTCCAAGTATAAAGGGCGAAGCCGTGCCATTTTTTCTAAAAAGAGGTTGATGCCTCAATCAGAAATTCATCTACTAACATGGGATGGAAAAAAAAGCAGACTGGCCAAACGTGCAAGCCATCAAGCAAGCCAAAAACATCAAAGCGAACAAGCAAAGCTGATGGTGAAAAGCTGGTTCCATCTGGTACTAGTGGCCGGACAATAAAAAACAAGGCAAGCAGACAAGTGACACGTACCCACAATTTTACATGTAGAGCATTCAAGCGAGTTTACCTTTTACTTCCTGCCAGCGTGTCAGCGAGCAGATTGCCAAACTCAGGAAGACGCGGCTTCGACTGAGAGGACACTGCCCGGAAAGGATTAAAAGTCACGCCGGCGATATTTCAACAGCTGGCTACGGCGGCAGAGAAGGCACAAGCGCATCAATTTTCGCAAGAAACTCCGTGCTTCTCAATGCTTCTCTTTCAGTGTTTCGCAAGCGCACATTGACAGGCTGAAAACGTGGTTTTAGACTTTCCCTCCGCACATAATACACTGCTTCTTCCGTGTGATGGAAAGCGGTACATTCAAGTTCCTGTTGACTAACGTTATGTTGCTCCGGGTCTTGCTGGAAATTCAGTTAAAATTTTGTGCCATTTAACAATTCATATTGGTGGATAGAAATAGAGAGAAAACGAGGTCTGTTAAAAGGCGAGGCGGTCAACCATCGAAGCAATTTTTTTATTCTTGCTTGTCAATAGTAGTTTGAATCATTATTTAGCCCTTTATATATTCGGGTCCACACATAACTATAGCGGAGTACTGAGGAAGAGTTTACAAGCAGAAATACCTGCTGCTGTAGCGCGCCTCGCAACAGGCGCTACTTCCAGCGTTGCCATTCGGGGCACGCAGCGAGCAATCAACTGATCTATTATTCAATCAGTCAACGAATCAACGAATCAATCCCTTAGCAGTGTCAACCACAACACACATGCGCCTGTTGTCCTAATTCTGTGCACGTACTCTGAAGCCCACCGACGCAGGATGTAGTAGCCATATTACATGTAATTTTAGCATGAATATAATTTGAGCCGAAAAGTTGAAGACTTGTTTTCTTGAAATAGGCAAATCACTGGTACCACTGCTTTGCTGAAATTATTGCACATCATTTCCAAATTTCTTAGAAAATACATGGGCTTCCTTTCAAAATTGGGAACAATAACGCTATTAGCAGTTATAAAAAACACCCAGTTTGAGAAGGCAGTATTCAAACAAAAGCACAAACATTGCTCACGTAAATGCATTGCTTCACTGCTCATGTCGTAGAAAGACGATAGCCTTGGAGAAACTCTTCATACGCAACACCCTCTCTCTATACCTCATACCCGCCATGTTCTTTCCCGCCCCTCTCTCTTTCCTCTTCTCTAATAGGAAATGCAGTGAAGGTTGCGCAATTCAATTTTCCCGCGTTCATACTACTCGTTTCACCTGTTGGGGCCTTTTATTTCTGTTAATCTCGGAACAGCTGAAGCCGACATCTTTTGTTTCTGTGAGCGCTTCTTTATGCTGTGTCCGACACTGTTTGTTACGATGTGTTTTGAGCGGTATTTAAAAAGCCAGGTCCCTGATACAACGATGTTGACATTCGTCCGCTCACAGTCAATTATTGCCGTTTGATGGGCTGGGAAAGGTAAACTGACGATAAAGACGATGGTGAAGTCATTAAATACGCGTATTTAGCGAGTTTTGTTAAAGGAGCCATGAAGAGAAAATGAAAGTTGGTTTTATTCGAAAGATTTCGTGTTTTATAGTGCCCCCAGCGCTTGTCCGGATACAAACGGTGCTGTATTCACTGAGAAATTAAACAATTTAGGTTAAAATTTTGATTTTCCCGCTCAATCGTGCGTTTTCGTGGCCCCAAGTGACATCACGGGAACCGACCGCTCTGCAGCCTAGAGTACCTTCATTCACGCATCCGCCGTACAGGGTAGAGACACGTATACGCTGGCGCCGCCATTTTCGGTTGCTCGCTCGCCGCCGAAGCAAGTCATTGTGTCAAAACCGCACTAAAATTATCGCCGCAACGCGGTTTACTGAAGAAGTTTGAATCATATTGTCTGTTTCGCGTTGCTAGGTCTCGTGGGAAACGAAAAGAATAACGCGTTGAGCCCGTTGGCCCAATTGCGGCGGCACGGGACCGTTCAGAGGTTGTCTCCACCCTGTACAGCGGTGTTGGTTTGTTCCCGCGTTTCTTTACGTTCCGTAACCTAGATGGCGCCACCATACCGTGGCAAGCGTTTGGTTTGTTCTTGCCCGCATTTAAACCTGGCTTGTTTTTGTTCCGGGAGAAAATATTCGTTCCCTGAAACAGTGCTCGCTCGACAAATGGGGTCACGTAAGACACCATTGCTTGCGTCAATCGGCCAGTGTCGTCTGAGACAACCCCAAGCCCCGTAGTGCTGTGCAGCAGCTAAACCAAGCATGCTGTGCGCAGTACGAACAGCAGAACGCATCAGTACTTCTATGTTTACATGTGCTTTCGTAACTTCCACTGTTTGTCCCATCATTCTTATTGGTTTGTAAAGAATGTGCCGTAAATTTAAGCGCAAATCGCTCGTTCGTCTAGTTTGTAAGCTCTACCTAATTTTCGTCTGCTTCTGCCAGCCTCTGCCAATCGCAGAGCTGGCATATATATATATATATATATATATATATATATATATTTATATTAATAGCTAATAGCTCATGCAAAAAGACAACTTTAATAGAACTAAGGCAATGACAAGGCAAGCAAAAGAGCTTGGTTGCAATATGAACACAGTTATGCAATAAATCAGACCGCAACTGCGGTAGCAAATATGTGAAAGCGAGATTTATATGTTATCACAAGAGAAAACCTGAAATTTTCCTGAAGTTGGGGAATCCAAAAGCTTATAAGGCGTTTTTGGTAGTACACACACTTGGTCATGGTTGTATTAGGAGCAAATGTGCGATGAAACTTTGTCTTGGGCGAGAATCTGGCAAATATTGTGCTTGCTGCACATTGAAATAGCAAAAAAGCTTCTTATAACAGAAGACATGCAAATTTTTTCTACGGGTTGTATATTACGCCGCTCAGGCATAGCGAGCCCTACCTATTGGAACGTAAATACCGATAACTAAATGGTACGGAGGCATTTAGCAGCCACCATTGAACTCGATTAAAGCACACGTATCGGCGAGGCATATTTGATCAGAAGTACGTCTGAAGCTTTTATTTTCATCTTACATTTCGTCAAGAACAACTTGCAAGCAGCGGTAAAATGGTGAGAAAGAGAATTTTCAAAATAGTTTTCCGCATTTCAGTACTTACCCGATTCTAACGCGCACTTTTTTCCGGAAAAATAGGTCGAAAAATCGTATGCGCGTTACAATCGGATACGAAACCGAAACTGCCGAAACAGCAGAAATTTTGTCCCACCCATCACCATCGCCATCTCAAGATGGCGCCAAAGCTTTTAGCAACGATTTTTCTGTCGCAGGAACCATAGGCGCCTAGGCTTTTCTATCGGCGTTCACACCAATCGTCAAATCGTTCCTCTTGCGCGCTTGATAACAGCAATGGCAGCAGCGGCTCTCACGCGTTCAAAACGAGCGGTTGGCTGAAGCGTGCTCCTCTGCAGAAGCTCGCGGGATGGGCATGCGAGGCATGGGCAACGATCCCATCGACCATGGTTGAACGTTCGTTCAGAAGTGTGGCCTGGTGTGGCATCGCGAACGCGCTTGACGGCACCGAGGACGAGATTTTGTGGTGAGCGGAGAGCGACGAGGAGTGAGATTAGAGAGATATCTTCGGGAATTAAATCGCCCGTTTCCCTCGCATTCGTGTTTCTTCCCCACAAAGTTCCGTGCGCGTTACAATCGGAGGTGCAAGTTTTCTCGTTTTTTTGCCAAAAAATCGGGTGTGCGTTAGAACCGGGGACGCGTTAGAATCGGGTAATTACGGTAACATCAAATCGATGCTAAAGTGAAAGTGCGGAACATAAATGTTCGAAAAATATGGTTAAGGTTGTCCCTGTTGCAATTGTCACATGTAACCAAACATTATATATAAGATATTAACCTATATAATAAAGTAATAACCACTCAAAATAAACCATAAGAGCAAAACAAGTCCGTTTTTGTTGGTTTCCTGCGGGAAGGGTTGATTTAGTGTGATTTAATTACCTACAGGCTTTTTAGAATCACGTTGCTACACTTTTATCTCATGTAACCCAACTGTGAGCAACATTAGGTTTGGGCACAGTAATAAAATAAGTTAGCGAAGAGCGATGAAGTGCTTCAGGCTTTCAGGAATTATCGGAATGGCGTAAACTGTTCTAAACTGACAATTGATCTCTACATCTTTCATCTTTCAGTTTATTATCAAGAAGCGGGAACAAAAAGCACTGGTTTTCTGTTCATCTTAACAAAAGTAGCTGTTTAATTTTTTGTGATTTGTGGTAGAACCGACATGCGCAGGCAATGTAACCATTTGGCCGCGGCGGCCGCTTTTCTGATGGAGGCGAAAAGCAAAAACGCCCGTGTGTACGATATTTCGGTGCACGTTAAAGATCCCCAGGTGGTCAAAATTAATCCGGAGCCCTCCACTACGGCGCGCCTCATCGCCTGAGTTGCGTGGGCGTGTTAAACCCTACAATCAATCAATCAATGTAACCATTTTTTTGGAACATGGCGTTAATTCTTACAGTTCACGAAAAGCGAAACAGAAAAACTCTACCCTACTAGTACTCAAAAAGTCCTTGCTGGGACAGTCAGAAGCACGCAAAGCAGCAGCTGGGATTCGAACAGGCAGGATTGTTGTGAAACAAGCAGGCTTGAAGAAAAAAATGGGAAAAGTTGAATGAAGAAAGACAGAACACCTAAAGCGCGGGTTTTGCCTCATTCGGTAAATGGGCATGCGCAGTTACCCTTTTCACAAAAAGCCCTTTCTGAGCAAACGTTTCTTGGAACACAGTGATTTTTTCAGCGAAAAAAGAGACACACTGGGGCCAAAATACAACTGTGGCGAAAGTTTCGAGAAAGAAGCGGTAATGGGACATGGCGGCACAGAAGACACGTGTCCACGTTGTTACACTTGCGAACACTGAAGAAAAAAAAAACGCTTTGAAGCGTAAACAAAGTAACGGAATATCCTTGAAACGAGGAGAACCTGGTGACCCGTGAACGCAAGAAGCTGGCGTTTGAGAGAGGTAGCGCCTGCTGGGGTCGATGGGTTGAAACGGTATTTCCGGTGTCGTCTGTCTGACTGCAGAGAAACACGCTTCGCCTCGCAGAATCGCTTTTCCTGATGAGCCAAAACTTCGTACTTTCTGTCGCATTTTTGCATTATTCAAATGGTTTGAGTGTCAGGCTTCTAATCGTGCGTTCTACGCTGTGTCAGCATCTATAATTCGTGGATCTGACTGATGCGAAGAGTAGAAGAATCGCGTTAGTGCTAATCATATTAGGTCACAACTTTAGCGTTTCCTTCAAAACTGAGAAAGAACAAGACAAAAACAACTGCACAGTTGCAGCTTGACACAGACCAAAACCGCGACTAATCTGGCCTGTGCAGTGCAAAACTAAACGAAATATCTCACCGTAGCAGCTCTAGTACGTAGTTTTAAAATAAACTAGATTGTTTTAGCTTGAAATAAAAATACAAGCAACCAAAAACAAGCTACTCCTGAATGTCAAATGTGTCATACCGAACTACCACAGAGCATCTTTGTGGTTGCTAGTGTGCAACTCAAGGGTTACAGATCCACACGATATCTTTTCTGCATTTATACAAACCAATGCCGGTTGACGCAACATTTTCGTGCAGACTCCGCATGGGAACGTTAACTAAGACAACACGTATACACGCCCATGTACACGCCTAACACTTCTCCCTGGTTTCTGTCCGAGATAGCTAATTGCTGCTGATAAATGTTGCGCTATTTTTAGCCGTTTCTGCTGAGAATGGTATGAGGTCTTGTATGCTTTTGAATGAAGTACACATAGACAATGTTTTACTCTCAATGCGTTCCGTCTACGTTGTGGGTTTTTTTCGGTTTAGATAAGTATAATGTTCCAAATGCACATACACAATTTCAGTTTTTATGCGCAAGCCAGGTTTTTAGGAGGCACTGGTCTTTCGTTGATTAATTTAGGGTTTATTGCGCCAACGCAACACAGGCGATGAGGCGCGCCGTTGTGGGGGGCTCTGGGTTAATTTTGACTACCTGGGGATCGTTAACAGGCGCAAAATCACGTACACACGGGCGTTTTTGCTTTTCGGCTCCATCAGAAAAGCGGCCGCCACGGCCAGGAATCAAACCCGCGTCATAGGGCTCAGCAGCACAAACTAGCCTTTCGTCAAATATTTGTAGGCTTTTTTGTAGGCGTCTCCTACATCTTCATCATCTACAAAAAAAATCAGCAAAACATCTGTGACTCCTACGCTTACTAGTCTTGTGCACTTCCATGATTTGTTAAGCAAAGCTGATTGTTCACTGCATATAAAAATACATCATTAATGGCATTGACCGATGCCGAGTGTGCACCCATCGTGTGTTAGCGCTGCAGCCTCTAGCTAGCGCACAGGAAAATATTGTAGCACAACGCACTGGTGAGGTGCTTTGGTTCACATGTAGATGAGGAAGAACTGCATGTTTTTTGGTTTCGAGTCGCGAAGCGCACGTACCCGCTCACGCGTTCTACTGCAGTTGGCGTGTGCGATTGTGCACAGTAAGCATTATGCTCTTCAGATTTTCAGTGCTTAAAAAAACCGCTACAATAAATTTATCATTTTTGTTTACGGTAAGACACGTGAGTCACAACTGCGTTGGTTTTAGGTTTTACTATTCGAAGTGCCAGAAGGATTGTCGTAGGCTCGTAGCCCAACACAGCAACTGGAAGCACGAATTGCTGGGAAATGTAAATGCTTATGGCTTGTAACATTGGTCTGCCCTGGCCAAGGAGGAAGCGGTGCGAACTTGTTGTCGCAAACGTTTAACACATTTGTCATAATAATAGAAGTAAAAAATCAGAAGGCCCTCCGTGTAACGATGACGATTGTAGAAACACGAAGCTTTCTGGCGTGCGAAAAATTATATGGCGAAGTGCCTAAGTCGCTAGAAAGTGGTGAAGTGCCACTGCAATAAAATCATAGCGTCAAGGATCAAACTGCAAATAGCTTGCGCGTTAAAGTCCAAACTCAGACGGCAGCAAACGAAACGTTCACGAAAAAGCTAAGCGCCTCTCCACCCGCCCCATCGTTGTCGTTACACCCTCCTCTCCTCCAGAATCCGAACTGCCAAAGTCGAAGCTAAAGTCCACTTCAACTCAGCGAAAGGCCAAAAGCAACGCCCGCGCAACGGACCCAAACATAAAGCTGAGCAAGCCGCACGCAATAATGGCGCAATTGCAAAGACGTGGGAAACCCAGGTTCGGATCCGACCATGGGAAGTGTTTTTTTTGTTGTTTGATCTTCCTCATCATCGTGATCATATGCCCTCACAATTTATAATGTTGGCTTTTCTGCAGAGAGTTTTGGCTAGAACACCACCTCCAGTGTGGCCACGAAAGCTCCGTTTTATAACTTAGAGTCGCGGGTATACGATTGGGCCAAGATGGACCACCCAGGTGGTGAAGTTTACGGGATTAAACCACTTATGAAGGAGCAAAATACACCAGAGCACTGATATGGATTTTTGACTGAGCCACCATACTCCAATGCAGGGTGTACAGAGCCCATGGGAGGGAGTTAATAACGTGCGTGTGTATGGACGAATGTTTTGCTGTAGGTATTCATACATCATATTGTGTGAGAAACAAAACTCCTTCACCCTGCTGACTTCTGCCATCTAAGATTGTAAGTGCATTCGGACGCTACTAAAACTCCAAAGTAGAAACTACGTGCTTAAAGCCTATAAAGGTTTGCTTGAATGTACGTGGCAGGATGTCGTAGAACTCAGTTTGTAGAGTTAAATTTGTGACCTACGCTTCCATTTCGATGAGTCTAAGAGAATAGGCAATGTCCTTTAAAATATACCCTCGTTTAGTATATTCTTCCCTAAATACATCAATGCTGGCTGCACAAAGCAGACAAATACATTGCGCGCCGTTCTGATGTAAGTTAGGTTCGCTGTTGGCGCATAAGACGGCTTAACGTGGTTTATTTACGTCATTACTCGGGTCCACATGTTCTGGCTTGTTGTTTCTGAGGATTGTGCTTGTGACTCAGTATAAATTTTGCTTAAGGATTGTTGTGAAAATCAGTTTTACGGATATGTGCCACTTTGTGAACACGCGAGGCCGTGCTGACAACCGAGTATACACACAGGCTTCAGAGTACGCGCGTCGATGTCTTGTAGCTGACGCTACCAGAAAATGCGCACTAATGCATTCATTGGTGTCAAAATCGCTGACGGAGCGGATGATGGTGTCCATTAGCCGTAAATACGGAGTTATTCTATACACCTGTGCCAGCATGGGCTAATGCGTTGGCATGTAACACTGTGCTAGTGTTCAAAGTATGCGCACGGTCCTTACAGCATAATGGTGGTAGAAAGTCATTTTGATTTGAGCTATGGTCACAAAAGTATTCCGGTTGACCCACTTGTGGTTGTAGGTTTTCAGCTTTGTATCAAGAATGCTGAAGAAGCTAGTGTTTGTAGATCTTTTTCTTGCGAATAACTTTCATGACCCGTTACATTTTCTTGTGCTTGTGGCATATTCTGGTTTTTGTAAGGGCCGTACCACTACTTCCCGCATGATTTTGCACGCCGACAATCTAAATGTGTACAAAATTTTTAAGTGGAAAAATTCTTCTAGTTTGGTTTTATGACGATCGCAACATTTGTTTATACTTTTCCAACAGAAAAAGAAACACAGCTAGTTCATTAGGAGCCGAATGATACCTGTTGAAATTCATGTCCTGCTTGTATCATTAGACTTTCTGTTCTTTTTTAGAAGAGAGAACGGTTTAATAAGCCTCTGTCTACCATACTGCCTCGCAACTCCTGACGTGTAGTGTTCCTATCAGTTGCTGTGTTTTATAAAAGGTTTCCGTTGGGGAGGCCGATGACAGTCATGTCCTGGCCATGGTTGCTTAAAGCTCTTTGGTGGTATATCCCTGCAGTTACAAGGACCAGCCAAACAGGTAAAAAATCATACAGTCGACGATGGTTGAAAGCTTCGGGACGTAGTGGAAGACCCTACTCTTTGAGACACCCCTGTAATTCCGCTTCAGCAGCAGGCTTTTGGTTTAACAATCAATGCAGCCGACGGTAACCTATCAGTGAATGGCGAAGTCAAGCATACAATTTGACTGAAAAGTTTGCTGTGCGCTGCGGCATCCCGCAATGCAAGCGCGGTGTCTTGCTTGCACTGCACAGTGCCACAGCCCAGATTACATTTTGAGTCAAACAGGGTGCATGTCACTTTCATTCCCCAAATTTTCTTTGTTGGCGGCATAGATTGCTCCCTCGAGTGCATTGCAGTGAAACTGAACCACGGGGTTCGGTTACAGTCTACCGTGGCGCTCTCACGTCGATTTCCTCGGAGACGCAGAAGGCCTCAGTCGTGGTAGAGCATGATGAAGCAACGGCCCTACTTCGGCTTGAAAAATAAACAGAGAGGTAGGGGGAGTTGTTGGCCATAGTAAAGCAATGAAGTGTAGCGCCCAGACAACACGAGGCTGTACATAACGGAATGGTCGTGGAAGTCGTGAAGGAGGGCAACTTTAATTGGGCACCTTGAAATCACTGGGATGCATCCCGAGGAAGACTAGGGAACAAAACTGTTTCAACCTGCTGTTTCTCCTGCTTTTCGGCAGCCCATAATCCTGCTTGAAGCATGTTTAGAAACGGCGTTTTCTTTACCGGAAGTGAGTCACACTGAATGCGAACTGGTTCAATGGTCTTTGCTGGTGTAGTTAGATAGAGTCGTTGATTCTTTAAAATGCGCCATAAGCACGTGCGGCTGGGTTAATTTTGAAATTAAGTGGTTGCTTTATTCTTCATACAACAGGGTGCCTATTCTCCTTCCCAGAAAAGTTCCATGCACATCATTGTGTTTTGGGGTGCTGACCACTCATGTAGACGTATGGTGTACTGAGACTTTACTAACCACGTTAATTTACTAACTTTACTAACTACGTCGTAGTGAGCAACGTCGCTGGCTGATAGACATGGCCGACCCAGAATTGCGCAACACTCCTTCTGCGCCCAAATTCCTTAACACGCACTTTCGGTTTCGTGTAAGAATTATCTATAGAACCGCTTTTACTAAAAATCGAGGCGCAGCTAAATGCCTGGCACATAACTTCTTAACTTCTTGGCTGCCGCATGCGCAGTGCTTTAGTTTTTATGTACTTCCGAACCCCGTTGGCATATAAAAAATTAGCCAAGGTAAGAAGTTCGCTCGCAGCGGCACATCATTACAGAGGTCGTATGGAGCCGATGGCGATGTTCGTAAATACCGGGGACCTATGTCATGAAGTGTCTAATGTATTTCTCGACTTTATTTTTGCCTCCTATAAGTTTGATACAGTTGATAGAATTCTGTCCACCCCACTTATGCAATTTAAAAGTTGCATTTATAGGAATACAAAGAATGCGAAAGGCAAAAGACTTCGACAGGTTTAACCCATGTAAACCTAGTTATCCCAAATAAAAGATGAGGCGCATACACAAACGGCCCAGCCGGCGTGCCATCTAAAGTGATACTGAGCGTCCTAGGGACAGCGAAGCAGCCGTAAAACCCCCACTCGTGCCCCCGCCTAGTCACAGAGTGCCACAGGCGGAGGATCCACGCGAGCGAAGCTGAGACACCTCTCCGCAGAGGATCACGTATCTTGACGTCACGTGTGCCACACTTGCGCTCCGGGACTCAAAGTCATTCCGACGCTATGAATGACCTTGCAATACACGGCCTCGTAGCGCTTTCGCTCGACCATCTAAGACGTGTACTTGCAGCCTACTCTCATAAGCAAAAGAGTCAAGAAGTATAAAAATGTGGAGACGAAACACGCAATCGCTGCAGTTTTTTTTTTGCATGGCATCAGGGAATAGGGGTGATAAATAATGATGTGCAAATATGTCGCCATTTTGTTCCCTTCACCTGATATGACTTACGTGTTCAAGCCAAATTTAGTAAATTTCCAGACTGCCAGGTTTTAAGCTTCACCAGTATACGTAGCAGACAGCTGTTTCTGTGCATTTTATACTCCTACGCAACTCGCTCTCTGTTAACAAGGCTATTAAAAATTTTCATATATTCCCCTCTAAAAATAACGTAGAAGTAGTTCAAACCATATCGACCTTATTTTGAGAACCTGCGTACCCAAGGTGTACATTTTCTAAAGTAGCAAGAAAGACAAAGGGTGCATTGCAAATTGCGACATGGAAGGATTGACGGGATCGTGAGACATACTCCCCGGGGAATAAGAACAAAGTGTCAAACATTTTCTCTCAAAATGTATGAGTTGCGTATGATGAATTATTTCTGCCGTTCGCAGGAGGATGGTGTGTCGACCCTTACTGAGGGGTGTGCAGGACATTCTTCACATCGTTCGAGGTGGCCGTATCGAGGGAAGTTCCGCGGTCTTCGTAATCAATCTTTGTTAGCGTGTTTGGTGGCACATCGTATCTGCGATGTAACCTGGACGTCATCCGAACAAAGGTACTTTATTACAAAAATAATCATCGGAGTTTACGTCAGAAAAGTTTGGAAGGCTTCTTTTGACGTAAAACAAAATACTCATACCGCTGTCTTTCCCGCCTTGAGATTGGTTTCTGCTGTGCATTTGCATTCGGCCGAGCTTCAAACTTCCTCTATTCCCTTCCTGTCTCCACGTGGATATAATTCTCCGAAGTGCGCTCGCACTTTGGCAGGTCTTAGGGCCTATTGCGTGGGAACAGTTGATAATTTGCTAAAGAAAACCTCTGTAGAAGAAAACAGTAAGAACAACGACAAGAGTCATGTCTTAAGGTTTTGCTACTTCCTTAACATTTTATAAAAATGGATTGGAGATAAAGAGAGGGAATAATGGAACCATAAGGCACATTTCTGCAAGTTTCTTTCCTTTTGTGTAGTTTTTCGCTACCAACACTGGTCTGCGGTATATGTAAGGTTATACGATTGACAAAAAAGTACGGGAATAATATCTCAGTGAGATTGCGATTGGCAAATATATTCAATAAACATCCATAGCAAGATTCCAAATCGCAGTAGTTTAACAGAACGTAGTTAACGCAATCAATATGGTTCACACCCTTTGCGTGTGAAGTATATTTCCCCAGGAGACCTTAGAGCACTTCAAATACAAAAAAATATGCTCTTTTGTCACTCCACACTTTTTGTACCTTTTCTTTCTTCAAGTCTGATACCACAGCTGGGCTGAGCTGTGGTATCACACAGAGCTGAAAAGCTCTGATCGCACCAACGGCTTCCTGTTTATATCTACTTTTTCTCTTTCACGTGCTTTTATTGCTTAGTTACATTTAGGCAATGCTGCAGCAAAGTCTTTATTTCGACGGCCTTAATGATATTATTTACCATGTGTGAAGAAGTTTTAAATATCAGGAGGGTAAAATGACCAGACATTTGTTGCCACGGTACTCCTAGTGACCTCAAAACGTCGGTGGTAGAGCTGTCTATATTTAAAGCCTTAAGGCTGAAGAGAAATGATTTATTGTTCCACAAAATCTCTGTCCCAGAAGGAAGGCACAGCTTGTATTACTTTACTGAAATTCAGGGAAAGAGCTGAAGTTCTCAGTTTCATCACGTCGAGAAAACTTCCAAGAATTTCAATAGTAGAACTGCATAAGGTTGTTAAACAATAGTATTGTTTTACTTTGAAAAATGTTTGATTTCTGCTGCAGAACATCCTCAGCGGGTCTCCCATAGGGGCTGCGTCTCGGCCTACCGATCGGTACTCGATCCCTATTGAATTTCCGGAGCTCGCTTCCCACCACTGAAACCCTCCCTCGTCAGCCGCCACAGTGTAGTACGGCGCTAACTTCAACCACCCACCTTTTCCTCCCCTGTACTCCTATCATTTTACTACTCCGAGCTGCACTCTAACCAGTGCACCATATGCCATCAATACTCAGACCTATAACGGGTGGGTTGGTCCTGCGAAGAGAAATCACAGAAGCTCTTAAAAACCACCCTACTTTATTCCAGATTACGAACTAGGAGAAGTGGGAGGCCTGGTGGCTCAGCACGGGCCCTCTGATCCGGGGCTTATTTGCTCAGGTGACCGGAGATGCCGCCTAGAACTATACGAATCCTACATGCGCCAGGAGGACACTAAAGTCGACCTGAAAAGGGTCGCACTCGTGGAAACACAACAGTTTTTTCTGATATGAATCTGCAAACCACGACACAAATACAAGCGCTTAAGAACCATTACCTTCACCAGAGAGAATCTTTGATGCCCAAAACCTTAATTCTTGCTTAATATTGTGAAAACATTTCTATGATCTAAAAGAAATTCTGAGATCACAAATATGAAGTCAGAAAAAAATTTTGTTGATTAGGACGGACGCAATGACACACTGGGGGCTGGGAAACACTGGACACTGGCTGCCCATATAGCTGTTCAACAAGAAAGCTACCTTGATCAGCATGCGTTCTGGTACAAGGGAAGACAATGACGTAAAGTTCTTATTGCTATCATAAGTAAGAATTGGGCATGCATGAAAAAAAAGCCCAACCTCTATAACCATGCGTTTCCAGTGGGGGGGTGGAGGGGTGGGGGGGTGTATTTTAAGTGTGTACGGCTAGCGAGATAAGTAGAATTAAAAAAAAAAGACATGGTTTCTTTGAAGATACAGTGTACATGGAGCGCAAGATGTACGCACATTGTCGGGTTTATAAGTAGAATTCAATAACGAGGGGAATGAGGCACGTGGGACGACACAGCAGCCCTTGGAGTTTTGAGGCCAAATCCGCAACTACAAGAGCTCGTTGTTTTGACGAGCATGCGCTCGCCAGAATACCTTCTTAGCAGAGTGGCCGCTTAGGCTTAACTGTTCGAGCGTCCTAGCACTCGTTTGAACCCACTTAACAAGCTCCCTCTCAACAATGTGGATTGCAAACTGCGCAGCCGCTTGCTAGCTGCTGTGATTACAAACGTTCATCGTAGCCACAAACATTCCTTCACAGAAATGCGTTTGCTATGCTCTAGTCTCTGAAATATTGTCAATACGGTAGATAAGACAGCGTAAGATGAGATGCGAGACGGGATGCCTGTATAAAACACACGAGCTTGTTAAATGAGCTGAGCGCTCCGCACAAGGCGGCAACCAAAGTGGGCAAATTGTAACCTACGCAACGACTGTCCTCATAATATTGACACCGTCACGACGCTGACAGGCAGGGTTGAATTACCGTAAGAGCTTGCTGTCATTATTTATGGGAGTGTTAACAGTTTGGAACGTGCAAGAAATATTTGACCCATTTTTTTCCTTCTCTGAAGTAGGGCAATGGCCGTCCGATATATTGGTGACGGAGTTTCCTTGGTATGCTTAACTGGCAGTTACATAACGGTATATTTGGTCGTAACAGGCACCGCTCTTCGGCAATTATTTTTCGAGGATGCTCTGTCCACAATTCACTTGTGTGTTCATTTCTCAGTCGTGCGATTGGGATATTTTCTGGTCATTTACTGCAGCCCCCGGAAGAATAACCAAATTTTGTTGACATAAAAGTTCAATACATACGGGTTCGTGGTCCAAACACAAATGTTCTTGTTTAGGGTTAACATTTAAATTACATCATGCTTTTTGCGGGATATTTCTCCCTGTATTGCCATCCTACGAAAACATATCTTTCGGAAGTTTAGTAACTACGTAATGATACTTTTACTTATTGGTTCGGAGGACTAAAATGTGCTACATGAAAGTAATGTAAACTTAGCAGCCCCTTCTTCTTCATCTTGCATATCCAATAGATTAACATGCTTGCCTTTATATGATAGCGAATGACATGTGATAACAGAGATCGTCGATGCACGGGTAAATAGCCCCAGCAGATCTGAGCACTCCTCAATACGTATGTTTGAGGGAAGTAGTGTGCGTGGTATTTATGTCTCCTAAAAGGCAAGAGGGAACAACTTTAGCTTGGTCAGCCTAACCTAAATCTGTATTTGAGAGTTGCTGTGTGCGGGGACATCTGCAAAACAATTGGCTCCAATCAACGCTCTGAAGGTGGCTGGGAGGCAAAGCTTAAAACGACACGCACAACAATTGCCCATGCGACGTTCCTTAAATTCATATACGTGGCTCTACAAAGAGCAAAACCAGAGACTCTTCCAGCCGTTAGCTGGAATTCGCGGGGACGGCGTCTCGAACGCAGCAGCGTCGACCACGGCCGGGCTAGAGAGGCGGTCGACACCGCCGCTGTAGCCCACCCTTGCCTCGGCAGAAAACGGAGAGGAGAGTCTTTCGAAGGGTGAAACAGCGGAACCTAGTCATCCTGATATGCTAGCTAGGGGCTGCACCACCGGGCGGCACCAGCGGAGATTACGAAACAATTCGGCATGTGCGCTTAGTGATTCCCATTTATACCGGTTTAAACTGGTTGCTTTAGTGAGTTTGACAATTGCGAGAAAGCTGAGGGAACTTTTACAATCGCTATTTATCACAACAAGTTGCTGCTTTATCACACAGTCGTGCGAATTATCAACAAATTGCTTTATCACAAGTTGCTGCTTTCGCCTTTTGTAATGCTTATTAAAACACAGCCGAATTTGTATTCACCAATTTAGAAAACGGAGTACCATGCGTGGCATGCAAAGCGCAAAGGCAGCGTTTCTCTAGAGGCCAGATGTCTGTATGTGGTCTCTACATTTTGTTTTCCCGCCCTGCAAACCAACCCTTAACGTACTTTTGTCCTACAACCACTTACTTCCACCGGGTCCGGGTTACCCAGAAGGTGCCGTCGAACAATTTAATCAAGCCGGGCGAAGGAAGCGCGCAATTGACGCAAAGCACGCCAGAACAGGCCGAAAAGAACCGTCGCTACGCAGACGACAAAGCCGTCCCTACAACGCGCCCGCCGGTGCGAACACGCAGCTGAGCGTGGTGAACGCTGGGTAATAGCGCCCTATCGCCGCGCCTTCTACACTGTGCTCCGGGAGAGAAAACCTCCCTTTCGCTCCCCATATGCGTTCAGAGTTTCTGGTCCCGCACGCCATGAAGGAATCGTTGGCTGGTAGAGGTAGAAAGCTTTGCTTTAAAATGGCCGCGGCTTAGCTCAGATAACCCTGGATAACCTCATCAAATCTTGGCTTAGCCTAGTTAAATCTTGGTATGTTTAGCCTTAATTTAGCTGTAAATATTATACTATTCGTCAAAAGCCTGGCTTGTTTACGGTTGTGGTCCCACTTCCGGCGTTTTTTGAGCCGAACGGCTCACCGGGCGTTTTCGGCGGGGTGGTCAGACGCCGCTTGCCTACGACGGCTCAAGCCTCCAGCTCGTGGGCAACGCGCAGAGAAGACGGCCCTGCCTCGTTGTCCTCCATGGTCAAGCTCACTTGCAAGCGGTGAACCACGTGTTCAGGGGCGAACCAGCTGCGGAGAGCGCATGCGCGAAGGTTGCAGCGACGGCAGCGGCTAGCGAACGCGGCCGCCGGCAGAGCTCGGCCCGACGAGTCACGTGATGCATTGTCAAGGTCATGGCGGAGCTGCGCTCAAATAAAGGTCAAAGTTACCGCTCAGAGAAACCGCTGAACGAGATTAGGAAAGTTTTGCTTTATTACGCTTCAGCATCATTCCCTGGCGCAACAACACTTTGACGAAAAACAGTAAATTGATTGCAAAACGTTCGCCCACCATTTCGCACCTTTTTTGTAAAATCTTCAATGACCTATGCGGGATGGTTGAGACCCTATAGGGGACAAATGCTGTAAGGGTGAAGCAAAGAGGCGTTACTTGTTATTCTTGAGGCGTTACCAAGAACCAGGCAATAGTTCCCAGAGGCCTACCCACCAAACCCCCACTGATGAAAAATGAGACAGTACAGGCGCTGGAGACTGGAAGAAGTACTTTAGCATTTTTAACCCGCAGTTACAGAATTCAAGAATAGAACAGTATATATTAGTTTATTTAGTTATGTATTCATTTTTTTGTTTATAACATACTGCAGACCACTGAACGTCTGTACAGGGTGGGTATTTACACAGTAATTACAAGGCGAACATTAACAAAGTGAAGCAAAACAAACACAATTGCGGACCATACATGGCATTTGTAAGGAAATCCCATTGAGTTATTGTGCGTGAGAAGAAAGAGAAATCAAAATGTCCGTTAAAGCGCAATATGGTGTTACGGAATGAGGTTAGTGATGACGCGGCTTTGGAGCCATTAAAGGGGATAGATACGGACTGACGTCAATCGCTAATCGTTTGTTATTAAGAAATTCAGGCGGACTTTTTTCCCTTCGTAGTTCATGGAATGTGATATTGCCAGCTTGCGTAAGGTCAGAGGGGGAACCTAGCTGGGATAACTTTGAGAAAATGAATCTAATGGCTTTTTACATTCTTTTGAGTTTTTAATGTTGTGATTTTCTTGTTAGAACGGAACCTGCAGTATAGAACATGTAGAACCGATAATCGCAAAAAAAAGCTTTTTGACTTCATAGAGATAGCGCTGGAAAGTGGCTACGGATTTGCCGCTGCCTTATCAATGTCTCATAATAACTCAATTTTTACTTTCAAATGTGCTACAAAATTGGTATCAGTGTTAGAAGGGCAGCACTATCCTGTTATTGAACAGAACTTGTATTTTGTTTTCATGGGCTCTTCAAATTTTATGCAGAGCTATGTCATCCTACATGTCCAATGATAGATCTGCCATGAATATATCGTCTCCCGTTGCGACCATGCCGTAGTAATCAGACATATATGCGTCTGGTGAATAATTAACAATGTTTTGTTTTTCTATTGCACTGTCGTGATGCGTGAAAAGTAGGAGAACAAAAATTGCCCGCCGAAAAACAGCCGCTAACACAATGATCGCTTCAAATTTATTATTAGCGCATTGTTCGCCTTCAAAACGATCGCAAATTGAAAAGCTTTATGCGAAGAATCCGGAATTACCAGGAGAAAATGCCTTTGCTTCGCTAAAGCGCAATTATTGAATGCCAGGGCAAGCCATACGGGGGACCCGGTCATTAAATCGATCCCTTAAACTGGAAGTCTGCTGTTACGGATCGACGTTTCTTTTCCCGTGAGGCTTTTAATTATATTCTGCATTGATTGGCTAGGCATGATTAACTCACTGATGCCAGTATTGCCCGCGTTTGCTTCCGTTCTCTTGGCTGTTCATGTGTAAACGCAAGAAGAACTGTAAATCAATTATGGGGCGTTGCCTGAGGGCAGATTTCCGTAAAATTACCTTTTGCTTAGGTGGGTTTTGGTTTTGATAACGGGGCCATACCATCCTGTTCCAGGATCCAATAAAATTTGCAAAACCACGATCCCCAAGGGCTGTTCAATGCCGAGCTTAGCGGGTCAGGATTTGTTTGCAGTATTCTCCTCGACATTGCCGCCAGCACGCGCTCTTTGGATTAACGGAAACTTTATTTAAGTAAGGGTTATGTGTAAGTTCTGTAAATAAGCACAATGATAGCGTTTGTGTGGGATATGATTAGCATAAGAACTCTGAATATTGATAAACCTCCCAGATGAACCTTCCAGATGAACCTTCGAGATGAACCTTCCAGAATTCATTACCACCTTCTATAAAAACTTTCCTTTCATATCTTAGAGAAAAAGAGCATAGAGCGAATAAGCTTCATTCGAAGAGACCTTAGTGAGTCCTTTCTACCCGGCGGAAAGTGTTGTCCTTTGAGAAACTATATTGTGTCTTCGCCGTTATGCCCAGGAATCGATCAGGCGATACTACATGGCGAGGCCCGAATCACGATCATCTATCGCTCGTTACGGGTTACGGCTGGGGTGGTGGTAGGAGGGATAGACGAGGCTTTCTTGCTGAATTTACTATCTGCGATTATATGTTGGAGGCTGCCTCATTTTTTGCATACTGGACAAGCTTATTTGTATTGATTTGGAACCTCCGGTTCAGTGGTATAGGGAATGCGGAAAGGACACGTCTTCTAATCGCTTTGTGAGCTTTCCCTGTAGTAGCAGATCTCGCTGCCTGCCTTCCCTGTAATAGTAACGGAGTCTTTGTAGGTGAACATGTGGTGAACTTTTGCCTCTCAAACAGTTGTGCTCCAGTAGGTTTCTATACTCGTGGCTCTGGGTGGGCAGAACCCCTTCCCTCCGGCGCTGAAGATTCTGCGACTTACAATTGTTCTTTATGTCTTTCGGCGTCTCTTTGTCTCTGAAAGCGCTTATACGGCAACTAGGCCCTGCTGAAAGTTTCTGTACTGTTCCTGTGTAGGGCCAGACCAAAGCCTAGGCAACTTCCAAGACCTTACAAGCCTCTACTTTTTCAACACCCATTATTTCTGCCAATGCACAGGCCATAGCACATCCGGGGTTGTCCCCATTGTGGTTGCCTGAATTGTGTTGTGCTTTCGGAAGGCGTTCGGGAAGGCGACCGCTTCCTCGTTTTTCCAGCTGCCTGGTAGTATCCGGGCTATTGCTTTCCGTCTTCAGCGGAAGTGTATTGGTTTCAAGTTCTTCGCGATTGCCTTGCAGAAGAAAAGTGCCGGCCAAAAAAGGCCCACAGTGAATCAAATGCGGCATGTTAACAGCTGAGCTAAAACTAAGCCATATAACTGACAAAATAGAGATTATTTGGCCACACCAAAAACATCATACCGCGCGAACGTAGCATACGTTTCCTCTTATAACGCATCGCCTGATATTTCACCGCGGGGATGTGCCACATCAGCAGGCTCAAGAGTACGCGGACGGGATTCAGGGAACCGTCACAGTTTTCTTGTGCTTGAAGCTGCTACTGTTCGCACAAGTGGTTGATTGGTTGATTTGTGGTTAGCTCGCTGCGTACCGTGGATAACATTGCGGGAGGTAGCGCACGTGTGCCGCTCCCTACAGCAGCACCCATTTCTACTTTTAAACCCTCCCTCAATACTGTGTCACAGGTATGTGCTGACCTAAATATATGTGAATAAATAATAATTCAAAGTATTATTGAAGAGCAGAATTCTGAAGACTTCTTTCGTAATCGACATCCTCTCCTTTCAAGAAACTTTTTTTTCTCTATTTCTATCCACCAACATGAATTTTTAGGTTGCACCAAATTTCGATCAGATTTCAAGCACGACCTGCAGCGATGTAACGCTTGTCACCAAAAACTTATTTATAGGCTGACCATCATAAGGAAGAAGCAGTGTATTACGTGCGGAGGAGAAGTCTAAAGCCACTCTAACAGCTTGTCAATATACGCTTGTGAAAAACTGAAAGGGGACCATTGAGATTGACGGAGTTTATGTTTAAGATTGATGTGCTTGTACGTTCTCTGCTGCTCTAGCCAGCTGTTGAAATTGCGCGGTGCGACTTTTCCACCTTTGAGTGCAGAGTCCTCTCATCCGAAGCAGCGTCTTCCTAGGTTGTGATAATCTGCTCACTGGCAAGTTGGCAGGAAGTAAAACTCAAACTCGCTTGAATGCTTTACATGTAAAATGGTGGGTGCGTGTCACTTGTCTGTTTACTTTGCTTTTTTTTGTCCGGCCACTGGAACCAGATGGAACCAGCTTTTTACCATGAGCTTTGCTTGGTCGCTTTAATGTTTTTGGCTTGCTGGATGTCTTGCATGTTTGGCCAATCTGTCTTTTTTTTGCGTCCCATGTTAGTAGATTACTTTCTGATTAAGGCATCAACCTCTTTTTCAAAAAAAAAAAAAAGGCGAGGCTTCGCTAAATTCAAGCCGGCAGTTTCCATTATGATCGCCTAACAAGTCAAGTATTACCAGTCCTTATATAAGCAGACATTCCGAATGGCATCATTCGGACTGCTTTGTGTTGCAAGATTTCTAGCTCAGCAACATGAGATAAAAGTGCAGAAGGACGCAATATTCCAAGCACAAAGTTTTCATGTAGTGTACTTGTTGCAGAAAACCAAAAAAATATCGGGACTTCTTCCCTGCTTTTGCTTTCTGCTCCATCTGATCTGTGCTCCTCAGCCGAGATGACCGGAGAAGAAGATCTTACATTCTGATCACTAACCTTAACTCCATTGGTTCGGTAAAGTTGCCTGAATAACGACCTAATCCTACCATCCGCCTCACCCGTATATTTCTCTTTCCTACGAACATGACGGAAGAAATATTGGCTGCGTGGTAGCCAAGTCAAGACAAATCACTTCGAGTCCTAGTCTTGACACGAGTTAACGTTTCTTACCGTTATGGTTTTTCTGTATTTCGTGTTACGTGCCTGGAACGCAGGTTCAGTCCAGCTAAAAAGACGTGAAACCCATGTGGACATTGCGCAGTAATATCACGCTGTCGTTACATTCTTAGGAATGAAAATGACCTCTGGAATAATTATTTTTGCTCTCTACTGCACAATTTGAGCTTCTCTGTCCAATATGTCTGCCCCTTCGATTGGTTTCGCTTTACGTGTTCAGGATGTACAAGGTTATGCTCTACTGGTGTCTGCACCGCAGTGATGCAGTCTGCCGTCTTTCATGCGAAGACAATCTCGGGTAATTTCTTTTTTACTTTCCTTTCTGGAGATTTTGTAGTGTGAAGTCTTGGTCAACAGTGACACAGTAACACAGTAAGTAAGGTGTTATTCTTGTCGATTGGTGTGTTTTTGTCCCGATTCTTCCTACACTCATTAAAATGCATAGAAGCAAATGAGTGGGCCTGTAGCCATGTAAGGTCTGACTTCGTGTAGCGCAAAAAATGTCTTCGTGTGCAAATAATTTTGTGGGCAAATTTTATCATGCCTAGCCTTTGTTCTGTTGTTTTCTATCCTTTTTTATGATAATTTCGCGCCGCCGGGCCTAAATTCGCGCAGTTTTTGAATAAACTCAGTTGGAAGTTAGCACTTGGGCCCGTCGCCTCCATGTGACCTCTGTCGTTTTTTTTTTTGCGCTACACGAAGTCATGAATGACCACTGCAAACTAACCCAAACCCAAACTGATAAACCATCTAAGGCACGCATTGATTTATATTTCTCATCAACATTTTTTGCCATCTGGAGCACGTGCCCTAAGAAAATACAAAATATTGTACAAGGTAACGTGGAGACGTGACGTTACGGTGGAAGCGTACTTATAGCTGATACAATACCAATGAGACGCTCCGCAATAGCGGCGCCGAAGTGAGCCTGTCCAGCCTGGCTCTTAGCATCATTTTCCTTGTCCTGTTCCACGAACCAGTCGCGTCAAGGCCCAAGAATGTCTCGTTATCATTGTTTTCAAGGCCTGCAAAGTGCGTGTTACAAAATCAACAGAAAAGTAACAAAACACAACCCTCTTCCCTGCACTTGCCCTAAATTTCTTCAAAAAAGTTCCCGCCTTTATTACGTTTCCAGCCAGTTTTGTATTATCTAGGGTCTCAGCACCGGTTTTCTCACAAACACGGCCATTTAGCACAGCCTTCTGCGTAATCTTTAGAAGCCCCGAACTCTGAGAAGCCTGGGAGTGACCATGTTGCCTTGGCGGCCCGATTTCTGAAAGAAAACAAAATTGGCTGAGTATCTACTCCTTTGGTTGCAAATGTCGACAAAAGACGGTAGTATTTGGATGACATGCACCGAGGAAATGCCTCCCTTCGCTTTCCCGCTCACCTCTCATGTTGTTCCTCTGCCTTCGCGCTCCTGCCAACGTAAACACTCTAGAGGTTTACTCAAGTCACTTTAAATTTACCGGGTTCTATTGCTCCAGGCCGGGTGCTTCGATGCCCAAGCTGCCGTACGAGGGTGACGCGCGTGAATAGAGACACCGTACTACAACGTTTGTAGAACCGTGTTGGCCTTGTCCACGTGACTCCAAGCGGAACGTGAAACCTATATAGTGGAACCTTTCGTAACTGTTCCCGTTTGATTTCTTAAAGTGCCGCCGGAAGCTCTAGTGCCGCGGGAAACAGCAGGCGACGAAGTGATTTTTTTCTCCAGTGGATGTAATACAGGGTGTTACGACGGTAATGGGGACACTAAATTTTTTCCTGAGTGAACAGCCGCTTGGTTCGCTCTCAAACATCGCACGAAGCTTGCAATAATTGGTTTACTTTGCTTGAGACCAAGAACAACGACGATACGTATCTGTTTATTCTGAAAATAAATGAGAACCATTTTCGCCCATGGGAAAATGGATGCCGATTTGAACGGGCGAGCCCATGCACGCTGATCTTGGAACGACGGCGCCACCTGGGGTATGCACAGCGAAACAGATTATGAGGATTCCCGATCCTTCCACGGCAGGAAGGAGCCAAATGGATAGGGGGTGATCAGAGCGATGTAGGCAGTTGCGAAACTCCGCCTAAAAAGAAACGGCCCACATCTGGAACCACCCTCCTTTGGATCGTACGTATGGTGGTGCCACCGCGGCCACTGCACACACTATTAAAAAATACAGTAATAATTCAAATTGACATTTTAACGGTAAACGTTCTTTTAAAGGTGCGTAACGTTTACGTTTTGTACTCTTTCAAGCTTGTCATTGCTTTCTGATAGCTATTTTTGTTCCGATGGGTTCTGCGTCTGCTCAACTGCCTCGACCGATTGGCGCTTGTGCGTGCACTCCAGCCCAACATAGGTTCGACCTGAAGTACTAAATATGCCGTGGTCGCTCGGCCTACGTCACAGTGTATGCCAAACCTATCCCAGTAGCGGATCCAAGAGGCTCTAAATAACCATTTCAAGCTTCCGAAAAGCCGTCTAAGCGAATATTTACCTATTTTTTTTCCGGCGGAAGACCGCAGATGACGCGCAGCAGACGACGCTGCGCAGGCGACAACGTATCTTGCTCACCACATGGTCGTAGTTTTTTTACCACTCTTGGTTGGACTGCATGTAAAATACTTGCGTGGTTGAACACCCTGGGCTTCTTCGGCCAAACATATTTACGTAAGCACCCACATACCATTTTTCGCTTATGTCGTCGAGTGGCGAACCACGTTGAAATATTTATTTTGCCATCAACAGATGGTGCCACGGTACGGGAAAATCCAAACAGTGGGCCAATCGTGGGGACACTTTTTGATGCATGGGGCCTATGAGGAGTTTCCAAACTCCTATATCAAGTAACTCTGGGAGACGATCACAAAATGTGAAGGCAGATTTTCTGGTCGTCTGCTACTTCATTTGGCTGCTTCCGTGGTCGGAAGGAGCCAAATGAGGTAGCAGACTATCAAAAATTGCGAAAGCACGTGAGGGAACAAATCCAACATTTATTCGTAGCGACGAACTGGGAAAATATTTTATTATGATTGGTATCAGATAAAATGCATGTATTTGTAGTTGCCGGAAACTAGGGGGGAAAGTGATTTTCTGATCGCCTGCTACTTCATTTGTCCCCTTCCTACCGTGAATCCCACTGTCCGTTTTGCTTTGCATGCCCCAGGTGGCGCCGTCGTTCCAAGACCAGCTTGCTCTGGCTAGCCCGTCCAAATCGACCGCCATTTTTCCAGAGGCGAAAATAGTTTTTATTTACTTTCACAATAAACAGCTAAGCACCGTCGTTGTTATCCTTGCCAAACAAAGTGGACCACAAAATGCGATCTTCGTGTGGAGGTTTAGCGCGAACCGAGCAGCGGTTTACTCAGGACAAAATTTGTGTCACAGTTATCGTCGTAGCACCCCGTATTTCATTTGCTATAGCAAAAATCAAGCATCGATGAATTTTTTATTAAGAAACACTGCAAATATCACTTATGTATTTATTGACCTTCTTCCTCATATTTGCGAAATATTTTGTTCCTGTTCAACAATGTTGACAAGCATGAACAATGTCAACAAGTATTTGGTTGTGGGTATATAAAACTATTGCGCAGCTTCTACTTCCCTTTGGTCGGGTGGCTAAATTGAATCATAGGCAGACAGACAAATACACATGACAGACAAAAATTTTCTCGTTCTAGTAGGCCAAGAAAGAATGTCGTCTGTAAAGACCATAACGCCTAATTTATTCGTCTCTTATCATTAACCATAGTACTACGTCTGCTTGACTTTCGACATCATTTGCTGTGACGCGTATTGTGGCAGTGAACGCGGGTGTGCAGTTTTGTTCTGAATATATATTTCTTGTATTCTTAGTGTGAATGCATAATATTCAGCGTAAATTCCTGTTTTTAAAGCATTGTTCAAGCCCCTATGCGGGTGTTGCCTTGTGGCCTACATTCTAAATAGGCAGGACGGTGGTTGGCTTCAGAGTACGGGCACATATTTTTTTGGTGACTGAACACGGTGATTCAGTGATTGAACATGTTGACAGAGAGAAAATGTTGAACTCGTAAGGTTATTTATAAAGCGTTGTTCAAAACACCTCTTGGGGTACGTGCTGAGTTGATATGTAACAATTTTCTAAACTTCAGATTACGCGCACAGATTTTTAATAATTTTGCAGGGCCACACTTCGCGTGGGGTGTTTTAGGTTACCAAGAATTTATTTTTTCTCGTACTATACTTAATAAAACAGGCAGGCTGAAACCATTGTGCAAACTTATAGTCGCCAACTGTTTCTCAAAAAACAGAGAATGTGGCTTCGTATTTAACGGGTACAAACTAAAAATTGTTCGAAATTCTAGTAAGAGAAACCGGTTAAAAAGAGGAAAATCCGAATCAGAATCAGGATCAGAATTAGAAACATTTTGTTTATTTTCCTCAGTAGAAAAGCAGACCTCAAGCAAAAAGCTGCTCATTGAGCACCTTGACGAGGTCTGAGGTCCCTTAAAGGCAGCGGCAGAATAGCAACATATTATGCAGTCTCGCAAAAATAGGGAAAGAGGTAGAGAGGAGAAAAAAATAGTTGTTCACCAAAAAGGGTGTGATCAAGAATAACAACAAGACAACGGGAAATAATTAGATACGCACAAACAAATATAACACTACAGTACACTCACATAGTATAAACACATGTACACGCGCAAAAATCTCCAAAACTACCATTATGATATATACACCGGCATAAACGCGTATACACGCGTATGTCATGTACACACAACTTCAGTGCACGCATGCATACCTGCAGGGAAAATGAAAATTTAACGCAAGTTATTTTCGAAAAAAAGAAATTGACGAAAAAGCTTGGTACTCTTGGCAACGAAATAATAATATTAAAAATAAAAACAGAAGAAACAATCATTCACACTACGCTGTGAACAACGCAAAAAAAACACGAACGCACATACATGGAACTCAAAGGCAAATCCGACCGGTTGTTTTGGAATAATCAAGTGAAAACAATGTAGCAGGCCACATAAAAATTTGCTGCCATCTCGTACCCTTCAGAAATGTTTTGGAAAAATTGTTCAATAAAGTAAAATTTATTTCTTTTGGGACCATCAAAAAAGTTATAGTAGTGTTCAGAGTGTAAGGTATTATATATTTTGTCGTTTGTTGACCTTAGTTTGTGCGCGTTCTCGAAGGAAGCCCCTTTTCTGAATACTAGACGACTCCAGTAAACAAAATTCTGCTAAGTGACAATTGGCCGTTTTTATAGAGGTAGTAGTAGTAGTAGTAGTATGAAACTTTAATGAGCCTTATAAAGGACCAATAGACCGGTCGCTAAAAAGAAACAGTATGCCTAATGTTGCGGGGAAGCGTAGCTTGGGATTTCTGGCTCGACATCTGGCTCAGCTTTAAGTGGTTGTATTTTTACATAAATACTAAACAAAGATCAGGTGCCGAGTTTTTTTGTTTTGAATTTTTATCTATTTCTTTTTGTAGAAGAAGAAGCAGCGTCTGTGCGTGCACGTAACTTAGAACTCTACACGATTTAAAGCTCTAAACTTTCCTCTAAACAGAACGATCTAAACAGATTGCTTCGAAATCTCTGGAATGCAGACTTAATAGCATTTTTTAAACTTTGATTTAGACTAAGGTAGGCGAATACACCTTCAAGCAGGCCTGCGCTTTTAGCCCCAGGTTAGACAGCAGTACGAGGACAGTGACCGGGCTCGCTAGTCACGTTCAGCGACGAACCCAAGAATATCGCCTCCAACGACAGACCTTATCCCTGCCCCACCCATACCTTTCCACGGAACAACAGACTAGCCGGCGGCTCGCGCAAACCGGCCCAGTCGCATCTCCATTTAATGCACCTGAATTGCAACGACACAGAATGTAAACTGCTCAGAAGTAGGTACAATTCCCCGCACCATCAGGGTGTGTGACTTTAACCGTGACCACCTTTCCCTGTTTCCGTCGACAACCCAACAAAAGCAATAGGAGATCTTGCTGTTCAGTTGCTCTCTGCCTACCCACCTCCAGATGGTGGCTAGCGCAAAGGCGGCGTGTATAATAGGCTCCAGGGAAAAAGCAGCCGCTCCTCTGGTCCCGTGAGAACCTGGGTCGTTTAGAATAGACAAAACGTTTTAAGTGCAATGCACTTCTTAAGCGACCCTGAACCTGCGTCCACCGGCGATGTCCGCGCACGTGGAGATGGGCGCGCGCAGCCTGGCCGCTGACATAGCACATACCCACGTGGGGGATTGGCCAGGAATCTCCTGGTCTTCCTTGGCAACGGGGGGAGATGGGCGCGCGCTGCCTGGCCGCTGACATGCCACATACCCACGTGGGGGATTGGCCAAGAATCGGGCGTGAGAAGGGCTAATGCACCCGCTTAAAGGAGTACTGACACGAAATTTCAAAGCTGAGATCCGCTCTAGCAGTCAAGTACAACGACAACACAAATAGGTGTCTGTGAATAAATGCATCTTTCTTTCTTTGTAGTTGTGTGTGTGTGATCTCTCTTTCGCGAACATTACCGAACCGCGCAAATTCAACTCGTGCATTCGCACTTTCACATTATTCCCCTCGGGGAAATGCGGGGAATTTTCTCTCTCTCTCTCTCTTTCTCTCTCTCTTACCTTGATTTACGTTTTACATAATTTATTCCCTGCAATTAAAAGCGGCGGATGTATTGACATCTGTTGGAAATAACTGCCTTATCAGCACTTTTTTTTGGCGTAAGCAATGAATGGACCGTCCGCTATAGGGGCGCAGAAAAGCGCATTGATTTGTTCCTTAGCCTTGCATAGGAACAAGTGGGCTGGTGCCTTTCGTTGCGGGGTCCTATAATTGGACTCTAATAATACCTTTTTGTATTTGGCTTCTCGCAAGGCCAATTTAATTAGATCCTAACAGGAGCACTCAGTCATGAAGGAGGCAAAAGGACGAAGTAAATATCGATAAAAAATTACTGCTTCAGAGGAAAACTTGTGAAATCAGCAGCAGAGGGTTTTTTTTCCTAACGAATAAAAAATGCCCCAAGGGAAACTATACCCAACAGGTCCTAACTTTATTTGCTGTGATTAGAATACTTTGGATCGGAAAAATTTTATTTCTCTTGAAACAGCGTTATCAGCAAAATGAATTACACAAAGAATTAAAATTAAAATTAGCATAAAGATGAAAAATCAAAATATAGAAGAAGTAGCTATCGGCGGTACCGATGATGGTGATCAGTCCCAAACTTATAATTGTAACTTGAAGCCCTAGCGTCCGCTGTGAAACCACACGTGACTGCACTGTGTATTGATGATGCAGTAAAAAAACCATGGCCAATATCCCTATTAGCGCGTCCTGTGGTCAAAATTTGTTGATGTAATTCGTTTAGGAGCGTTTCGTTTATTTATCAGGAACAATCATCTCCACCTCAACGTTGGTGTTGTGTTGACATGAGCGCCATCAGAGTCTCGATAGCCGCAACGACACACGTTGTCGCATGTAGGTGACAAGATAATAAGCAATGCTTATAAAACGGTTTAATTCAAAAGAGAGTTTGGATCATAGCCAAAATTTGTTACAACTTCAAGCTTACTACTTCTATAAGAAGGCTCTAAATTTATGTATTGATGTAGCTTTTTGTTATATTTAAACACAGCATTCCCCCGAATGCACCAGCAAAGAATAAAATGCTGCTCTAAAGACATAAGCAGCCAAGATATTCTTGCACTGCACGAGTGTAATCGGGCAAGTTTTATTAAGCGAACTAGCAGACCTCCGCACAATGGAGCCTTTTTGGAGACGCAGATCCTCCTCAACAACTGAAATACTCAACTTCAGCAGGCAAACGTTTTTCGAGCATGGCTGCAGGTGGGCCAAAACGAAAAAAAAGCACACCAAAAAACGCCCAAATACTCAACTTTGCCACAATATAGATGGAGAACAATCTCAGTGAGGCTACTGTAAATGAGGAGTAGATAAAAAGGCTGGGATCCAATTAACTATGAATCAGTTTAGGGATATAAAAAAAGAGACTGGCGCTTGAATACGATGTTAAACAAATAATAATGGGAAAGTTGTGCCATAGTAAAAAGGGTAGACGGGGAATAGCTCAGGAAAAGAATGAAAAAAATAAACTACATATAACGTTTCACTTCAAAAGCGTCACTGGAAGTAAGTTTTTTATATCAGTGAAGGCGCTCTGTTTCTACGTGGTTTTTGTTGTCCCGAATGCCAGACACGGATCTTTAGGACATTCCCAACCGGAAGATTAACTTCTTAATTATTTTGAGTTCAGTGGGCCGCAAATTGTGGTTCCTCTGAAATTTCCGCTTGACCGAGCAGTCGTCAATGGTTCTTTGGCCTTTGAGCCTAAAGCCTCACCGACTTCCCTAAGTTCGTGGAGCTGTCATTAGCAGAGCACCGAAGTGATTCATTCTCTGGTTGTTTTTTATTTTGCACTTGGTGCAGTTTGTTTCTTGGGGCATGGTCAGTGTAAAGCCTATGGTAATGGGTATGCAGCTTTGTATGGCGCCACGTACGCGGTCACAGGTCCTGCTTTACTATGCGATTGTTTAAAAAATGACGGAGTGGAATCAAAAACGCATCTACGAATACAGATTTGGATCCAGCGCATCAATCGAACAAGATTCACATCGTTATATTTGCCACATTTAGGAAGGAAGGAACAGTACAGGGAAGGTTGATTGATTGATTGATTGATTGATTGATTGATTGATTGATTGATTGATTGATTGATTGATTGATTGATTGTAGGGTTTAACGCACTGACGCAAGGCAGGTGATGAGGCGGGCCGTAGTGGAGGGCTCCGGATTAACTTTGACCACCTGGGGATCTTTAGCGTGTGCTAAAATCTCGTACACACGGGCGCTTTTGCTTTTCGCCTCCATCAGAAAAGCGGCCGCCGAGGCCGGGATCGAACCAGCGACCTCATCCTCAGCAGCACAACGCCTTAGCCACTGTGCCGCCGCTGCGCGCAGAGGGAAGGCAGGGAGGTTAACCAGGGTACTGTCCTGTTTGGCTACCCTACTCAGGGGGGTGGGCATAAGGGAAATGAAAGGGAAAAAAAGACCCGCGGAGCCTATTAAATGGGAATGAGCGTATTGCCTTTGCACAGGTGTACAAACAAATTCATGACGAAAGACAGCTTTTTGGAGAACTTCCAGCCTTAATTACAAATAAAATTGCTATGGCGACACAATACAAGTTTGTTTTGTTCGAAAGATTTGGTGGTTTATACTTCCCTCGACGCTCGCCGGAAGCCAAACGATGCAAGGTAAATGTAACTGGTAGCGAAGCTGCATTAGCAGCCCATAAGTTCAGAAAATGGCGGCTCTTAAGCTGCTCATGTGGCTCAGCCTCATCTGTGTGAGGAGGGAACACTTCCAGCGGAACAAAAAATAAACCGGATGTGACACAAGGTGCGGTCAAAAAGTGACGTAATCTTGGTGGCAATATCACGAAAATTTGACTTCAAAATAGCTTTAGCAGGCCTCTGATCGCTGAGGGCTCAAGTAATTGCCATTTACCATAAGTTGCCATGCCCTTGGCGAATGTCTTTCAAGTCAACGCCAGCTTAAATAATACACACTCGTGACTAGAGAAACATACTACGCAAACTGTCGTACTATTCGCCTCGATGTTAAAAACATCATGCATTTTCTCTGAGAATTTATTCTGTATTCATGTCTTCCACTGCTGTATAAAGCAAGCAGTTGTATACCTGAATTCCAGGGGGTGAACCAGGCGCGCACCCTTCTTCGCCTCCCCCCCCCCCCCCCAGAACTTTTTTTTTTGCCATGGGATACAGGGAACAATATAACACTCGACCACACTGGTCAGCGGCCCCTCCCCCCCTTCATATCAAAAATGTTCCCCCCCCCCTCCCCTGATACAAATTTCTGCCTACGCCACTGGTTGGTTGTTTAATTGCGTCGCACATACGCAGGTTGCGTGCGTGCGTGCCTTAAATATAGATCAAGTTTATATAATGCTTGCACGGTTTGTGTGCTTCAGTTATAAGAAAAGAAATAACGCATAGTAATGCCATAATCCTGACATTTCATTTTTATTCCAGGATAAATATGAAACAACTTTATTTCACTGTACAAAATCAGCACGTATTGAAAATAAGTACAAAATATTAATTGAGACTGCATGCATTATTGTTTTCCTTACGCGTCGAAAACTTGACTTTACCAATTCAATATGCCGATTCACGAAAGTGCAGCGAGCACACCACCCTGTACCGCACCTGTCCCTGCATATAATCAGGTAGACATAGGTTAGGTTTCTGCAGAACATCACGCAGGATTCACGCCTGCATTTTCATGGTTTCATTGTTTAGGCAAGTTTCGCAATAGGTGAGTAACAAAAATGAGTCAAGGCAAAAAAAAAGTGACGGCAGTAAGTAAAAATGGCAGCATCTCCACTCCGTGGATGATTGCGAGGGTGCGGAGTACGGGGACTCGAAATGGCATCCAAGTTGCGCCCCGAGGGATATCCTATTTGCGCCTGGACCGTCATTCGATTTGAGCCGTGAGTTGCCCCTTGATTATTCCCTAAATGAAACTGCAACTCACGGCTCAAATCGAATTTTGCTTGATTTTCGCTTGATGGTGGTGCGCGCACGGATGGACGCCGACGGACATTGGGGGCCCTAAGGTACACCGCACTGTTACAGGGGAGGGAGTAATCCGTTTGACATTCGGGTACTAACTCACGGTCGTAGCCCAATGAATGATGTGGCAGCAGCGGAGCACAGAGAAGCACAACACAGTACTGCGATGGAAAGATTGCTTGCGCATGCAAGCGCGGGAAGCAACAATCACTACAAGCGTTGTTATGCAATAGAGCAGCAAGACACTGATATAGGCAAAGCAAATCGTTTGAATATGAGTGGCGCGCTATACTTGTGCTATTTTAATATGCTGAAAAGTCTTAGAGTATTTCACAGCACTTGCTCCGAGGCAAACCTGAGGTAAAATCAAGCGATAACTGTGGCATAACATAAAGCGTTAGACCCTCTTTTTTTAAAGCACGACGTCGTCCCCTTACACAACCCCCGTGCACGTATTAACAGTACTTATAGTCTTGCCTTACCTTGTGGAAATGAGAGGAAAACGGTGCAGTAAAATGCCGGAGGTACGGGAGTTGCTGTTGCAATCTTGTACAGCATATTGTTTTCGTGGGTGCCGAGGAAAGCGCTCCGCACCAACCGTGGTACGAAACATGTTCACCCGCGATACAACGCACCTCCCAACTCCACGCACAGCACAAATTAAGTTCACACAAAATAATAAGGCAAAACCAATGCAAATCCGCAACACCAAAGAACGTGACGGGCGTTTCCTTGCATACGAACTTTATGCGCGCCTTTCCCAACGAATACAAGGACTCCATCACAGAGTAATGGCATAGGCCATTATTCATAGGGTGCTACAAAAGGGGCTTTTGATAATGCATATCATCTTCATAAATTCTTTGCACACTGTGCCTAAATAAATGTGATTCAAATATCGTTCATACATATATATATATATTGTCTTATTGTTGAATGAAATTTTGTTTTTGTTAGTGTTTGTTCCCACCACACCTAGTCACGCTTCAATCGCCGCTCTTATAACTCTCCGTCTTAATGTCGCTGGCAATAAGTTCTGAACCCCTTTTACCCAGAAGCTTTGCTACGTGTTATATTTACCTTGAACGAGGCTTTATTGACTGAGACATGAAGCCATTCAGCAAACTTGCCCTTTGACTTCATTGCCCCATTAAAGCGCTATGCTAAAGATCCTGACTGCTCCAGACTAGGGACTAAAATAACTTTAATAAAGTTTTTTTCCGTGGTCTCACCTTCGCAAATGTGTTTCACTCGGGGCTGGCGCCATCATGAACGTTATATAATTATTCCTTGCGAAACAAACTTTTTCCAGGAATAGAAGCTACCGGTAAACAGCCTGCACGTTTATGAAATATATGCATATGCAAGCACAGTTTATGCAAATCCGCGCATGGCTTATAGGAACAGGTATAATTTTCGAGTCATTAATGGGGCTTTCGGAGGATAAGATAGAGGGGAACTGTGTTGCAACGTACCGGGTATTCTAGGCAATCAAGTAGCCGCCATTAGTGAAAAAAACTAGCAGTTTCACAAAACAAGGTAAATGATATACCTTGCAAAGGAAAACACACGAAGTAATAACAAAAACGGCAATTGGTAAATTATCGCCTACACATACAGAATGTCATGCATAAATATTGGTCTCACGCATTTTCTTGTGCTCGCTCGAGCATGATTGCCTCAGCAAATTCCTCCAAGGAGCATGCGCTTATCGCTGCCTGCATGCGGTCGGGCACGGGCACTTTGTTAGAGTGAAGACACTTCTCTCGCATAGGCGATGTTCTCCGCAACGTTATGGATTAATTGAAAAGGTTCGCTACCTGGTTGAAGGCTTTTCGAAACTTGGCGTTGAGTTTTAGAAACCGGCAGGTCATTCCACGACAACAAGTTCTTTCACTGTATCCTGAACGTGTCAGCGTGTTTTTAATCCCCTCGTGCTATCTTGACTGTTTACTTTGGCGCATTCATTTGATAATCATATTGAACCTCAAGAGCTTCGTGGTGGGGACGTCAATGCTTGGAGGTAAGCGTTGCAGGTTCAACAACATAGTTGATAGGTTATGTGTGCTCCACAATTCACGGTACTTTCGAAAACATGTGACGAAAGGCCGAGAGGCGAGCATGGTGTCCAAATGAAGAAGTGATATTTGGGAGAATGTTGGTGCTTTGAAAAGTCATTGTGACGGTATTTATGGCACCCCTGGTATTTTTATGTGAACTCACGGAGAAGCTACAGTCAAGCCTCTCGCATTTGGTTTTTAGGGATTGGTTCACCCTGACCTAATTTACAGGTTCAGTGCTAGTATGACGAGGTTTTGAGAAATCCCCGAAAAAAAAACCATCCAAAAAATCTAAATCATCAAGTTTAACTGCAGGTTTCCTATTTACTTGCAGATCAGACTCTACTAACACATTCCCCCTGAACTTTGACGTATGTGAAAAGCATGACCTGGGATTTGGTCGTAAGCCCTAGTAAATGAGCTTAGTCGTGTTTTGAATGGATTAAACTCTTTGAGAACGACACTCAAAATACGATTGGCCAGATTTAGACTTCAAACACAACGGAACGGTTGTAAGCTCTTAAACCGTCACCGTTGATATAGCTAGTTGCATGCGGACAATAACCGGATTAAGACTTTTTAAAGCGCTATTTTATAAGGCTTAGTGTAGCCACGGCCGGTAAACAGGAGTTTAATGCATTTTGTGCTGACTTTAAGAAGATTTTACGCTTTTTAGAGGTAATGAACATTGTGTATTTTTTACATACGTCTTGTTCACCTACTCTCAAATTTGTATTTTTTCAACGCAACATTGAAACAGAATACCGTAGGCGTTAATTAAAGGTTAGCCTGAAGTTGCAGAAATTGATGAAATGTTTACCCTGTGGTGCTTTCCTGTGATACGTTAGAAAATGCAATATTTATTTAAACGTTCAAATAAGATATAAGGGCCACTTAATCAAAAATCTGCTAAATGTAAAATTGTAGTCGGTTACAGAGGTTTAAACAAAAGTTTTAATTAGCTTAGAGACAGCGTTGTACACTGCTTCTGGAAGTTTCCCGCATATAGAACACAAATCATCAGGTGGAAAGCATCCGCTTATTTACGGTAAACTTAGATATTAGGAGAAACGTAAAATGCTCGTTAGTAAAGGAAAACTGTCATATTACCGTAGCACCGATGTGGCTTCTTTAGCGTAATTCGCTGTGAAAGGTACAACGCATTATTTGTGGATTTCAGGGTAGGGCCCAGGCGTTGCGAGTCTTCCAAATTCAGCGGCACATATTGGAAGAATCGGGAAGAAACAGCGAGCTCCAGCTTACAGCAATACAGGTAAATAGTCCAACACACGTGAATACATCCTAAATACTCAAGTACACGTAAATACTTCCTAATACGTAAATACATGTAAATATTACAATACACGCAAATACTTCCTAGTTAGGTTTGTCTTGGATTAGCATGTTTACATAAGGAATACGCTTTTGAATGGTCTCATGATAAAATGTTCTGCGTGGCATTTCTAATTAAATTGGTACTTATGCCAAATTGTTTTCAGGTTACATAACACAATTATTGTTTTAGTTGAAGACTAATTACGGCGTAATTGCTTAGTTCCTGAGCAACGAAATGCACCACGTTTTCTTCGTTTCTGAACACGGACAGGAAAATTCCATACGAATCGCAAAGTCGACGTAGCAGCAGCTACACAAGCGGCGAAAAAGATGCTCATGATTCTCTGCTTCTGTATTTAGAATTCACGAGCTTTGCTTCTCAGTCGGGCGATGGTGTAGTAGGCATTCTTTGGAAATTCTGACGGAGTTGCAGAGAAGCCGTTTTCGCACTCTACAGGCCTCCTGCGCTGGACAGAGGACGTGAGCTCACAGTACCATATAACACAACCCTGAGTGCCGATTCCGCGACCGGATATTTCCCCCTCGTCCGGCGGGTTGCGTTGCCGTATCTGCTGGCTCGTGTAACAGCACGAGGCTAACAGTCGAGAGGAAAAGAAAGCCCAGCAAAAGGGGTGTCACCAAGCACTTCTTTTTCTGCTCTTTCGTCTTCGGGTATTGCTTCGCCGTTATCAAGTTCGGAAACTGAGTATTTTGATGCTTTCCGCACGAACAAAAAAGTTTGATTTTTGCTTCTTGTACAGATGTATTTATCATTAATGTCTTCAATTCATAAGCAGTGGTGACTAAGCGCTTAACAGGTACAATAGTAAGTGCATCCAGCAGGGCGGGGAGAGCTTAGATTTTTAAGTTAAGGTAATACGACGATGGTGCACCCTACTACACAGGCAATCTGGTCCGCCAGCTAAACGCACTCGTGACTGGCCGATGCCTTGATTGGGAATATTTCATTCAACAATAATTAGTATTATTATTAATATGATGATGATGAACCGACGCGGTTGTACTACTCCATATGCATATTTCGGCATAATCACTTAGAACGCTCTTTATTTTCATCTGGGTTCACTTTGTACTTTTGCCAAATTACACGGCACAGGGCATTCAATGTCTACTGGCGCGAGAACACCTGATTAAAAGTTACATGAGACGGCGAGCACAGCTGAAACAAAAGTGTCATCAACCGTGCAGCTATCATTTTGCGTTGTGCTTCTCACCCCAGTAGCCTTAAATGTAATAATTTTTGCCGGTCCTCCTTGTTAAGCCAACCCTGGAAATTTTTATACAAGCTTCAAACCTCTATCTTATTTAAAAGTATATTTGTTTTTTTGTAGCTGTGAAATGTTACTGCCGAACAGATTTAGGAGAAACCTCCAAGGTGGAGTAAGTTTCTGAGAAAAAAAAACGCAGCCGTTCAGCTACAAAGGAAAGTACTGAGCTCTCTCAGAAACTTCGCAGTTTAAAAAAACTCTTCCTGGTCTGGTATTAATTGTGTCCTAAAAATTCGTTCTGGACGAGGACAAACCTTTCTTCAACTGCGAAGTTTCTGAGAAAGCTCTGTGGGTTTGTTCTATCAGTAGCACTGCATTTATTCGTGTGTAAAATGGAACTTCGTATAAAATGTAATGTTCGCCCGGGTAAAAGGAACTACTCGTTCGTGCAAAAACACGCATGTATTTTGCCAGTATTCTTGTGTTCTTGGCAGTAAAAGACCTGCGCTTCGGTCTGTTCTCTGAGCACACGTGCGTACCTGTCGGAGTTGGTGATGCGGAGCTTGAGCCCATTATGAAAAACAGGCTTAGGTTTTTCCCGCTGGACCGCAACCCCGCGCGCGTCGTTACCTGTGTATCAGTATCCGAACGGAAGGCTTGCTTAAAATGATCATTAGACAGACTGCGTTCTCATGACTGCCTGAATTTGTTTTTGTGTGGAAAATTATTTAGCATTTTTTCCTACATTTTTCGCCTCGCCCCTGTATCAAAGCCCATCATAGTCAATGCCTAAAATATGTTGCTGTCTTGGTCCCAATAAACTGCTGTTTTAGAAACATTTTGGGGTTCTGGCTACAGTAAAGCTTTGGTGGGGCCGTGTTTTCAAAGCTAAGTTTGAATTCACATTCAAATTTTTTCCACAGAAAATAGGAACTCTCCTTTACGGGTGACGAGGACAACAATTGTTATAAGATCAACGGCAGATGTGCCCTTTCTGCAACTTAGATTTTTTTTTGCTTTTTCTTTGGGATTTTAAAAAGAGGGCTGTGTAAACTTCTAACTGCCAGTACAGGACCGTTTGCCCTGTTTGTGCAGAGGATAGCTCAAACAAAATAAGTAAGCAGCGCATATGCGCTGATAGGCCTAAATTATTTATAGAAAGTCACAGCGCCAAACATCGCACTTACTTTCCCGTTTCGACTGAGGCTAGATAAAACAAAAACAAGATAATAACGTAAAATCTAAATTGTGGCATTGTAAAAGGACCCGTAGCCGGCTCGACGTTCAAGACTTTAATGGAAGATGTAGTTGTGAATTTTTAAGTAGTCTCAAGTTATAAACTTTCGGTTCGCAATCTTGAGACTCCGGTCAAAACTAACACCTTGATTCAGCGTTAGAGCCCCGCAATACAGCGCTCCTCGCAAGCCCTCCGGACATCGGACCAACTGTGCTTTGCGTCCTAACTGTCTCAGTGGCCACCTTTGCTCGCTTGAGTAGTGGCATTGGCTGCCTGTCACTCCTTTGCTTGTGTTCTAGCATCGGCATTTTGTAGCCATCACTACCATTCCATTCCTGGCGGAGCAATTCCTGGCGGAGGAATTTAGGGGCAAGGGAGAAGGAATTCTATGTCAAACTTTTCTGGAGAGTTTCCTTTGGCATGAGCAGGAAGTTTTAGTAGATAAGAAAACATTGGCATTCCATTGCCTGATGATCTGAACCTCTACATGACGAGGCAGAAGGCAGTCACGTAGGTTGTCGCACCAAATAAAACAAATGATTATTCACTAATACCCGTACGCACGCACGTACGTACCAGCGCATTTGTCCTTTGGAACTTTTATTGGTATTGTGTGATGATAAATGTGGAGAAGGCTTAAACTACCATTTTGCACTTTAATTGTATGTTGTATGCTTGTACAGCGATCAATCTTGGCTTTATCCAATAGCTTAAAATATCAAGTTTTTTTAGATTTTTGGTGCCCCCCCCCCACGCGTAATGTATTTCTGATAGTCGTTTTAACAACTTGCTTGAAAAGTCACCAAAAAGTTACCTCAGCGCTTCACCGACACTCTGTGTGATTAGGTACGACCATTTGCGTGTGATTATGTACGACCATTTGTCAGCGCAGAAGAGCCTACAACTTAAAAAACACGACAACGTGTTGACAACTTCACGTAAAGGTGTCCTGCTAAAGCACTGTATCCCCCTCCCCCTCCAGCAGTGGTGTTGTACGTAAGCTATACAAAACACAAAACACGCAACACAACCTCCTACTCCCTAGCTTAAAACAACTAATTAGACGACTGTGGATTACTTTCTTTTTCCCAAAAGTGGCATCACTGCAGCCACTGCAGGGTTATAGGTAATGAAGTCGTTTCTTGCATCGGCACTCTTCAATGCTTTTTCTGGCAGATGGCTAAAAAAATTTGTGCAGCTTCCATTAGTGGTGCAAGCCTCAAAAACAGCAGAGCTGGCGACCCCTCTTCCTTCTTCGGAGACCGGGCTGCTGCACCTCACATGTCTTTCAAAACTTGCCGCCTAGAGCTCTCCTTGATTGGCAGGATCGGATCGGTTTGTCCGCAGGCTTTCACATCTCTGCCAGAGTGTACCGCATGAGCACGCCTTAGAACCTTGAGCAACGGGCCTCGGGAACTCGGCGCCTGTAGGGCGAGCGGTTCTGTGCTCGCCACTTTCGGCGAGAGTGCACCTAAACTGGCGAGCAGAAGAGCACACGAGAGATCACACCACGAACACTGGGCACAATGTTCTCGAAGGTCGAGCAGGACGACGCGGTGTGCATGCTGAAGAGGTGCATGCTCAGGAGCTCTCGTTGTTTTTTGGTATTTTTTTTGTGGACGCTACCGCACCAATGTAAAGCCTACACAGCTCTTCTGTAGAAATTTTGCTTGAAACGCTTCTTGAAAAACGGACCTTCACTTTCTCAGGTGAAGGTCCGTTGTATTTGTATTGTCGCCAGCCAAATTTGTGCAGTGTCGACTCTGTTGGAGTAAAGTTGGGTTATAGGAGTGTTTACCCCAACTTGTGCAACGCATGCTTCCTTAAGTGAGGAGCTGTTGATATAACTATCGCAGTGTCTGTACTGTTTGGGTAAAGAGCTGTTGTTACCACAGTATTACTTGCTGTATATTCTTCCAATAATTTTGTTATCCCCCACTCCCCTCTGTAATGCCCCTGGGCCCTGAGGGCATGTGAATAAATAAATAAATAAATAAATAAATAAATAAATAAATAAATAAATAAATAAATAAATAAATAAATAAATAAATAAATAAATAAATAAATAAATAAATAAAAAGATTACGCAAATGCGAAAAAGAAGAGGGGAAGGGGCCAATTATCAAAGATGAAAAAAAAATGTCACCGTTCGCGTCTTTTACCCCCTGCTGAAAACGCACTCGGGGTTTTATCGGCATAAGCTCTCTACACCGACACATGGACATATGGCTTGAAAACAGGCTGAAAAAGAAGTACGTTTCCGGCGGAATGAACATATTTAAAACAGTGTCGCGATCGGCATGGCAATGTGCGTCCCGGGGAAGTATGGACACTGGGGGACGGCGATTTTTGCCGCACAAAGAAATATTTCTTTGTATTTCCGACTGAAACCTGAAAGCCCATGGAAAAATAGGTTGAAAAATAAAGCAGCGAGAAAGTCGAGCTAAGACAGCAAAATATTCAAGCGCTGTGGTATCTCCGTGCAATCCGAAAACACTGTTCCTGAGATAAATTAGGATTACTTTCAGAGCGATAAGTTTGTCTTCGGAGCTGAATTTACGCCGTTATTTGCATCGATAAAAAAAAACACCGCACTTTTTTTTCGTGTATAACATCTTTCGTCGTGGTTTTTAGCACAAGCAAACGTTCAGTGTGGAATAACAACCAGCCCACCCAAACCTACCCTTCTTTAGCAAAACAACCCTTTTATAGAGGTTAGAATACAAGAATGGTTGCCGCTGGCCTCCGCCCAGCCGCCACCAACCCTGGGTAACCGTGGCTCAAATCAAGGTTTTTTTTTCTCTCTCTCTCTCCCTCAATACAAAATAGTTTTTGTGACACAGCAAATCGGGTAATTACTTTGAATACAATTATTAATAAATTTCAATTATTGTAGTGCGAACGCGTGAAGTCGTTGTAATTTGTGAGATTTCCCATTTGTTAGCTCTTGAAGAGCTTGCTGCTAAGCCTAAAAACGATGCTACGAGGGCCATCAAGCGGTTAGAGAAAAAAATCGAAAAAGGGCACCTCAGATCTCGGCAATACTGCTATACAGGTGCAAAAATGCTTCCTGCGCAATCATTTGCTCAGTAAATTAAAAGGCATATGTAATCTGAACATCGAAAACCATGTAAAATAAGCGTTGATAGTATCAAGACGAAAATGGCAGCCCTGTACCAAAATATTCCAAGGCGTTTTTTCACGGAGAAGGAATACCGGCTGTACTGGGTTAAGTAGCGGTACCCCTCTTTGTTATTTACCTCCAAGACTAAACTGATAGAGTCATTTCTCGCTTCGAGCCGACAGGGCGCTTTGAATGGTAACGTGGTAGCAAAGAAAACAACAGGCTAATCTAAAATCACTGTTGCAATTAATCCTGTTTTAGCTATCAGAGAAAAGCTATTTGCTATAACCTCCTACGACGAGGAACCACGATTTATGCAATTCCATCGCAGGGTTTCCTTCTTTGGAACGTGAAAGAAAAAGCCCTGCGTACAAGAAAATTCTTTCACAAAATAAGCAAGAACATCGCCATTTTTTTCAGATTATCTTGCTTGTGTGTAGCTGATTCTGGCTTCGCAAGCAATGTTTCCGCTGCTGGAAAGCCCTAGGGTTAAATCATAAACTCCCCTGGATTCCCGCCTCAGGCGTTTCTCTGGTGTTTTTTTTTTGTCAATGAAGCCCTTTTCTCTGCTCTGCAAAATTCAAGAGAAATGCAAGTTATCCCCAAAAGCGCTTTGTTTGCAACGGATTTTGAAACTTTCCTTAACTTAGGCCACACAAAACAGAGAAGATGTATTAGTCAAGATTATTTTGCGATTAGAGTAACCGCGTTTTAAAGAAGGCCATTTATTACACAGAATTTCCATGGCATGTTCGAGAACCGAGGTTGACGCTGAAAAATGCCATGCGTGAACCCTAAGTGGAAGATAAGAAGCAGGAATTGCAGATTTTAATATTGTCATTACATAGCCGCACGACAGCAAGCAAACTTTTTATCTGTGTGCTAGAAGTAGAACAATCCAGTTTCAGAGATGTTGAATTTAGGAACACTCCAGTTTCAGAGATGTTGAATTTACGAACACAACACATCTGTCCTCAGCTCAATACGAAATGAAATGATGGGGCACTACTCCACTGGATGCAGACTGAAAGTAAATCGTGGGTCTAACGTCGTTGTTTTACCTGTTTGTGGTGACTCCTTCGCCGCCTATGTGCCTCCCTCAGAATAATACCGGGAACTTCGATAGTTGAAAGATGAAATTTCAGATTCTTTCTTTCCTCGAGTATTAAAAGGCTCTCTTTTAGTATTGCTCTAAGTGATCCTGTGAAACTCCTGGACTTCCTGTAAAGCTTGCCAGTGCTGGCCAACTGTACTCGGAACCGAACTTTTAAATGAGCCTAACTAACGTCTATCCCAATACTTTTACGAGTTCCGATATTGCCAAAGAGCCATCAGGGTGGCTTGTTGTGAATAACACATATTCGCATGCCCCATTACCGGCCGAGGCTGCTGTTGTAAATTGAAGGGCAATTAGCGAAAAGAAAATTTTCAAAGTATGCTTCTGAGCGAGGCTGTGGGACAGGATGCAGATATGTAGGTTAAATGGCAAAGAAGAAAACTCTGAGAAATTATTTTTAACGCTGCGAAAGCTTTAAAACTGCTGTCTTCATAAGGTGATTGTTGTGGTTCGCGTATGAGCATGGACGTGTGGGTTCCCTAGAAGACCAATTTATTTCGCATAGCTGTAGAGCGTATTTTTTGATGTACCGGTTAGAAAGTTCGCATCCATGCGCGATGTCCTTAGTTCGATTCGAGGCCTGATAATCGATATTTTGGATGGCGACAAAATACAAAAATGTTTTCAGCCGCGTAATAAGGAGTCCTAGTTGCGCTAGGTTGTGAGCAGTGTGGCGTGCATTTCATATCAAGCGCACCTTCTGCTGCTGAAATACTTTTTAACCCCAATGTTTTTTGGCGGACGCAATAAGGGAAGCACAAAAAATCAAGTGATAGCTATCATTGGTTTACCTTCGAAGATGGCCTGGCAAGTCGAACGTTTCGACTGATGGAGTCAAATATCGAAATCACCCGCGTTTTTTAGATTTAGGTGTACGTTAAAGATACCGAGGGGGCGAAAATTATACAAAAGCCCTGCACTACGGCGCGCCTCATCACCAGCGTAGCGTCGACGCCTTAAATCTGACTGCTTTATACTGCGGTAAACTGGTGCGTTTAAAAATGACTGCTGCTTTCGAAATACAGCTTAGGTTTAATGCAAACCGCAATTGTGGATGCTGCAGCGCAAATGAAACCCGGTTTCTTTATTCATCTGGAGACCTATAACCTTGGTTCATTCAAAAAAGGTAACTACGTTAGGGTCTAGATTTTTTTTCTGCTAGAGCTTGGAAACCCTAATCCCTTACCTTTTTATGTAAGGGAGGAAAGGTAGCTGTGCATGAAACATTGCCCCAAATAACCACAATAAAGCAAAAATCACGATAAAGTATTTCAGAAAAAGAAAGATGCATGGTCTTTCTCGCAACTCACGTAACGTATTTATAAACCATTCCGACTAACAGAAGAAACAGCAGAAGGAAGAACACAGCCTACAAACGACCTAGTCTCTCTAGTTTACGAGTGATGCTGTGCGACTGGAAATCAACCAGTAGGCCACAATTTTTGCATGGCTGTCACTTTGTCGCTGCCGTTTAGCTAACAAGTGACGCGCAACTTTTGTATATTAGTGTCAGTCGGTAAACATACATTATGGCGAATGGGTGGCAACCTCACAACACTGCGAAAATTCCTTGAGAGCTGTTTCTGCAGACAAAGGTATCGTGTGAATGCCATCCGTAATCCCAGTTTGGTGCACTGTCGGAAGTCCAGTATGTCAAAAAAGCTGCAAGATATGAGGGCGAAATTATTTGGTCCTGCCTATACCAGCAGCGCATTTCTATTATGTAGCGAGAAATTAACCCAAAGTTTACGTAGCGTGCAGGAGGATAGGTACATCGACTGATGCCGTTGTGACAGTGTCAGAAACATAGCAGAAAGCTGGGACTGTTGTCCATTTATTTCATTTGTTGCTGGTGTTTCAAGTCTGAGTACCGGTTGGCATTTTGCTACGCAGATACGTTTCGCCTGCCAGATAGAGTCAGTTACTTTGAGGGGAAAGCAAGAAAAAGAACGACTGGCTCATTTGACATGTGGTCAAAATTTGTACGTAACAATCCCAATTATATTTTGGATCTCCTTTACTGATTCGCATGTTTTTAAGGTGAGTAAACGAGCCAGGTGACTAAAAAGCATACCCCACGCAACTTTTGCGCTGCCTGTCTGCCACATACCCCACTAGTAAATGCCCCAAATCAAACAAAACCGGTGGTTTGTATTGGGAAGCTTTTGGAAAGACTGGAAAACTGCTACCTTTTTTCATGATTTCTTTAGCTTGTTATAACGCTTACCTTTTTATAGCGCAGGCAAGTGGAACAAAGTTTTGCAGCCAGCGAGCACGGATGCTATTTCTTTGCAGTTTAAGTGATTTGTGTATACTATTAGACATTACATTTTTATGTTAGGTTGCAGCAACATGTTCGATTCTCGATAAAACCGTTCCCGTTGCTCACGATTTATAACGGCCGACGTCGCGCACGATGGAGAGAACAGCGTCAATTTGTAAGCGGAAGGCCATTGTTGTCATCCGGAACTTCCGATCAGAGTGCGAACAAACTGAAAGAAAGCGTTATCTTCCAACGTGCACCTAGGGTCGTAAATCAAAGCACTGAAAGCGGAAGCGGCCTTTTCTGTTCTTATTCACTGCGCTCTTTTCTTTTTGTTTTTGCTTTATTGTTCGAGGGAAGCATTATCGCCTGAGGGTAATTTTTTCCTGTAGTTGAATGGTTGAAGACTTATATTAAACATCAATATTTTCCCTGAAATTTTTGTTAGAACGAACGTGCAGCGTCTGAACCATGAAAAATGAAATGTTCTGAAGGAAAGTCAGACCGGATTCATAAGGAGTGCTTCCAAAGTGCTTCATCGGGTTTGGGTTAAACACTGGCAGAACATCCCGGTGGGCAACCACTCATTTTTAACTGGAATTCCTCGAATATGTTTTCCGGCTGAAGTAACAACTAATCGGGAAATCTCACTTTAGATTTCATGATGCTGTGTACAGCAGCGCAGGAATGAAATGTGAAACCGTTAGCCACATTGATGTTGGCGTTGCAAATTAGCGCCTCTATCAGGGACGTGGCATATTTCCCTGTCTGTAGTTGCTGTACTGGCTTCTCCCCCACTTTTGCTATAACCTCGCTTGGGGGCCTTAGTAAAGGGAAATAAATAAATGAAACAATAACTAAATAAATAAATAAATAAATAAATAAATAAATAAATAAATAAATAAATAAATAAATAAATAAATGAAACTTTATTGACACAAGGATGGCGCCTCGGCCTATGTGGGGGTGGGTGCGGAGGGGGGTGTCAATTCGGGAAAAAGAGCGAAGTCCCGCAAGGATGCAAACACCTGCTTGGCTGTGGCTGCGGGTGGGTAGAGCCAGTCCGTGAAACACGTAACGCTGCTGTGTTTGCAAAAGGTGCGCTCCGCGTGCAGTCCTGGACACGTCCAAAGGAGGTGTTCAATGGCCGGTGTGGCTCCTTAAGAGCACGCCACGCACGTGGGTGGTGTCATGGCCGGCGGAGGTGAATTCAGCTGAACATAGCTGAATAAAGCTTAATATACACGAGGTAAATACGGTTAAATAAATAAATAAATACATGTCACGAAAGTTTAGGTACTTTGAGCTCACGTGTTCGCCAGGGATTTTTGTTGCAAAATGGTAGACCGCAAGCTATATTCTACAATTTAGAAATTTCTATATTTTAAATTAGCCTGAACATGCTCTCACATATGACGTGAGCATTGCCGAACCAAAATTCAACATGCTTTGATACCTTTGCCCCTCAGAGTGCGTTTCAAAGTACGTACTGTGCGAGACACTCCAAACTGAAGAAGAATGAAAGTGATAAAATTAAATAAACTATAAATAACTCGCTTTGTGAACATTATTTCCCCGATTATATAAAATCTCCTATTTCTTTTTTAGAGCCCCTCTACCTATTTTTGGTGGGTTGCAAAGAAGATAGCACGCATTTCAATAAACAAGTTCCGACTTAGAGATTTAAAATTTGCTTTCGGGTAGGCTCGTATCTTTAGCACCTAAAACAGAGTTTATTCGGGGCCATTCACTACCTCAAGCACAATTACCACTTGCACGACAACAATCAGGGCTTTACATGGGCTTTGCTCAGTGTGAAAAACACATAAGGGAACAAAAATGCTTGCACTTTCGCTTTATTTCGATATTTCGAAGCCTTTATGAAGGTCAAGAAAGCAAAGGTAAGAACCTTCCGAGCTGTGAAATAACCCCTCTATGCTTTTTTTCTATCCTGCTATTTATGTGACTATTAATATGCCGAATTGTCTGATCTTTGATCTTTTTATTGTTTGTGGCGTTATTTCTTTAAAACTTTCAAAACAGGCTTGGGCAAACTTTATTGCTTTTCGGTATCCCCACCGAAGGTTTGCTATTATTCGTGCTGTGTGTCTCTTTTCGCTTGGAAGAAAAACAAACCCGTGTTCTTTTTACTTTTGTAGGTTCCCTGTGTATCCACTTAAGGCTTTTTTTAAATTAAGGAATAAAAACATGTCGGGCATCAAGTGTGGTAGTTCCTGTACAAATCCACCACGACAGGCGATAGCTGAAAAGAGTTTCGAACTGCAGTTTTCTCCTTCACTTTTGCTTGAAAATGCCGTTTACAAAAGCTAGCTTAAAAGGTATGCTTAACTTCAGGATCAGTTCCTCGCCAGGTATAAAGTAAGACTGTTCATGCTCTTTCGCAAGATATACTACAGATTGGAAAACAATTTCTTGTATGATTTCATAACAAGGGCTGTTTCTCAGCACATTTCGTGTGATCGTCTTTTTAGTTGAAAAAGAAAATTTTTTATGCGCATTCCTCTATCTAGGGTGGAGTTGTTATTCTATGGGATGGTGGCGTCGAAGCACACAATCTTTCATCGCGCGTGGAGTGCTAACTTGGAGTTGGGGAGTAAACAGGCTGCGTTTCTTTCGTAAACACATGATACCAAATGTGTGCTTGTTAACTTTAGTTTTTATTTTTTGTTAATTCCCGTTTGTAAAGTATCTGGTATGCACAGACTGAAATGGGAACGTACTTCTAGATAGGGCGGAAAGTATGAGGAAGTAACATGGATGCCGCAATATCCTGTTATTCAGTGGCGCGTGGCGCTGCAGGCAGGCGTATTAACCACATGGATGGGAAATAATAAAAAAACGTCGCCATATAAAAGGTACTCATACACATTGATAGGAAATTGAAGTAGTCGGCCGTACTTCATTCATAACCTCTTCGCTGCGAAGGGTGCTCTTCGAATATAAAAAGCATAAGGCAGTATAGAGCTACCTTTCTAAACCTTTCATGCTTATCACAGGAACGGTTTTTCTTCTTGATGCATACGTGAAGTTATAAACTCCTACATTAAACTCAAACTAAGTAATCCATTTGCGAACGGTCTAGTTACGATTTTGGCCATGGCGTCTCATTTTCAAGCTAGAATAGGAGAGCCTATTTTTACGGACTACAAAGGAATGCAACCGTCGACCGGAAAATGAACTCTCCAAAGGCGACTATCATGTGCCTGATTAATCCGAGTGATCAGCTCTACTCTTTATGCTCTTAATATATAGAGGCAATAAAAGCTAGGTAATAGGCGGCATGGTTCGAAGGGCAGCTTTGCAAATTTTGTCTGTATATCTGATGAAGTGTAACTCCTCTCCTGCAAAAAATAAGTCACTTATTTTGCGCGCTCAGGGTAATCAACTATGGTTTGGTCCCTTTCGTACCGTTGATTACTTGTGCAAGTGTTTAGTTGCTAGGAACCTAAAAGACGCAAAGTAACATAGCACCTTGAAACACGTGTGCATTTATAACAGAGAAATGGCCGCGAAAGTTTCAGATTCTGTGTTTGCGGTGTGTTCGGGCGGAAGCGATCTGGGAGAGAGCGATCAATTTTTCTGACATCACATCGGGCTCGTGTCAGTGCATTGAGTGGGTAACGTTATTGAATGCCGAACTTCTCAGAAAAGGTGCCAGATCTTCCATAGAAGTACTATCCTTATTGCTTTCAGGGATAACATTAAGGTTGCTTTTGACAGTCAAGCCGAACAAACAATAAACCTTGTGGTAGCCGCCCGCTGGCTTCCATCTGTTGGGGTAGCCATTACTGCATGCGTGCGTGCGTGCGTGCGTGTGGTAGGGTGTTTAGAGCGCGTTTGTGTTTTTTATCTTTATTCTTTGCTTTACAGCGTGAGATTTAAACCCGCGTCTCCTCACGAACTGATGTTCGCGAGCTCATTTCTTAAATTTGGAAGCGGTTGTGCGGGTTCTAATGCAAAGGAAAAGCCCATAAGAATCAAAGGCAATCTTTTTGCGAAGATTTCAAAACCCGAAGTGCTTCGACAGAAGACCACTACTAATGCACAAAAAGGAAAAGGCGAAGGGTTAGGGGCGCTGCAGCCCGCCGTGTTAACCACATGGCTTGGGAAATAAAAAGATGCCGAAAGATAAAATTTAATCACACATTGCTAGGAAATAAAGTAGTCGGTCGTACTTTATTTCATACCTCTTCGCAGCGAAAGGCGCACTTCCAACATAAGGAAATATAGAGCGCTCTGCTGTTCGTTATAAAGCTCTGAAGCTCATCACAGGAAAGGTTTTGCTTCTTGACTACATAGGACAAGTTAGAAACGCCTACGTTTGGCTCGAACTCAGGATCTCTTCGCAAGCGGTCTGGTTACCTTTTAGGCCACGGCATCTCATTTTCAGGCTAGATTAAGATAGAGCATTTTTTTCGGACGCCAAGGGAATGGGCAGCCGACCGGAAAATGAAACACCAAAGTTTACTATTATTTGCCTTATGAATCCGACTGATCAGCTCAGCTCTTCATGCTGTTAATATTTTGAGGTAATGAAAGCGAGATATTAAGTAGCATAGTTCAAAGGGCAGCTTTACGAAGTTCGTGTGTATATCTTATGAACTGTAACTCCTCTTTTGTGAAAAATAAGTAACTTGTTTTGCGCTGTCATGATAATGAACGATAGTTCGGTCCCTTTCCTTCCTTTTATAAGTTGTGCAAGTGTTTAGTTGCAAGGAATCTAAAATACGCGGAGTAACAGAGCACATTGAAACACGTGTGCATTTAATACCTAAAAATGGCTGCAAAAGTTTACAGATGTAGTGTTTTCTGCGTGTTCGGGTGGCAGCGATCTGGGAGAGAGCGATTAATATTTCTGACATCTCTCTGGGCTCATTTGAATGCATTCAGTGGGTAGCGTGTTTAAATGACGAACTTCTCTTGCACAGAAGTATTGCGCAGAAGTACTATCCTTTGATGTGACAGCCCGGATTTTATGTTTTCAGTGATAACATAAAGGTTTCTTTTGGCTGTCAAGCCGAACGAACAATAAACCTTATCCCAGACACCCACTGGCATCCATAGTCATTACTGCATGCATGCATGCATGCGCATGTGCTGAAGTATGTTGTGCGTGTTTGGGTTTATGGCAAATTTCAAAAGGCCTATGAATCCGAGACCCATACTATACTCATGTTGTATAGACACAAGAAGCGCCAACGTTTCTCATTAACCTAATCGCCCACCATGATAGCTCCGTGGCAATTAGGTCGCACTTCTGCGCAAGAAGTCCCGCAGTGTGCTGACATATGCGGGGGCTCATTTCACATCCCCCATTCTTCTTCTTCCCTTGACCCCATGCTGGGCAAAATTAAGTTTTTTTTCGTTTCTACCTTTTTTTTAACCGAATCTGCATATAATACCTCCGTTTTTTGCTACCGCGGGCAAGGTGGTAATTGGGCAAGCTTCACATGAACAGTACTGTCCAATAGTGTCCCTAAAGAGGGGGGCCACGATGCGGTAGCGCACTATTTAATGGGCCTCGCGCACCCAATATACGGAACAAAAAACCTCGTCACGTCTTTTACAGCCCACTCTGGTTGCGAAGACTGAAAGTCGATTACGTAACCTACCACTCGGCGGCATCCTCGCTTCTACCGGATGCGAGCTTCTGCATTTGCCCGCAGGGACGCCACCTTAGGAGCTATGAACAAATGCTGCTAACCAGGCAGACCGTTCACAGCTGAAGAACAGTGCCAGCCGAAATTCGCTGTAATGCTGCAAGTGTTCACTGTGACAACGGTAGACAATTCATTTTTTTTATCTAAGAACTTTAGGGAGTTTCCAATCGTCCCGGAAGGGTTACAATGAAAGAAAATCAGTTAAGTAATATAGACACGATTTAAACCTGTTTTCAAACTTTGAAATGAACGGAGCTTTATGTGTTGCACTTTTTGTCTTGTATGATCGAACTATTTGTGATCGAACATCCCGATTACAAGACAGTCAACCGAGAGCTTTTGAAAATTGACGTGATTTGTATAACACTAACAGTATTTCATTTCTAACTGGATTGGCAGATGACAATAGCGGCTTTTTTTTGCACGGACGGGACTATAGGCCAACAGAGTTCATTTGGCTGTGTTTCTGAAATTTGGGTTTATCGAACAATATAAATATTTTAAACTGTGTGTGCTACATTAGAGGCGCCTATTTCTCCTGTTTTTTTTTTCTTCAAATGGGTGTTTTTCAGGCCCTTTAGCATCAATACTTTAGGGTCAAGTTCCTTCTATACAAAGTGGGCTAGCTCCACAATACCCAGAATCTCCCCAACCCCACAATAACGTCTACAGGAAGTCTTCAGTCTTCAGTCTTTTCACTATATTATGCTCGTCCCAGTAGCATTGATTTGATGGCGCCTTCAAAACGAATGCGCAGTTCAGTTCATTGGCACATATATATGAGTTTCTCATACCTTCCGTGTATACAGCATAAACGTGCTAGTAGGCACTGTATGCGCAGGAGCACATTTCTTGCTGTCATTCACATTTGTCTCATCCAGGTTGAAAGGAGTAAGAGATTTAACTTGGTTGCCCAGTGCTGTAGCAAAGATAGCTTTGCTTGTACATGTGGAATTCTTCCCCAATTGACTGTTATGAAGTGCTTCTTCACAAGTTTCCCCGCCATCACGAACAACGTAGAAGACGTTTTGTTTGAATTTGAGTTGATAACTCACGTTTATCCATTGTGAAAAATTCCCGCGCAGCTCGATTTGCAGTCCCCAGTCAATGTTAGCGCCTCACACGAGTGCGTTCGTCCCGGTAAGCATAAGAAGGGTCGCTACGTCGAGTTAAGTACACTGTATTCTAGGCAAAATAAAAATCGAGAACGTGTGCCTCTTCTCGTATTGTGAAATATTTGATTTTATAGCGCGAGTACAGGGCATTTAGAATCGGTGTGCACGGATCTAGTGTGTTGGCGATATAGATTAACTCGTTAAGGCGCAATAGCATATCAAAAGGAAAAGTTTCAGCGCTTTAGGAAATCCAGAGGAAGCTCTAAAACTGAACCTGAAAAACGTCGTTCGCTTATGCTATGTGTTCCTACTTATGACCAAAGTAAATTTAGAGGCGAAAGTGCCGGGAGAGTTTACCAAAAATTGAAAGAGCGTTTGTTTTAAATATGCGTCTGAACCTAACAGGTTTGTCTTGTCCCGCGCAATTTATACTTTAAATTGGGCGTAGATATCTTGATGTGGTGACACCGTAGACATTATATTGCACTTCTTCCTATTACATTCTCACTTACTGTATCCATCAGAGATAATTTGCCTTTTATACAAAAACATATACGTTATACAAATGTGAGGCAAGTCGCTAGCCCTGCAGTACGTCGTGGAGAACTGGGTGACTAGGTGTCCTCTCTCGTGCTGTACGCTGCCAAGAACAATATGATGCAACATATTTTTAATGATACTACAAGTAGATGTAAAGCCCTACATTTGGGGAGAATATAAAAAAAAACATCCGAGGGTTTTTTCTGTAGTAGTTCCTGTTTTGTTTTTCAGTTTTTTGTTCACACTTGCGTGCTCGTTGCATCTTAACCATGCAACATACAAATATTAGGTGTGTTTCTTTAGCACTGTCAGGAGCACACGTGAGTGCAGTTTGAAGTTGCAACTTAGGGTACTTTTTGTAATATTTAGGCTCAAATTTCGAGCAAAATTCTGCTCTGAGCCCGATTTATCATTGTATTGCCCGATTTATTTGCATGCGCGTGTATGCGTACGTGCGCGTGTGCGTGCGTGTGTGTGTGTGTGCGTGTGCGTGGGCATGTGCGGGTCCGTGCGCGCGCGTGTGTGTGTGAGCGTGCGTGTGCGTGTGCGCGCGCGCTGCATGTGTGTGTGTGCGTGTGCACACGCGTGCGTGTGTGTGTGCTGGTGTGTGTGTTATGGTGGAAACATGTTATGGCGGCGCACCAGCAGAAATGACGAAAACCGGCTATCACTAGCACCTCTCCGTACTGACTTTTAGATGTGACGCATCTCATGGTCGGGGCTATATCCCTCCTTGTCGTTGTCGTTGTTGCGCCGTCCACACCCCCAGTGCGCATACTCGGCTTGCTGAGAGAGAGAATCAACTTTACTGAGCTCGAAAATTCGATGGTGCGTGCAGGCACCAGACGGGGTGGTTCCCTATTCACGGGACCCATATGTCTCCAGCAACTCCTGGCCCCTGGCCGTCAGTGCTAGCTGAGTTGGCAGGGCGGGGCTGGACAACAAGGTCTCCCATCGCTCGGGGGGTTGGGGATTGGGGGTGTTGGGGGGAAAGGGAGGTGGGGGGTTCTTGAGGTCTTTGCACTCGGCTATGATATGTGCCAGAGTGTCTCTTTCCGTTTTGCAGAAAGGGCAGAGTGTGTCGTGCTACGCCGGGTACATTCGGTGTTACAGAACGGGATGCGCTAGCGATCCCGCCTGCATGCGCCGCAGGATCGTTTGCTGTTGCCTGATCAACTGTGGGTGCGGTTCGGGAAGTTTGCACCTCGCGTTTCTGTACATCTGAGTAATCTCTTTAAAGCTGGTCACGGGATACGGTAGCTCAGCCGGCTCGTCCTCGGCCCGGATGGACAGTTCTCGGGCGTGGTGGTCGGCGAGGGCGTTGCCTTCCACCTTCGAGTGAGCCGGTACCCACAGGAGCTCGATGGCTCGTTCCGAAGGCGTGTGCTTGGAGAGAATGGCTAGCGCCGCGGTAGAGATCACTCCCCTTCGGAAGCTTCCGTAGGCTGACTTTGAATCTGTGACCACGGTGTCCACGCTCGGTTGCACGAGTGCGAGTGCCACGGCTGCTTCTTCCGCAACGGCTGGGTCTGTCGTCCTCAGCGACGCGCTGACGATCAGCTTGTCGATGGACGTGGCTACCGCCGTTGCTCGGTCGTCGTGTTTTCTGAGCGAGGCGTCCGCGTAGAGTACCCTAGGGATCTCCTCCAGCTGTCGAGCCAGGGCCTTGGCTCGCGCGGTCCGCCTCCCTTCGTTCTTCCCCGGTTGCATGTTCCTGGGGAGTGGCTTGGTTTGAATGGTCTCTTTCCACTGCTCGGGAAGGGCCGGCTTGCTGAACGTCTGGTCCCTTCTATGGTTCCCGGAGCGATAGTGTTGCTGGTGTTTTCCTGGGCCGGCACGAGACGAGCACGCTTCCCCTTTAAGAGCTTCTGGAGCGACAGTGTTGCTGGTGCCTTCCTGGGCTGGCACGAGACAAGCACACTCCACGCACCTTCGACGTTTCATCGTCGTCGGCAGCGGCGTGCGTCGGCGAGGCTCGGCGGGCCGTGATTACAAGCAGCCCACAACCATCCGGGGAACGTGCATCGACCTCATCTTCAGCAACTTTAGGGTTCATCCACTACAACAGCCCTTGACTTTACATGTCACACACCATAAGGCGGTCATAATCAAAGGGGAACGCAAACCACAGCTCGACGTCACCTACGTTGAACATGATGATGATAATGCTTCAATAAAGACAAACCCATACCGCGTGCAACGTCTCTCTCTCTCTCTTTGTTGCCTCTCCACTCTAATACACCTCACCCCCTCCAATAAAATCACACCATCTTCCTGTAGGGGAACCCTGAGTAGTATGCGAAACAGCCATGGGATCAACGCAATTTCCCATTTCGCAGTTACGGTAAGTGAAAAGTGTGGCACCCTGAGTAGTATGCGAAACAGCTATGGGGTCAACGCAATTTCCCATTTCGTAGTTACGGTAAGCGAAAAGTGTGGTAGTTACCATGGAAATCAAACGGTAAATATAACGGTAGCTACGTACCTCAACCTCACAGAAACGCAATTTCTCATTTCGTAGTTACGGTAAGTGAACAGTGTGGTAGTTACCATGAAATCCAAACGGTAAATATAACGGTAGCTACGTACCGCAACCTTACGGAAACGACGAAATGAAAACTAATGGGCTCTTGAATCGACCCCATGCCTGCTTCGCATACTACTCAGGGTTCCCATACGGGAAGATGGTGTAATTGTTTACACGCCGTACTGCTTTTATAAGGAGAAAAAAATCGTAATGAAAAATAGGTGTGTCATTCCAAAGTCTCTGATTTGATTTACACATACAAATAACAGACGAGGTTGAAGCCAAAATTGCTTTGGGGATGAAGCAGTTATATCGCCGTTCCGTGTATACGAGCCGAGCTTCCGAACATGATCCGACCAAGTTATTTGTGTCGTGGTCAATTGATAACATTTTATAAGTTGATAACTTCACAGTTGAAGAAAAATTCGCCCTGGTCCAGGATTAGAACTCGGGGGAAGTCCCTTTAACAACTGAGCTAACGAGGACTATATAGGCGGTGGTCCATTGCCGTACCCTAGACAGGCAGTGGTGTCTAGAACCCGGGACCACCGCCCTAGATAGGTGGTTGTCCGAGGTTCGAATCCTGTACAAGGACAAATTTTTCTTTAGATGCGAAGTTTCTAAGGAAGCTGTACAGCTTCCTTAGAAGCTGTACAGCTTCCTGTACAGCTTTCTTTGTAGTCGTACGGCTGCATTGAGGTGAATGTCAAATGTTCCTTCCCATAATAGTTTCGAGCGTTTTGGAAGGTTGCAAAAACGTTTTTACCATTTCCTTACATACGATTACCAGAGAATCGTAACAACTTCTCCCAAAGGCGACAAACCAGACGGCCTTGAATTTGTTTGCTTCTTGCATTTTTGGTGTTGTCGCTTGTAGCAGCTAGCTGTTACCTTTGTTAGAAAGATTGCTCAATACAGAAGCTGATGCCTAGCTCCGACTTCTCGCCCTTCGCACAGGACTGGCTTCGCAAAGGATGGGGCGACGCCGGCAACGTTTCCACCTGAGTGGTATCAAAAACTGTAGTTTAAATCAAGCATTCAGCTACAGCACAAGGCGTGATTTTAATAAAAACCTAAATCGCTTACACTGCAGTGTATGCGATTTTAAGTGTTTTATTATGATTAAAAGTTACGCACACGCCGAATATGGTGAGGAAAAGCATTAAAAGCCAACTGGCCGCGATGAAACAGCAGGGACAGCGAGCCCGAGAGCAATAGACGACAAATGCGAGAATCCCTATCAGCCGACGCCATGGAGGCGCACTTTGCAGCGCCGCCGTAGGTCGCCCTCAACGCCAATAAAGCCGGGGAGTTCAAACGTGACACACACAAGAGCCCATCTACATTGTCTAATCTTTTCTCTATGGTCGCAGTGCCAAGCAATTCGATCATTCCACAGCAGAGAAATTTTGCTTTGCTGCTCCATTGTGTGCGCTCTCGTGATGGCCACAGATAATTCGGGCCTTATAGTTGTTTTGTGCCTACTAAACGAATGTCTCCACATTAAACGCATTGTTCCAGTTCTCACAGTTTATTTTACGGGGAAGCGGTTAACATTTCAATGCTATCACCGTTCTTGGGCTCCTCCACCCAGTTTGTGTTCTGTCGGTATCTGTTTTATCATTTTATCAAATCGAAATCTGTCTCACCTATTTGCAGTGTGGGTTTATTTTGGGTCTGTTGTATAAGCATTTTACTGACGTGCGTAAAGCTCGCAAGGTGCGCATTTTGACATCGATAGAGAAAAATTGAGAATGAAAGGGCGGCAGGAGGGGCTCAAAGGAGAGGAAAAAGGAAGACGCAATTTAACCTTTCCATCTAAATAAGGTCAAGGCATAGCGGAAGTGCCTAGAAGGAGGTGATGAGAGAAGGGCTTGGGAAGGCGGTTATGGCAGGAGGGTGAGCGGCAGGGGAAAACATTGTTACAGAGAAAGGTTATTGCTAGAAGCCTGCACAAAGTTGGAAACGCAGAGGTTCCGTTCGGAACTTGCATAGACGGTCGGTTGCAACTTAATAAAACCCTAAAAGGTGTATTTTACGGGTAAAATACTGGTGGGAACTTAGGCGCTCTGTGGTCAACGATATCTTATGTTGTGCAAAGTGATACACGTATAGAATTCTTTGGAGTATTTCTGGGAATTCAAATATAACTACGAAAAATTTCAAAAGGGGTAAATAAAAAGTCAGAAGAACTACTAAACTTGGCTGAGACGGTGAAATAATTAAGGTTACTTCAGCTTCCGATGGCTACTGTGCACGTCAGGTTGGTTAAAGTTTGGTGTCGGAATGTCTAAACTCAACGCCTGTTATTATACACCTAAATTCATGTGTAGCGAGAAATTGGGCGGAGCAGTGTCGGAATGTGGATGCCCCTTGTCGATCTCATGTTATTTCTCAGCCTTGAGGTTAAAAATGGATTGACTCTCCGCGGGAAGCAAATTGATACTTCAGAAGTTTGATTAGGATCCCAGCTGACATCTGTCAGTACACATTTTGCACAGTTCCATTTCAGAAAACGTTTTTTTCTTTAACTACAGACAGCAGGGGTGACTTGGAAGGTTTTATTGGTCAACGCTATTTTCTTAATCTCTCCTCATTTCTCACCCTGCTTTATTCTTCAGTGCTCAGGCTAGGATTTAATTAGTCCGGTCGTGCGAGTAGCAGTTTGCGAAAATAATATAAGGAAGAAATTAGAACCGACATTCTGCCAAAACGCAAGCCTTCTTCCTCACAGTTTCGGCGCACAGTGGACAATTTCCAGTCTTTTCTTATTTCTGGAGTATTGCATAGCAGGTAAAAAGTGTCAGGTGCCCTACCATTGACACTAATATAAGCTGTGGAGTCCATACTTCTTGTTATTTCAGTTATCAGCTCAAATGTAACTCGACATTCGGTTTGGCTTCCTGGAATGGGCATGGTAAGAAGCTTAAAGTTCCGCATGGGATAGGCTTTCAAGTTCTATTTACATAACGTCCCTAGCAGTGGCATTTGTCAAGAACGGTATTCACTCTGTTAAAAAGAAGCCAATGGAAATTATATTGCAGTTAAACAATAGAAAGAAGAAATTACAAACCACTCTGGCAACGTGAAAACTTGCACCTTGATATTAGAAAGTCTAGAACTGAATGAACGACCATAAGTTTGAATCAGCGTGGGAAAATGAAAAAAACAAAACGGTAAACGTAAATGTAAAGATTGTTTATTACAGTTTTGGTGGAAGTTAACCAGGTGTCTTTCAAACATTCCACGTTGGCGTTAGTCACCATTGCTCATGTCTTCCGTGGTCACCGGATGCTTGCGACGGCGAAAACGTTAACAATGATGAATCTTTAGAGGCCGTCGTTACAATGTCAAATTTGAGTATTTAGAACATACTTATTCAGAACACTGTCAATATTTTGTAGAACAGAGTTGACTTCTTCGACCTGTTTGGCTTAATACAGCTCCCCCCCCCCTCCCCAAAAAAAATGCATGGGTGACAATTATTGCACGCCAAAGGCTTCTTTCCACAGCCAATATCGATCAGGGGTATGATATCCCACGCGACTGTTGGACATGAAACTTGCCTGTTGTTTTTCTGGAAACATTTTCAGTGGCATGCTAGCTAACCACTGCTTCCGGTCAACAAAATGAACAGAGAATGCCTTCAGAGCCCAGAAATGTGCGATAAGGATTGAGCATGAGGGTGAATAAGTAGCGCTTTCAAAATCAGCGTATGACCGTACTCGCCCCCGCAAATTGGCTAGGTTCGAAATCTTTCCGATTCAGGGTTACTACTCATTCGCAGCGCCACTAAAAGGACGCAGAAAATTTGTGCAGTGAATAGACTCCGCACATGCAGACACATCTTTTGTCGTGGTGCACTGCGCACGTTTCTTGTATGAGCAATTTGCGCTTACGCTGATTGTTGTTGCAGCCAACAACGGCGTTGACGCCCGGGCGAACAGATTCTCTACATCGAAAGTAAAGGCGATGACGGCAACTTGCCCAGAATTAAGAAAGCAAACATCAATTGTTGATAAAAAATCGGGCGTCCTACTGGTGCGGCGAAACGTAGCCTTACAGGCAACCCCCGTGAGGAAAAAGAGTGCGTAGGGTGGCACGCTGCCTTAGCGGGTTGAGAACGGAATTTGTGGGCAAACTTGACAGCTCTCGAACGCTTTGAACGTTCTCCTTGAATAACTGTTAAACTTTGCGCTACTGACATACCGAATAAATGACACTTTCCGATTTTTGATGCCGCTGGGACGTTTGATATCCACGCAGAGCACGGAACAACAGTGTGTGACTGCGGCGCCATCTGCTCACGACGGAGTCCCCAAGAAATGCCCGCCAGATGGCGCACCAGTCGTTAAAAATGGCGGCGCCCAGTGCACAGTACACATTGTTGTCTATAAAAGCTACTCTCTGTCTCTATGTCTCTCTCTCAGGCAGTTCCGTTTGTCAGAGACTGCTTCATTGGTCCCCGGTTCATTATTCGCCATATGTTCCAAAAAGACGCCATGTGTTGCAAGGCCACATTTGTTCGCGTTCAATCTGTATTGTTCGCGTTTCTCGATGTTCTTTTTACGGTTGTTTCATTGTCTGGAGTGGACTTACCAAAACGTCCTCGCTGACGTGCTGGATATTTATGTCGGTGTCGCAAGGTTATCGTGTTCAGTGTTTCTGAGGGTTACGTTTCGTTGTGGTCGGTAGTCCTATCTGGGTTATCGATTTCCGCATTTGCAGGAGGCGTTTTGTTGTATGTTTCTTTTGGGTCACATTAGCCATTTTCCTTCTTGATGTACCTTCAAGCTCTTGCATATACAACGTCCTTCACATTGACACAGATATTTATTTTTGAATAAAGTTTGCATCTGATGTGCCTATATTCTTCATAGAACTGGGACTTCTTGATTTTCTTATTGGCCGTAGTGTTTCGATGAACACATTTCAAGCTAATGCTTAGGTCAGTGTGGGAGCTGTAATAAAAGGCAATAGAGGTGTGTGGCTCTGTGTATTGTATAAACGGAACAGCATGAAGACGGTACCGAAATAGCGGTGAAAATTTTCAGCGGAACAACAAAATGCTGAACCTAGAAGGAAAAGTGACACATCCAGTTATAGTATTCGTTTCTTTTTGTTGTTCTGTGCTTACAGACAAACTTTAAACATCGAGCCTTACACTAGCCTTATGAATATAAGTGTTTGTAAGAAGAAATCGTTCTATATTTATAAACTCGTTCCCGTCTTGACGAGTGGAAAAGGGTGTTTCAAAGTACGAACTTTCAGTTTGTTTCTACATTATCTTGAATGTTTTCTAAAACACGCTTTTTTCTCGATAGGGTGAACTCCTAGGGTTAAGGAAAGTCGCCACTGTTCTCCTGAGCTAACTTTGAAAAAGATCTAGCTTTGGCCTGCTATCCCAAGAAACATTGTATCCCACGGCTTGCAGCGAGAAGCTATCTGTGAACTTTCAACACAGTCGTTCATGCCGTGCGTAAATCATAAAACACAAACGGCATCAGTCAACATTCTATAAATATAAAAGTTTTGTTCTCAATCCTAGCCTGGCTGCCCTGCTGTTATGAAGGGAGATTGAAAATGCCATTCTGGAGGCTTGTGATGAACTATTCATGTCACAATACCCTTAAAGAAAGTTAGGTCTGTTTAGCACACGTAGCCAATTATTTTACTGAGAGAAGAGCACTCTGGTTAAAAACAGCACCGATGAAATGGCTTCTAGCCATCACCGCTTTCGTTTGTGAAATTCTGTCCAAGTCCTAGCGGAACCGCGTTAACGCAAAGCTGTTTAAAAACCAGGCTAGACACAACATCACTAGACAACCCTTACTTTCGGCCATTATTTTTGCTGAAACTTCCCATCGCCCAGTGTCTGGTAAGCTTCTCAACAAGAGATTCGTGGGAATAAATGCTGTCGACGTCTAGGAGCTTCCTCAGCGCCTTGCACAGCATTTCATTTATGGGGGGTGGGGCAGAAGAGGGACAGACCTAAAAATAGCATAAAACATTGTAAGCACAAAAAGAGTTATGAAATAAAAATAAAATAAAACTAACATCCACACGTAGTGGGCGCGATTTGAAAAATACGCGGGTTGAGTTCTTCTATTCCTCTGCACTTAATGTAAAATGGGCGCCCTATTTGTCTTTACCTCAGTCCTTCGTCCGTGTCTTTTTGGGCCTAGTGGATATGAATGTAAAATGGTTTATCATTGTTGCGGAAACAGACGTCAAGCTATTATTATTTACGCACTTTTGCGAGTACAAAAAACTGAAAGAAAAAACTGTCCTTCGCCCCCACCGAAATCCGACAGTGGCAATTATTATACCTAAACTTTTTATTGGCACAACGCGAATTCCTCGCTGCTTGCTGCAGACCTTTGAGGGAAAAAAGTTATGCATGACTACTGTGCTCGGAAATCTCGCGCATAAGGCGATTTTTGTTGCTATCTCCAATCTTAGTCAGCAAAAAAGAAAAGTCGCATAAAATCTTCAAAACCAACAATTTTTGCTAGTTCTACAAATGCGACTGCTACTTCTAGTCAACGGTGATTGCCAGGTCTCGGGACAAAAAACAGCGAAGTTGTGAAAGGACCCAGTTATTCTTTATTTTTGTGATCTTTTTAAGACATTGTGGCTTGGAATGCGCATTTCACCAACGACCGTGGTAGTTTACCCCACAGAACGAATAATATTGCACTAAGCATTATTTAGCACCATGCAGCCCCGTCCGCTTTCTCTCGTGTTTCTTCAAGGCCGAGGTTTTTCTTTGTCTACTTTAATACTGTGTTTATGACATTCTAGAAAATATTTCGGTGCTTTCCACATTCAGTTATCCCGCGAACGGCGACGCTTGGTAATACACTTGCCCTGTGTTTTGTTGTTGGAGGAAACAGTTTCACTGCAAGGAACACATAGAAAAAATAGTAAAGTATCAGTGTAGCAACACTCCTATTCTAAATCCCTCCTCCACTCGAGCCTGAGTACAGAAGACCCTTTAACGCCATTTCCGCATGTAAAGGCATTGCGGTATCCCCCTTTCAGCAAAGTCGTGAAAACACATGGAAGGGAAGAGAGACTCAGAATAGGGGGACTCTAGATAGTGGGAAAGGCCTCGAATAAACGGCGCCTGAGCGTGCTGCACAAACGATGATGTGGGGGTCGAGTACACTTATGCAGTTAACGCGTCAGAAGGTGTTCTTGCTTTACGCGGAATTTGGGCACAGGTGCCGCTAATAGGTATGCAGGCTATAAAGATGACACATCTTGCCGAAAGCGTGAACTAATCTAAGCAGCCTCCGCCAAAGCTTGTATGACCTTTGCGTGCTCATATTGACACTCAGCTCGTTGATGAGCTTAACGCAGTGACCCCAAAGCAAACGTTCATTACATTCGTCAACCTCGTCTGGGTGTTTTCGGTAATGGAAATAAGCGTAAGTGAAATGGCGCGCACAGAAAATGGTGGTCAAGAGCACCAGGTGCAGCGTTACTTCCCAGTGGCGAAATTGGTATACCGTGTGGAAAGATTTCGATTAGCCTGGAAGATGTGCGGGTAGATTTAATGCGCGCCATCTTAACTATTTCGATTTTGACCTTTGCCGAGGATCAAGAGGTTCCCCATTTGATTATCTTGAAGAAGCCCTCAAAATGGATTTATGTTACCGCAGACCAACGTTTTCGAGAACAAATCACAGCCTGAAGGCGATACGAATGTGCAAGCGACTTTCCACGATTGAAATTATTCTCTTGTGTTCTTTCGCATGTTCTAAGCACGTTTCGTCTCCTGCAGAATCAATATAATTATCTGTTTATTGTTGTAAATTTGTGGGTCTACGTGTGCTGGTTGGGAACATTAAATATGTGGGCTGATATTATTATTTAAAAAATTATTTTTTGGTATTGAGGCTTTTCGGTTGAACTTTGTTTACCTGCGTCGGTAATATATATCTGTCTGTCTGTCTGTCTGTCTGTATGTCTGTCTGTCTGTCTGTCTGTCTGTCTGTCTGTCTGTCTGTTTGTCTGTCTGTCTGTCTCTAACATCGTGATATGGTGCGTGCAATAATTATACATTGGGTACAATGGGGTAGTTACGACATTTAATGTATAAGTACTAACTTATGAATACACTGCACTATGATGTATGCTGACGCTTTCATGGCTACTTTGAACATGTATATGACCTATGGCTCACCACTTAGGTGTGGTATCGACTGATGAACGATCATGGCGTTGATTATGACTTGGTAAGTTCATTTATTTTGGGAGTGGTCCACAGACCCGCTGAACATATCGTGTGCCTGCGGAGATGAGGGGCTGTATACAATGATGACGCACTTTTCGACCGTTATCACTTAGGAGTTTCTGCAATTTTTTCCTAATCTACGGCTTCTTTGCTTTACATGTGCGGCTTGTACAGTAGCCATGAAATAGTATTAGCCGTTTCTCGCCATGCTTTGAGATTTTACAGCGGAGATGTTTAGGATGTGTTTCTGTGTGGTCATTACTCTCGCGACATCATCGCGTGGGTGATGTCGCTGCGTTGAAGGGAACCGCATGCACTGCGAGAGGATCGGAAGGGTGTCGCGGCCATGTAGCGTAGGGCGGTTCATCGAAGAAATCGGCACGCGTACGTGCGGTTTCATAATTACACTCATTTTAATTCCGGTAAATAGCTTAAAATTCTTGAGGATTGAATATAATACAAGTAGAGTTTTACCTTGCTTCAAGGATCATCCCCTGACGAAGGAGAGATAATTAGGACAGTGTACGATCCCCGATGCCTGCTGCCCCTCGTACCCCTAATACATTCCTTGTTTTACAAAATTAGCGTTTCGGGCAGGTCGAAGGTAATGCATGGTACACCGCTCCTCGACGGGGGGTTCTTGGTACACCCGGTTAGCACGCAATATGCTTCCGCAAGTATATGCTTTAGAGGCCCGTGAAAAAAATGCCAGCCGGCTTCGTTCGATGCGTGCACAGTGCCCATACAAAAATGTTGTGCGGCCGACTATAGAAAATCTTTTTTATGGCTGTCTTCATTATTTGCCCGACTAGCTATAACCGTTTATACGGCAGTCTTTACCTATTTGTACCGACACTACTACGGGTGTCTTCAAGCTCTTCTTTACCCGGTTCTATGGCTATCTTTAGCTATTCGTATCGACATTTCTGTGGGTGTCTTGAGGTTATTCTATAGAGGTTTGTATGGCTGTCGTTAGCTCTTTTTATCGAGAGCTCTGTGGATGTCTTTAGGTTTATTATGGTTTAGCTATAGCCGTCGTTATGGCTGTCTTTTGCCCTTCTGATTGACATCTCCTGTGGTTGTCTTTAGCGCCTTCTGAGATCATATCAGTGTCTCTCAATAGGAATCTAACTTTTTCTGTAAAAGGCTGAAGACATTTCGACGACATACCATAGCTAAAGGCAGCCATAGAACAGGCTATAGAAGAAGCTAAAGACTCCATAAAAATGGAAATACGAATAGCTAAACATGACAATAGAAACGGCTATGGCTAACGGGGCGAAATAGCTTAAGCCATCCACAATAAAGACTTTTCTATGACCGACCTTACGATATTTTTGCATGGGCTGCAGCCACTAGAGAGTCGCCACAACAGCTACTTGAAATTCAGTGACAGGAGCAGCCGTCGAAGAATTATCAGCCCACTGCCGTGCCGGCATGTAATCTTACGGATCTCTAGAACTTCTCGTGGGGTAATTGTTCGATTGTGTGCCTACCTGCATTCTGTAATAAATGCTCCGGGAACACTTGAGTCATAAAAGAAGGAGAACAAGGTGGGGATTGGAAGCACTTCACCAATTTTCATTTACAAAGGCTTAAACACAGGCATTAAAAAATTAAAACCAAGAGATGTACTTTTCCAGTTGGTTACATTTACGGAAAATATATACGCCACTTCACCGCCTGTAAACGGTTGTTCACATATGTCGATTGAAACACACAGCACACGTATTCCCAACTCTCGGGCTCAAGCTTACGTGACCCGCTCGACAGACACTACTCGGCGCATTTATCCACCTGCTCTAGTCAGAATGCGATGCCACCTGTATTTTTATTCAACATATTTTGACACTTTGTATCGAGTTTTAGTCCAATGAAGAAGTTTGTGGTGCAATTTCTTAAACAAGCTCATAACTTTTAAATGTCATTTTCTTGGTTTTTTCATTTGTCTTCCGTCTTTTTTCTCAGTGTTTTCTAAACGTCCGTGTGTACGATGTGCGGTGAACGTTAATAGGCCCAGGAGGCTGGAAATATTCCCCAGCTATTTTCCCTGGATGCGCTCACAAGCCAGACGTAGCCCTGACACGTACAATCTGTTTCACTTGATGGGAACGTGCACCCGCCGTGGTCTGTTTTAGCGGGAAGCCTGTCATTGCCAACGGGCGCTTTGTCTGTGAGCCGCTTTGCCCGTGTGCGCGGAAGCCATATATCCGCCTGAAGCTTTCATTGCCCAGAAGGCAATCTTTGGTCATGGACCTCGCCTCGCCTCCAAGATCTTGTTCACTCATTGAGTACTGCATCAACCTCGGTTGCTGAAGAGGTAACTATCGCCATAGCCCTTATACAAACGAAGCACCCAATGACGACCCCGGATTCTGAAGCTGCCTGTAGGAGCGTCTTCGGCGGAAGGGTGGCCACTTCTACTGTAAAGTTACTATTGCCACATCAACCCTTCCGGAAAGTTAACATTATCTGGACTCCCGGCCATTCGTCACGGACTGGTAACAACTTGCTCATCAGCAAGCCTGCGCCCGCTCGCTCCAGGCTTCTGAGGAGACCACATCGTCCATCCAAATCATAACATATCAAGACGTTATGCAATGTTACCGGTCCGACAGACTACAAGAAAAAAGAATCACTGCACCGCAAACTATAAACTAATACGTTTCCTCCCTCAGTTCGCCTTCATCGTATGTTGCCAAGTCAATCCTCTGCTGAATGCCAGTTCTCTTCACAATCCGGAACTCTACCTGATATTATATTACAGTGTGAGCGCAACCCCAAACTTCCGCCCCTCCGATTCCGCGTTCCCACCGATTAGCTACAGAAGAAATTTGTGTCCAGCGGCCATCTGCACGTGCAGCAGCTTTTGGCATCGAGAGCGCAGCCTTTCTGCTCACCTCATAGATTTCCGGACTAGGCAACCACTCATACTTCAGAAAGCTCAAATAAAAGTCTCTCTCTCTGTTAGAGGGTTAGCCGACATGTGCAGAAGTTGGCGGGAGGTTTCGCAGGAGCTGTTTGCTGGTGATGTGTAACAAAACACAACATTTCTGCAAAGGTTAAAATCAGTTAGAAGATGTATTTATTCGAAAATCTCCCAAACGTAAAATTATGGTCCGTTGCGGAAGTTTTAAAAGAAGTCTTACTAATGGACAGATTACGTTGCACACTGTTTCTGGAAGTATTACGCACATAAAACGGAATAATTCAAACAGGAAGCATACGCCTATTTACAGTGGATTATATATTAGAAGAAAGATGAAATGCTCGTTAGAATTAAGAAATTTGTCACCTTCCCGTACCAGTGAATGTGGTTTTTTTAGAGTAATTGGCTGGAAAAGGTACGAAGTGTTTTCTGTTGGCTTTAGCAAAATGCAGAGGCGTTGCGAGCCTTGCAAATGCTGCAAAAATATGGAAGTATTGTGAAGAAACGACTAACCTTTACTTGTTACATCTCTGAAAAAATAGACGTAAACATTTCCAAATTAGGTATGTCTTTCGTTAGAATGTTTACATCAGAAATTAGCTTTTGAATTGTCCAATAACAAAATTTTGTGTGTGGCATTGGGCTTAAACGGGGACCTATGACAAATTGGTTTTAGAAGAAATTTATTGTTTAAAACGCAGTTAAATATAGGCCATTATTATATATGTTTTGAGCAACCAAGTGTACCGCTTTGCCTTCGTTTTCAAACATTGGAAGAAAAATTCTATATGAACGTGACCTTGCAATTTAATGGGGACCAATAAGGAATTGGTTTCGCGTTACGTAACAACGTTATTGTTGGGAATGCAGCTGAATTGAGGCCTTAATTATAACTGATCTGAGCAACCAAGTGTACCACGTTTCTTTACTTGCTAAACGTGGCCAGGAAACTTCCATGTGAATCCTACAGTCGACGTAAGAGGGCCTACAGAAGCGGCCAAAAATTCGTACATGAATCTGTGCTTCTATATCAGAAATTCGCCTGCTTTGTTTCGTACCATCACGTTGCCCTGGTACTCCTTCTGTGGAGATTAGGACGGCGATTGCAATGAAGCCCGTTCCGCACTTTTCAGGCTTCCTTCGCTGGACGGGAACCGCTACACTCACAGGCTATATTGCACTGCTCTGAGTGCCGATTGCGCGACCGGTTATTGCTCAGTCGTCTGGCGGGTCGCGTTACTGTATCTGCCGGCTCGTGTAACAGCACCACACTGACAGTAAAAAGAAAAAAACTGCCAAAAAAAGACATGTCACCAAGCACTTATTTTATTGCTGTTTCGCCTTCGCGTATTGATCGGCCGTTACAGAGTTGGGTACCGAATGCTCTCTGATGCTTTCCTCACGAACAGGTTGTATTTTGTCCTCTTTTTTGTCCAAATAACTTTATTGTCAATGCAAGTACTTCGAAAGCGGTAATCACTAGGTGCCTAACAGGCTCTACTGTGAGTACATCGGGCAGGGAGAGAGGAGCTTAGGTTTTTAAATTCGGGTAAGACGACGATGATGAACCCTGCCACGCAGGCAATATAGTCCACCAGCTAAGGGCATTTACAGCTGATTGATCCCCTTATTGTGTGTTCGATTAAATAAAGAACATCATCATCATCAACGTAAACAGTGTCTGGCCCTCATAATGCCTTATTTGGACGTTTGTAAACTGCATGCGGGAGTGCCCGCTGTAAAAAAAACCCGTATAACGTAGCGAGCAAACCAAAGAAGATACGAGGATTGCAACAACATTGGAGTGGAAGGAGGCGCAAACGCGTACGAACGTATGGTCATGTTTGAAGAAAGATTGTAGTGCATGCTCCCTGACAAAGAAATCGCTGCGGCACGTACTCTTAGCATAAGTATGCATGGACGTGCTTCACCGTATGCAAGCCAGGTGAATATGCAAGGGTTTAACGGCTGCTTCACCAGCGCTTGGTCTCTGGGTCTGGAAATGAATGGCGCGACGCATGGAACATCTGTGGTTGTCTTAGAGCGCAAGCCAAAGGATGAATCCAATCCAGGTCGTATAGCTACATGACAGACTGCGAAATATGTGTGCAAAGTGCTTTCAGTCGTTATAACTAAGTTTTCAGCTGCTAAGCCTGATCCATTTTGTTTCATAGCTCTCCTGAGGCCTACTGACATTGGCGGCTCAACTTCTAGACAAAAAAAGGGTGTTCCTATTTCACATCGAATTACATTAAGGCCTCAAAGATTTATTAAGATATATTTTGCGACCAGTGCGTTCACTGGTTGCAACAAATGTTCCTTTTTGTCTTAAGTACACAGGAAGGGCGTGCAGTCTTTCTGGAGCATAACTAATATGGAACTATTTCTAATTTAGAAGGCCCCGTATTTATATTTATCGGTAACAGCAAACCTCTCAGGAGAAGTTCTCTGTTGGATTTTATTTGACGCTAACCATCTATTATGCTGCAAGGTCATGGTGGCAGCTTTGAGACGAAAGGAGGAATGCTGTAGCCTTTCAATTTTTTTGTGATTACAGTTTTTGGGGAGTCGTTATGCCATAAAATTTACTTTGGATGTTTAGTGTCAGCAAGCAACCACGTTTGAATCGATCGGTTCTGGCCTATAGTTGCACCCAGTATTCTTGATTTCTTCTTATTTTTTTTTCATCTACTTTAATATGTAATGCGTTCTTATATTATTCGCGAATTCTTTGTACTTCGTCTTACTGCAAGACACAGTTGCGGCTTGTTCAAAAGCAAATACATCGCGATATCGGAGCAGGTTTGTGGATGTGCATTTCAACATTTCAGTTTTGTTACACGAGATGCCTTCCCGAAGTGATGCCACGTTTACTGAATAAAATATCCTGCTAGGGATAAATCAACCTTTATTGATTGATTCAGAAATATTTGAGTTACGACGCATACAGCTCTCACGGCTTTTATATTGTAGGCGAATTATGTGCTGTCACTTTATTTGCAACATTTGCCACAAAATATACAAATACGTCGACAACCATAAAGTAGGGACCGAAGTGTCGAGGAGGAGTCGTTCATCATGTTGACTTCCTCATGGTGCCTTGGCAACAACTGCGCAGATAGAGAACCAAAATTGTTTGTTGGGGAGCTAGAAAAAAACTGCCCAGATATGACTCTTGCGGTTCATTATTGAGCGTGCAGATAATGAATTTTGTATAAAGGTGAGCGTAGCTTCTTTTTTTGCTTGGTTAAAGTCGGCTTCAGCTCACGGCATGGGTTATTTTAGCAATATCACAATAATAAAACGTAGAAGTGAAAATTTCCACAAAAGGTAATCTGCCGCAACACGTATTTCAAGGCTACTTGTACTCATGCGTACTTCTTGTTTGAATTTTGCTATAACGGGAAATTTGTATTTGGTGTGCGAAGACGTGCGTGTGTGATGGCGCCAAAATGCTGTGTAACATGAAATCCTAATGGCTGGTCGGTTAAATTGCTGGTTACACTGGTTAGTTTCGCTGCCTCCATAATACAATGCTTTTGACGCGAAAGAATTATGGTAGTAATGGCTAATCTTTGATCGGCACATAAAGCTTCGGCAAGTCTGTAATGAAATGTTTGCTTTCCACATTATGTACATACAAAGCATGAAGAATAAAAATAAGTCATAGTGGCTTACCTCTGGCGTCATTTTAGCGCAGAAGTATCATCTCATGCCTACGGTCGTCTGGTTCGTAGAGCGTGCCGTGGAGCATTCAGTCGGCAAATTGTGTTGAGCGGAAGCTGGCAGGGCAGCGTCGTATTTGGTTGAACAATTCTTCATAATAGCTATAAAAGCAGCCTTCAACCGTTTAGGTAACTCTCCATCACTCTTTAGGACCAGTAGTGTAAATAGACTTCATAAAGGTTGAGTACTAGGCTTCATATTCAGGAATAGTTTTTTTGTGTGTGCAAAAGTATTGCGGTTACTTCCCCGCAGCATTATTATAAAAAAATGCTGTGAACGTGAATGAAAGTTTGCCTTTTGAAATTTTGCGTTCTGACGATTAATTTTTTGTATTCACAAAGTAGCGCAATTTAAGACAGATGGATGGCTTTATCTATCGCGTAATAGGTGAGTCCCTAGCCATAAAACTGCATTGTCTGCACCTGTAAATATACTTTACCCAATAGCCGCATCACTTCCCACAACGGCGGGTACAACAAGAGGCGGACCGCCGGGGCTGGTGAATCTCATGCCAGGCTTAATGGTCCCGCGCTGAATCATTGTCCAGCTTGAAGTGTCACTATCCAGCTTTGGGCAGCAAAAGTGGGAAATATTGGCACACCTTGTCAAGTTTGCTTTATAGTTGGCCAATTGTCCCTTTTTTCTTCACAGTATATTGTCTGTTTCCCTGATGACATGTTGGTAGACGAGTTCTAAAAGAAAAACAACTGTTCTCAGCCAGTATTACGCTTGTCTTTTGTTGCGGCAGCCTTGGCCGCAATACGGTGTTTTTTGTATAGGTGTTGACCTTTCCAATTACGTCTGCATGTCACTACTCTTCAGAAGTTCAATCCTGCTTAAATTGTATGTATCAACTTCGCCGTATTCAGTGTTCATAATTTGTGGAAAGGACGCCTTTACGTTTATATTTCTTCTATTAAAAGCTCATTGGAGTATTCGGCTAAAGATACACTTCTTATCAATAATTTGAGCAGGCATTGCTCTAAGCAACCAAGCAGAATACGAAGAAAGGAAGCTCGCAACGACACTCAGAGAATGACATGCAATAACCCTCAACGGGAGTTGCGACAAAGCGACCCAGAGTGCATTCACTGTATCAGTTTGCTGGGCCCACTAGTTGTTACTATGAAGAAGTCGCTAACAATGCCCGTATTATTGTTCTTCCAGCAAACTCTCTGCGGCGACCAAGAGAAGCAAACCCAGGCCGCGTGTTCGAGCAGCTAGAGCTTTTCTTTGTTGAAGACCTTATTTTTTCTAACGTGCGCTACTGTCACCTTAACCGAAATGGGAGATTTCGCAGGGCAAGAGCAATGCGTACTCTTAAAACGTCGCTCTTTTGGAGGGCTTTACAACACACCGCTGCTGCAGAGAAAGAAGCCTGCTGAAAGAGTGGCTTGACAGAAGCCTATGGGATGTCATCGGGGTGCATTTCTTGCAGTGATTTTTACGGGTGTGTGACTTTTTCGACTGCTGAGCTGAAGAGCTTCAACCTATGAAAAGTTCGAAACCTGTCTCGGAGAACCCTAAACCTGTTATTTGAGATAAGTGGGGCTGTCATTGCTTGTCAACCTAAAAGAGGCCAGATGGACAGAAGTAAACAAGTGCACGAATGGACACGAAAGCAAGTGCAGGGCGAAAACGAGAAAAGTTGCCTAGTTCACTTACAATTCCTGGCACCTTTGCAATGGTGCGTACAAGCTTACCCATTGTCAGGCTACTCTAAACAGTTCAATGGGTTCTATGCAGTCAGAGCGTCAATATCTAGGAGAAGTAGACGGGAAAAAAAGAATTTGATCACCTCTACTACTCACTTAAGACGCGACAATCATTGTATTGTTTCATCCATAAATTATTAAGACACGTTAACTTGCTTCCTTAATGTCGTTAAATATTTGCTGTAGAATAGGCCCATCACTAAACTACACGACATTAGACGCTTTGCGGGTCCACGAAACATATTCTTCGTAGAAAATATACTCATTAGCCTCTCCTGTTGGTTTACTGCCCTTCTCTAAGTCTGTTACCACAACAGGATACCGTTGTATAATACATTGCTATGGTTGCCGCTCATTTGTGGTGCTTTAAAGAAACAGTTAGCTATACGGTTGTTAAAACTGGAGCTTCTTGCAACGTAAGCGCGCGAAAAGAACACAGACAAAGAAGACAAAGGACAAGCGCATGTCCTTTTCTTCTTTGTCCGTGTTCTTTTCTTCCCTCCGAAGTTGTAAATTATGAAATACGAACTGTCCGAACCAAGGCCCTTCTAAAACTGGTGTAGCAGCTGCTGTAGAACACTGCGGAGCGAATAATCACATGCATGCTGCACATCACAACATTTTGCGACATTTTTCTTTGTAAAGACGAGCATGGGCAGGTGGTTACCGCTCGTCCTTAAAAGGAAAATTTGCGGATTTACAGTGTTTACTACAGCACCCACATGCCGGTGTCCATAGCTGTAAAATCAATTGGCGCACCTTGGACTCATTGTGTAAGGGTGGAGGAACAGCATAGCTGGGGCCCGACCTAGCTTCTCCCGAAGGTGACAGTGGGTCCCCGGAGAGAGGGAGCAGCCAGACCTCAGTAGTGCAACGCCGTTTTGGAGGGCACTGTTAAGCAAAGATAATTAAGGTATGTACGGCGTATTATGCAGTAGCAATCACCGTCATCTTTCGTCATTTGCCCTTCGCGGCTGTGTCGTCTTCCGACCACACAGCCGCGAAGGAATAATCATCTTGTAGTACGTCCTCGCCTAGGTAGACCTCCATTTATTCTTCACCTGGTTCGGTGGCCGGGCACACGAGTGTACTGTAAAAAGATGGCTTGACAGATGCGTCGTCATCGTCTTCGGTCCGGCGAACCCATGGCGCGCCGGTTTCCACATGACTACGACGTAAGGCAGGAGACCATGTGGCATAAATCCACGCCCAAGCTTGGACGACGCCGTGTGGTCGCCTAGATGTACGCGCTCATGTGCGCTTAGATTTTTTGCTGAAGCCCATGATCTACTCGAGCATTCGGTGAAAATATTTGCGCATTTTCAAAAACCATAAACACTTTTGGACATTTACAAATACACAAGATTAGCTCTTCCATTGCGTCCTCCATCGCCTGTTTTTATTGACAGAAAATTTTTAAATACGGTATTTTAAATTCCATAGATGTTTTTACCATGGACTGGTACGGTTACAGTAATATTAGGGTCGCTCACGTTCTAGGCAAAAAAACCGCAGTGTCATTTTTATCCACTGCCTTAGGGATGTCTATATTTTCTTATGCTTCCTAATTTTACCATTTAGCTGGATATTATTTATTTCCTAAATCTTCTCAAATTTGCTATCTTTGCACTGCAGCTAATTCTTGTTTTTTGTGTAATTTTGTGATGAGCGTAAAGTTTTACTTATCGGCTTTCCGTCCCGATAAGGTTTCCATTCACCAATTGCAGTAGTGCAAACATATGTGTACGGATTATAATTGCTGCCTCTAGAGCAGTATTTCTGGTGTTGAACGTGCAACAAAATTTGTGACAATTCACTGAGCGGAATTCCGGTAGCGCTTGTGGGCGTTTAGCATTATTTGGCGGAACGCCGTGGTATTGCTCTTTTCACATTGACAAAATTTCCCTCTGTCGGCGAACCATGTTTACGTCTGTCGTAATGATTGGAGCAACAGTGATTATCATACGTAAGACATCTTAGTCAAAATTACGGCAAAGTATATTTTCTAGTGGCGTACGTTTGATACAATTTCGAGAAAGATGGCCTGGAGCTTTAAGAAAAGGGAGACGAACTAAAATTCAAGTTTAAATTTATTCCACTTGCTGGATATCATGGGCGAGTACAGAAACTAAACAGGTCCCGAAGATGTAAACTGTCCGGGGGACCTTGTTACCTAACGTAGTTTTGTTAGAAAAACGCAGCAAGCAGTTGAGCAGGTTTCAGGCCATCCTAAAACACAATGAAGACAAAGAAACACGACACATCAAACATACAATATGCAATGACGCGCTTCATTGAGATTTTACACACAAATAGTCACAAAAACAATTATACAAAGTAAAATGACATGGTGTACTGGACATGACGCTCCCTATAATCATCATTATCATCAACAATAGCCTACTCAGGCCAACTGCAGGGCGAAGGCATTTTTATCGACTTCCAACAGCCCCTCTCCTTCGGCGCTTGATTCCACTGTTGGCCCCGGAATTTCTGTATTTCATTCCTCTATCTTGTTATTGGCTTTCCCTTTCTTCTAGACCCTTCTCTGGGTATCGACTCTTTTACCCTAATTGTCCATTGGTTGTCGGTTCGTTTCACTACGTGACCAGCCGAAGTTCATTTCTCATTTCTTTTTTTTTACTTGAACTAAGATATCATGTATACTAGTTTGCTCTCTGGACCATAAAGCATGTTTCTTCCCCCTAAGTGTTACTCTTATCGTTATTCGTTGCATAACCAATTAGGACAAAGATTTGCGTTCTGGTTGTTTTGTAAGTTGCTAAGTTTAAGCTCCGTAAATCATCCCCAGCTGCATGCACTGGTTGTAGAGTGTTCTTTTGAGTGACAGAGCTAGATTACTTTTCATTATTTGAGTGTGCTTGCCGAGTGCTGCACGGTACGTACCTATTCCACGCCGGATTTCCCTATCGTTGTTGGGGTCAAGCCGTTTACCAAAGTGATTGTTAACCGCACTGAAGACAGCCTGGATTCCCAACAACCCAGGGAGAAGGCTGGTAAGGGAGGGGTACTCAACCATGGATCACATTCATGTTATTATTCAAGTGATAGAAAAATTACAGAATACAGTAAACACTTTCACATGACATTTATATAATATGAGAGAGCGTTTGACTCAGTACAAACTGCAGCGGGGCTATAAGGATTAAGGAAGATTTGAATAGAAGAGGCCAACATAGAACTTCTAGACGACATGTAGAAGGGATGTACGGGCAGAATAACACTTCACAAGCAAAGCGATAAATTCTAGATCCCAAAGGGAGTAAGACAGGGCTGTTCACAGCATGTCTGGGGGGAGTATTTGGAAAGCTTAACTTGGAAAACACAGAATTCAGCATAAACGGAGAATACTTGAGTCATTTGAGGTTTGCAGACGGCATAGCATTGCTGAGTGAGGCTGCAGAACACCTGTAAGAATGCTTGGGGAACTGCAACCAATAAGCATGGCCGTTGGACTAAAAATAATTATGAATAAATCTAAAGTAATGTCGAATAAGCATGCCTTAAGGGCGCTTAGGAGACAAAGTGTTTGCCGTAAGGGCGCTTGGGAGACAAAGCGCTGGAATTAGAAGAATATAATTACCTAGGGCAGATGGTGAATTCTCTAAGCAGCTATATTCTATGTGATTTACGAAAGGAATATGTGTAAGTTGACCAAATTTCTTCGGGTATGTTGCTTTATGAGGACACAGTGTCACATTTTGCAGTCTGTTTGCCGTAATTTGTGCGTAACTTCGGCATGAAAAATTTACTTCTAGCACAGAATCGGGGGTTATTATTGTTGATGGTATGCTCTCGTGACAACTGTTCGATAGATATGTGTTTATGGACAAACCAATGCACAAATGGAGCCAGAATTACTGTGAATACTTACTTTACAGGAACCACGCCTTAGTTTATGTAGAGGGCCAATAAACTAGACCGAAAAAGAGCAAAGATAATATTCGGAGTGTCTGATTTTGAAGTATTTGAAGCGGTTTGTGATGTCTAGCAAATGTGCTGCCACATGATGACATGCAGTACAAAAGATGACTATGAATATATGCATATATAATGATAGAACAATGCGATGGCGAAAATAAGTACCTGCTTTAAAGGGGCCCTAAACAGGGTTCCAAAGGTTGAGATTTTACGTGCGCAATCATTGGAGTACTATCCAAAGAACATCCTGTCGCAAAAATGATTTAAAAGCGTCCAGTATTAGCCGAGCTATCGTTCATTAAAAAGGGCCCGCAACAAGGCCTGGCGCATTCCCTCTTTAACCGCTCCTCCAAAGCACTGTGGAAGCGGAGACGCCACCGACCAGGCGCAAGACCTGATCGGTGACACCTAGGGAAACAGGGTTGCGTCGAGAAGCGCGCAGCCATTGGCTCCGCTCGGTGGTACGTCACGCTTGTAGCAGACGACGACCAAGCTCCGCCTACTACCGCTCAGCGGGGTCAGTCGGTGGCCGGCCCGCATCGTAAGGCTCCTTGCACCGGCCGTGCTCGCGTCGGCGGAAACGATCGCAAACGAGCATTTGAAGGCAAGATAGGGGGCTTCCTAACTGAACATGCTCGCTAACGACAAATAATTGAAGATTGCCACCGACGACTATTCGCCGCGAGATCGACATGTAGGTGGCGACAGCGTCGCGCTGCTAGTGTGGATGCTCCGCTGAGCGGCCCATAAGAATGCACACTGTGGGCACGCTTCGTGCCTTTTTCCCGCCGTATGCGCGCACGAAAGGCGCAAACAAGAGTTGTATGCTGTAGTTCGGTTCCTCAACGTTCAATGTATAGCATGGAAGCGGCAGTAAGGTTTCATTACTACGCCAAAAAAGCGACGACCCATCGGGAATCTCAGAATGGCCGTAATATTGACAATGAACTTGTACGCCGTCGCTCGTAGCAAGCTCGGTCTTTCCAGACTATTGCTTTGAGCCTTCAATAAAAGCATACGCAGAAACAAATAATGAAACCTCGATCTCTGCAATTCAGTTTACAACGGCAATGTCAATCGCTTTCACTGGTAGCATGACGCATTCTTGCATTTGTGGGATGCCCTTAAATGGTAACACCGCCTACCTGCCTCGACATTCTTTCTAAGAGCTTAGATATTTTTTGTGTGTTCGAAAGGCTACATAAAATTACTGAATTTTGATCAGCGCAGAGATACAGATGTAACCGCTCTAACGGGTCATTTAAATGAAATTTTAGCCACTGTGAAGGAAGGTTTGATGAATAACGATGTCGGATCACTTATTTATGGCTTTCGTCGCAAGTGAACTTGCGAATTGAATTGTCAATGCACGCAGTACAAGCAACATCTCATGTTAAGCTAGGTTTTCGCAAAGTGACAAGCAGGTTTACAGTGTGCAAACCAAGCTTCTGGGACCTCACAGTGAGCACAAATTTTCTGTTACGGCTGCTGTGTTGACCATTTGCGTTCCTTATAAAATCTAACAGGTGCCTTCAATAGCGAGATGTGTTTGCATTCTTGCGTATAAGGTCGCTAACGAGCCCTAAAGATGGTAAATGAAGTTGCGCTGTTGCAGATGTAGTAAAACGTTTCCTTTTTATTTCTCGTTGCGAATCAGCGCAACGGGTTCCCGGTAACTTCTTTGTTTTGTAAACTTAACATCGCCTTTGTCTTGGCATTTATTCTTTGAGGATTGGTTAAAAATATGCAAGGATAAAAGTTTTCTGTGCATTTTGTTTTTTTTTTTTCGGAAAGGGGAGGGGGGGGGGGGGGTCGTCCAACGTTGCAAGAGCAGCGAGAAGAAAACGCATGTAACGCGAAAAGCCAAACGTTGGTTATCAGTATTACGTACAATCGAAAGTACGCTAGGCGTCGTGTTATGTAGCGGTGAAAAAGCATTACTTCAACACGTATTTTCCAAACTGATTAACCCCCCTTTGGTCCGAGATGGTCTAGGAATAGTGGTTCGCCTTTTTCAGAATTGTTACAAGACATTAAAAGGTGATTGTAATTTTGTAATGCTTCGTAATTTTGTAATTTGTAATTTTGTAATTTGTAAGGCATTACAAGGCTATTCATGTCGGGAATTGAAAATGTTACATATAAAAATGACACACAAAATGCCACATGACAGACGCAAACTAACAACTGCTAAATAGTATCGAGAAATCCCCCTAAATACTCTTGCGCATCCATAGAAACGTATTTTAAATAATACGTAAAATTAGCAACTGAGTAAACAACGACTGTCCAAAAATGGTATTTATTTTGGAAAAGGTACGGGAAGGACACGATCACACAGGCGCTTGAGGGTGTAAAATACGTCCCCGGTAAAGTATGGGCGATATAGCGCACGGGTCGTGGGCAGTGTGATTGTTTTTGTGTGTTTTTTCTTCCTATAAGGAAACAGCGTAATTTCAGAAGGGTGTGGCAAATGCACGAGTATGCACCGGTCTTGTCGCTTCTTACCCGTTTCGCGTACTAAACTTTTATCCTTTAAATAATCTCACGCCACCTTCAAAAAGCACCCTTCGACGTTCTCGAAACGGCAGACGGCTGCACTCACCAATAAGAAAAGTGCAACGTGTGGAAGCAATGTTTATAACACGTTTCACACTCAAGCGGTGACCACGGCGAAGATGTTTCGTGGAATTAAACCAGCGCATTAACCCGCAACGGCCGCTGATTATTGCGTTTCTAGAGGAAATGCGCAAGCAGAGGTAACTATGTCATTGCTTACTGTCAAACGAGTTCACATATTCGTTGTTTTGTCGTGTGCAGCACGTGTATTGTGCCGCGCGCAACGTGAACAAGCAGACGACAGGAGAGCGCCATCCACAGTAGGAGCGGTTCGTCCCGCCACCGCCAGGGGCCGACTGTGTTCGCGCTCGGGGCGAATAGCGGCTCGCTAGCTATAGCGTTCCGCGGTGAACTCGTCCCACCGAGATCGGTGAAAAGGCTTAGCATCGCGGCAGTTATCCAGACACTGCTTTTCGAGGCCGCGACGACGACGACCCCCCGCGCAATCTCTCACTGCACTTTCACCCCCTTTCGCGTATTTGCAAACTGATTTTTAGCAATAGCCCCGCACTGGCGGGCGGTGACAAGTTTTAGCTGCTGCGGTGTATGCGTTATCGTGCGTACACTGCACAGTGGGCTGCTTGCGGACCGAGCAGGCAGATGCTTGCCGCGGTCGCGCGTGTAGCAGCCGTTTGTGCCCGCAGAGATTTTCCGTGTTTTTCAGCATTAATAATACCTTGTAAACGACTACAAACTCAGCTACGCTCGTGTAACGGATGGCAACGATAAACATTCCTCCGTGCCACCCGTGCAGGACGAATACGCCGTGCCGCCCAGTGCAGGAGCGCTGCGCGCAACCGCGTTTCTCCCAGAGCCGGGAACTCTGACTGGCTACAGCACTTAACGGGGCCCACCAATAGCGCAGCCGTACTGTTGAGAGCTTCGTGCGTCACACGGGTGCATCAGAACCGCTCTGTCGCACGTCACAGCGCGCAAGTGTGGCGGCAAGGAAGCGGTAGGTGAGCAAGGAAGAAAGAAAGCATCTTTGTTGCGTGTTTGTGCGGCCCCTGCTTTACGCAGAGGTGTTATATTTGGTATACATTGTCGTGAAGGGGTACTCTAGCGATTGCGCGATTTAAATGGCGACCTTCAGAAACCTATGTAGGGCCCCTTTAATAAGCAGACGAATCTAGAAAGCCAACTTTTTTCGAAATGATTCCACGTGATAAGTGAAGCTCAAATTCTGGTCTAGGACAACGCCGAGAAACCTCGTGGTATTATATATGTAGATAATGTGGTTGTCGAGAGTTAAGAACGCACGCAAAGTTTGCTTTTCGGGGAAAAATACCAGAAACGTAGTTTTTGTTGGGCGTATTTGACGATTGGTTATGGCCCACCAACAATAAACGTTACCAGGTCCGATGTCAATCTTTTTTGGATCTCAGTGGGTGATTTATGTGATGTAACAATGGTAGTATCATCGGCGCATGGAAGTCTGTTCGAACGTGCAAGTTGAATGAGAGTCATTATAAATACCAAGAATAGTCGATGACCCAAAACGGGGCGTTGCGGATATCTAATGCTGATTAATGACAGGAAGGTGTACCGTCGATGTAATCAATTCGCGAGTGGTTCGTTAAATAATTGGAAAGGAATTCCAAGGGAGTCCCCGACATGCCATGTTTCAAGTTTGTGCAATACAATGCGGTAGCTAATTTTATCGAAAGCCTTAGGTGAACAAAAACTGGCCCAGCACCCAATACACCCAATCAGCCTTGTAGCAAGGTTGTTAGATTGTCAGGCGAATAATTCTTGGGGAATGTGAACGGACACGCTGGTTCTACGCAAAGAATCGCAAAAACTGCTATTTAGCTTTCAAGATAATCGTTTGGAATTCTCCTTAGCTTCATGTTCATTCAAGTTTTGCCTTCTTTAAACTGC